>NW_008240033.1:2787995-2851036 GCF_000691975.1 Corvus brachyrhynchos | reverse complement strand
ACTCTTTCCTTCTCTGAAGTAGAACTACGCAATGTTTATGGATCTGTCTCCACCACCTGAGTTTATTGATGTTTTTACTCTTTGGCACAAATTAGCAAAATTTGATTTTATTTGCCAGCATTCTCATTTAAAACATTAAAGAGGCCAAATTAACAAAATGTAGTTCAGTTAAGAAGTGAGATGCTTACAAAAGTTCAGTATTTAACTGTCCTGGGATGTTGACTCTAATGTTTTATGTCATTAGGTTTCCAAATATTTTAGGAAGAATAATGCTGAGATCTAATGGCACAAAATCTGTACATAATTACAAAACAACTTTTAAGTCTAATTCTTAAACTGTAGTAATTGATCCTACAGTGAGATTTATTCAGTAATCTTGGAAGGCAACAGCATTTACAACTAGAATAATTAAAGTAAATGAAGAGGAAAATTGTATTCTGTATAACATTTAGTTCATTATAGGCTTAAACAACTATGCCAATCCATGTTCATCAATATAAGTTATGATGCTCACAGACATAATTAAATAAAAATGTTATCACCAAGAAACAGTTCATGTAACACGAGCGTAGAAATTTTTGCATTATGAGAGTTTTGCATTTTTAAAGGTTTTATTGGCAGGGCTCAAGAATATGAGTAGCAGAAGATAGTATAGAATTTTTTATTTCTTTTTTCCCCCCACTAGTGTTCATAATATTTAACATTACAGCCTTTTCTGCACTCTCTGCTGCTGGGTCTTACTCCCTTCTGTGATGATGCTTGATTCCATACCTCATTAAGTGCCTCTGTGGCTCTTTATTTGTTCAGTTAAAGTCTCACTGGAGTTCATTAAACCACATAAAACATCACTGATGTTTCTGAGGGAATTGCAGCATAAGATGTGCAAGAGCCTAAAAGAGGATTCTATAATTTTGCATGGTACATATAAGCAAGGAGGTCCATAAGGTGTGTCACAAAATGTGCATCATGTTGCCTACATATCATGTTGTTCTGTATCTTCCCAGGATCTTGAAACCAGAAAAGTATGCAGGCTTAAAAAATTTTTTTTGAGATATCATAAATGATTGATTGAATTTTTCATTAACTGAAATTTCCAGATACAAAAATTTAATAGCTTTTTGATGTTTGCAGATACTGTCAAGAGGAATATGGCTCAAAGAATATAATCACACAATTTAAATATTTTCCTGTACATAAGAAATGGCTTCAGATGCTTTTCTAATAGTCCTATTAGCATTGAATATATGAGGCATCTTAAGAGGTCCTGGTGAGGCACAGAAAAAAAAAATCCTTAATTTGCTGGTGTTGACAGCTTTCGGTGGAGTGGAACAAGAGAGAACAATTATTCATACCAACATTATTTTCAAAAGAAAGGAACAGTGGATGAAAACAATTAACGATATATTTACCTGAATATTAAAATATTGGCTGGCCAGGTGTTTCAAATGTGACAGATGAGTTCAAAATCTCCTCAGGTAGAGACAAGAATTGAAGTACAGTTCTATTTATGCTTGATGAATATCCCTAGACACTGTTCTTCTGAATAAAAGGAAAATTACTCATTTGGCTTTTTGGTGACACTAGTGATTTCTTTAATTTGTTTCTTTCACAAGTACATGGTATGGTGGTATTGTTTCAGATCAAAAAACTTGTTTTCTGTGGAAGTATATAGTAATTCTTTTATAATTATTTACTTCAGGGGGAAAAAAAAGCAAAGCAAAATGAAATTTTGGTCAATTTTATTGTAGCTTCCTTCTCCAGCTTTGGGTTTTTTCTTTTTGGTTTTTTGTTGTTTGTATGTTTGGTGAGTTACAGCAAAAAAATAATAGCTAAAGCTCCACTGAGATGTCATTGTGGAGGATTGACCTTGGCTGGACACCAGCTCCCTACTGCACAGCTCTATCACTCCCCTTCCCAGCTGGACAAGAAGGAAAATAAGATGGAAAACGACTTGTAGGTTGAGATAAGGCAGTTTACTAAAGCAAAAGAAAAGTTTGCATGCACAAACAAAAAGAAAAAAAATGTTTATTTTCTCCTTCCCATCAGCAAGCAATGTTCAGGCACTTCCCAGGAAGCAGGGCTTCAGCACACATAGCAATGTGCTCCAGAAGGCAAACACTGTAAATAACAAATACCCCCCATCCCTCTTCCTTTCCTTAGCTCTTGTATCGTGGCTGATGTGAAATGGTGTGGCATATCCCTTTGGCTGACTTGGGTCAGCTGGCCTAGCTCTGTTCCCTCCCAGGACCCTGCCCACCCCCAGCCTACTGATGGCAGGGGAATGTTGAGAGACAGGGCTGATACTGTGCTGGTGCTTCTCAGCTGTAGCCAACACACTGATGTGTTATCAACACCTTTCCAGCTTTCTGTGCAAAGCACAGCACTGTGAGGGCTGCTATGGGAAAACGAACTCCATCTCAGCCAGAACCAATACAATCATGAATGACATCTAATTATTAACTTTACAGGGAATAGAAAAACTCATAGCAGTGTAAAACACCAAAGATTTTATCAGTTTGTTGGTGCTGATGATAAACAACTAAATGAATTGTGACACAGGCAGGTTCTCCTATAGAAAAGACAAATAAAGTACTGTATACCACGAGAGTTATGTCATGTGCTTCACAGACAAACTATTTCAGAACTGCATGAAAGAATTTTATCCATGTGAGTTCAGTCTGAAAGCCGCCTATAGAAGGTTGTAAAGATTTTCTGAGGTAAAGATTTTACATATTTCCTTTCAAATTTCTGTAGTATCTGACTTTTAGTTCTGATTTAATCTTTCTTTAGGGGTAAGGTATATTTAGGCATACATTTAGGTATATATAGCCATATTCTATGAATCTGTGATTCTATAATACAAGTCAGCTGCAATTATATAGTTCATTGATTTAAATTTTGCTTCTTAATAGCTCTTAAAAAAGCAAACATTCTAATAGAGATGTATTGAGTTGCAACAGTAGTTAAAACAAAGGTAAAAGAGATTAAAGAGGACATCAAATCTAATTGCATCACAAGGAACAAAGTTAGACCAATATATTAAGGATTAGATCATGGCTTAACTCTCTTTTCTTCACTGAGTTTAAAAATGCATAACTACTTCTTTTATGTATCCATACTGTAACAGTGTTTTCCTCTCAGCACATTGTATACTTTCCTACATTAATTCCAACTACATATAGCTTTATTCGTAAAAGTACAAACACAAAGAAATGAGCCTCAAAATACAACTTCAGTCCACCCCCCCTTTTTTTCAAGCACAGAAAAATGAGGCATATTCAATGAAACTGAGTGATTTTTTAAAATCACTATTAGTATGAAGAACACGCTTCAACAAGACTTTATAACTGAGTAATGACAACATATGCATTTACATTGGGATAAAAATACATAGAGAAGTCTTCATACTCAGGGCACAAATCAACTACCAAGAAAATGAATTTTGAAAAAAACTTCCCCTTTTGGTGGATCAATACATGTAATGAAACTCACATAATTATCCCCTGAACTCAGCAAAACTGATGTCTACAAACCCACCAAATCTTACTGAGTGCAACAACTAGAGAGAGAAGAATTGTATTACTTTGAGAAAGTAATTGACAAAATGAAACCATGCATGATAAGAGAGTTAATGGATGCCAAGTTCAGAGTTGGACAAAATAAATTTGGGCCCTTGGGGGAATCTGTGTACACTTGATACTCACATCAAATCTATTAATAAAAATACATATAGAAGAAGAGGTCCAACTCACATCCAGTTTCATTGATTTCATCACGACGTGTTTGTTCAGGCATACTATGTGGTCCACATGTCATCAGCCTGCTAAGTGAATGCCAGGAAGTATCCATCAATGTGGACATCATCTGTTGCGATGCTCAGGAGACACATATCAAAATTTAGATGGTGCTGGAATGCAAAATCCCCAGATTGCACTTAATGTCTCTATAAATTTGAATTTCAGCATTCTGTATCTTGCCCATGAAATTACTCCAAATACAAAAATAGAAGACATGGTTGGTTTATATACAGTAATAGTGGCGAAAGTTCTCGGAGGCTTTTTGGGGGACTTGGGGTGGTTTTTTGTGGGTTGTTTTTTCTTTCTGTTTTTTAAAATCAGATTTTTAAAAACAAATAGTTTCAGGATAAATAACCTGGATATAGCCTTATTCCTTACTTATGTCAGAGGACGGAAGGATGGAGCTAAGTCTGAACTTTATTTCTTTGCCCTATTCCTCTGATATTGGTTTCAGATTTTACTTTGTGGCATTGAGCATTTTTATATTATATTTATATAATATAAATATATTTATATTGAGCATGATTTTTAATGTAACCTGCATAAGACAAGCAGTATTTTTTTAAGCAATAGTGTTTTCTTAACTGTTTTGTATCTGATTTCCTGATCAAGGGGCCACTGCAGAAATGAATAGATTTCAAACAACTGGGAGGGCGAGTGGAAGAAATATGAAGCATAGCCTGGAGAATTTCATAAAACCTAGGAAGAGTTTCTCATCTATCAAGTGATTTTAAACATTACACATCTCAAAAATTCATGTTTTCTGGTATTCAATTTGCTGTGTTGTTACAGTCCTGACCCAGTGATCCAGTGCATTTTAATTTGACTCTGCTTGGAGTCACATATACTAAAAGTAGAAGAAACAATAAATCTTGCTGCAATTCATTGCCAGGTTTATAGTTTCATGTTAGAAAAAAAAGCTGTATATTTCATAAGCATTCTATAGAAAGACATCACAATGTTGGTAGCTGGTAACAAAAATTCGATGTTGAATTTTCTGTTGTATTTGGAAAGAGACAAAACTTCTCAAAGAGCATAAACTTCTTAAATAATGTTTAGCCTTTGTTCTTCTGTGTAAGCTTGAAATCTAAGTACTTTTTATACATTCTTATTTTAATAATGTGAGGTGTTTGTACTCTCTTTGGAAAAAAATGCATTCAAAATATGAAATGCACCATCTCCTTTTACTGAAAACTGAGGAAATTTTCCAGAAACAAGTAAAATGCCTTGTAAATCTAAAACTAAATGAGCTAAAATTTTGATTGAGTTCAAGAAATTTTATGTCATATTTTAGTTGCAGTACTTAACATATGAAATGAAATTTTATTAAAACAATAGTAATGATAAAACACTGGTAATATTTGGACTGATTATAGTTTTCATTATGCAAAGGATAGATAAGGGTAATATTTGATCTGATGAATATTAGGTTTTTTGAGTTTCATTTAGGTGTCCCTCAAAACATCACCTTGAGTAGTTTGAAAAATTTGGAATACCACATATTTTGGTGATATGATTTTGTTGAAATGACAAAAAAACTGTGACCATCAACACATATTTTCTGTATTGATTTCCTATTATTATATCATGCCATAAATTTACATGCTTAGTAATTACATCGCCAAAATAGTTTCAGAGTGCACTAACAACAATCCAGATAATATTTGGGAATTGAGAGAAAATAGGAATTATATAAAGAGTTCAGTGCAAATATATTTATTATGGCTTCACTATTACTTTGCAGCTTCAAATGTTGCAACCTTACTAAGAATCTTAAGAAAACAAAAGATTTTGGTAACGAAATTAAAACTGGTCTTGATGCACATGTACTAAAAGATTAATGTGATTACTGTGTCATCTCATCTGATCTCTTGCATAAAATGGGCTAAAAGATTTCAGTCTTAATAGGTTTAATTTCTATTTGAAACTCTTTTCCTCCCAGAAATTTATTCAGTCTTGATATAAGTACTGCAAGTGATTCACAGTGAGCCTATCTGAAGCCTCAATAGCTCGAGAGTCATTATGATTAAAAAACCCCAAGAAACAAACTCAAAAAAATTACAATACCTTACTTTAGTTCTTAGCTGACCTGCCTAAAATTTTCCTTCACTTTGTCTTCCTATACCATTTTCTTCCCATTTGAAAAACAGTGTCAGAAATCTCTTCCCAGTGTGCATATTAACAATATTACCTGCCCCCTACTCTTTTATAGGGCAAATTACACAAGCTGAGCTTAGTGTTTCATAAATTAGTTTATGATATGATGCATTTTTCCAGGATCCAGATAACTATTGTTAATACCTCTTTCTGAATTAATTCAAATTTTTCAAAAATCATAAAATATGTCCATTAAACTTCTAAATATTATTAATACCTCTGTGATTATGAGTAGTGTTCTGCATATACATACACATAAGGTCAGTGTTTATCCTTCAGTGCTGGAACACTCACAGGATCTGCCACCTGCATCACCAAAGGCTGCAGAGCCTTATGGGATCAAAAAGACTCTCCTTCCCTCCCCTCTCATGGTTTTTTTTTTAATTTCACACAACATCAATTCTTCAGTTTTTTTGTTATTTTTTTAGTACCATAGCTTACAGCAGTGACTGCTTTCAGTATTTGGAGAAAGGAATTTAGTCTTTAAATAAATTCCATTTAATATTCCTTAAAAACAAAAAGTTATATCCAATGTAACAGTTTTCAATCTGTTTCATGTTGGAACCCTGGGTTCAGAAAATTTAGGGTTATGGGATATAGTAATATACATGTAACAAGATGGAGGATTGTGGGTGTAGGTCAGTTCTTCTTTTTCCTTCCTTCTTCTTCACAAGTCTGGGTGATCTGGTATTGGTTCAAAAAACCTGCAGTGCAGAACATGGATGATTAGTTATTGGATTATAAGTAAAAATAAATTAGTTGGCATTCCATAATTGGGTAATTTGGGCTTTAAAAGACCTTGGAAGATAGAACTCTGGGGCCATTCTCCACCTTGTTAACTTAGAGGCAGATTCTGTACAGCTGTACCATAGATAAGAAATAATAAACATCTGAGTCAGAAGGAAAGCTCGGCACCTCCTGCGTTTTAATCCGAACTCTGAGTAAAAGAACTCACAAAACAGAGGCAAAGAAGAAAGGAACAGAAATGAAAGATTTAATAATTTCACATATTGGTAAAGACACTATAAAAACAACTTTCTTATTTTCCTTACTTGTGGCACTGAGTCATAAGTTTTTCTCAACAAGGACAAGTTTGTTCTGGTTTGGGTTTTGGTTTTTTTCCCATGACAGTGATTTGAAGATTTCAGTTACTAATTTTTCCTAGTTCTCTTTGTTGTATATTGTAATAAATTTTGGCTGACTTATAGGATCTCTTACAGGGAATGATTTCTTCACTTCTCCCATTTCTGTTGTCTGAGATTTGTTCTCTAACGTTCATCTGTCTGTTTCTTAACTGAATGTAATATGTGTGGATGCCTAAATATTTAAAATTCCTCTATAGGTGGTTTAATTCTTTTTAAGAAAATGTCATGCAATAGACCAAGAAGACCCAGTACTCATCTCCCCATTCTTATGATGTCACTTGTTACAATGTATTTTATTCTGAAAACGACTGCTCAAATTTCTTCAAAAATACCAATTCAAAAAATTCCAGTGGAACTACTGCAGAATAAGCAATACACTTATATTATAATGGTATTAAGAAAGCAGTTCTTAAAGTTTCATTCAATATTGAATTTCTGTGCCTTGGTTGTGACAAGAATAATGTCTGTATTTCCTCAGCTCATTTCATACGACTGACTTTAGACTCCCAAAGTAGATAAGATACCATTTAAAGTAATATAACATGCTTGCTTCCTATAAGTTTCAACACATTGAACTAATGAGAAAAGTCTATTGGGAAGTGTGAGAGGAGATGTCACTCAGCCTTGGAGAGTGTCATTACCACCCTGTTTGTGACTTTCTCACTCTAATTTGCTGTCTTGAAGTGAGAAAATGTTGGATTTCAGGTTCAAGGTAAATTTAAGGCTCATGGCAATGATAAACCAAGGGGTAGGAAGTGCCATCACTAGCTTCCACTGAGCTTCTTGTTATTCCACTTTTCCACTTCTGGCCTCTCTTTGATTACTGTCTTTTCTTATACTCTGTTTTAAAACTAGTATGTCCCTTACAAGTCAATCTCTTTTCTTTATTTCAGTCTTTTAGCATTTCTTCATTGATCAGGTTACTTTTTGTTTTCACTCCTGATTTGAATACTCACAAAATATATAGGAAGGGGAGAAGGATTCCCATCAAAGAAATTGTGCAGCTTAATAAAGTAAAGTAAGGACAGAGATAGGCTTCAGGATCCAGGGAGAATATGCCACAAGGACATGGGACCAAGCTCATCACTACAGATGAGAAGCAAAGTGTATAGGCCTATTAAACACTATCAGTGTGGCTGTGCTGTTGTGGAATCACAAACTACCTAAATTAACAGCAGCTGACTTACCTCTAATAATCCTAGGGAGATTCCAGATGCCATAGAGAGATTGGCATATTGTTCAGCTTTTCCCCTAAACTATCTTCTGGTTCCTTCCCTGTTAACATCAAGTATTTTTGTTGTTTTGTTTTTTTTTTAATCTGTTACTTCTTACAGATTTTTTTTGGTAACATTGGTAATATTATTCTTCAAGCCACAAGCTTCTTGCTGTTTCTGCCACATCAGTTTGTACAAACAGAATGTCATGATACAGCCCTGAAGCTGTCAATTCTTAAACATTCTACATAATTATTTTACTTAATTATATGACAATAGAGAACATAAGAGCAAGGTCTCTGAACGACAGGCTGACCCTAGCATACCTGGCCTAATCTGTACTATAGCTCCATGATCAGGTGAACTTTACTTTTTTCAAGGTTCCAACATTGAAAATTGAAACATTTCTAATTAGAGAATTGATCATTTCTTTGATGTCTACATAGCAATTGGCTCATGCATGTGTAGTGTATGCATATCTGGAGTAGCTTCTTTTTAAAGATGAATAAATCTGCTCCTTAAAGTCTTTCAGTATAGAAGAAGAAAAGAAGTTGTCATTTGAAGGCTTATGGCTAGTTGCTTATAGTGTCTTAAAATTGTTTTGCTGGAATATGCAGTAATTTAGAATCTCTGAATGGAACTTTTCTGTTTTGGATTGCAATGTCATATAATATGGTTTAATCCATTCAAGTAAGCCTTTTAGGAACAAAATGTGACCAGGCTGGCCAGGTTGTAAGCTGAGTTCCATTCCAGAGGGAATTAAATTCATTGAGTCATAAACTCTTAGAAAACAAGGATTGCAATAGAACTGTTCTAGTAAGCGTAGCTATAATTACTCTTTAAATAATGACAATGGCAGAGTAAAATAACAGGTTTAACACACTTCTCTAGTAAAAAGGGAAATCTGACTTCTCTGTCCCTAGTGGTAATGAATAAGTTGAACATTGAAGAGGGACCAAATTTTTTTTTTTAGAACCTAGATGTGGCAGCCTCAAGTTGGACACTCTGTACTTCCTTTCTGCTGTTTAGCTCACCATTGAAAAAACCAGCATTGTAATTGTGTAATTGTAGCATTATCCAGTGCATAAAGGCTCTTGTAATTTTTAAAGATTTGTGTTTCACAGCTCCTAATTCCTTTTTTTGCTATTATATATATTACATTTGTTCTTCATTGAGATGACCTGCATGAGGAAGCTCACTGCAGTGTTAGTTAATATTTGATGACATCCCGTTGTTTCTTTTAGTTCTTCAATAGACGTGGAAAAGCAATAATATCAATGTCAGAAAAGATATCAGATAAAGACATGACTGGTTAATGTTTTATGGGAAAGATACATTATTTATTACAGAAAAGCAACAGTCTTCACAGAATCACAGAATGGATGAGCTTGGAAGGGACCTCTGAAGGTCATATGGGTCAACATCCTTGCTACAGCATGTTGCCAATACTATGACCAGATAACTCTGAATACCTCTAAAGATGGAGACTCCACAATTTCCCTGGGTAATCTGTCAGGTGTTTGGTCATCCTCACAGTAAAAAATGTTTCCTGATGTTCAGAAGAATCTTCCCATGTTTCAGTGTGTGCCTATTGCTTCTAGGCACATCTTATCTCTAGGGTCTATCATCTTTTCACTCTCCCTTCAGATATTTGTACACATTGATGATATCACCCCTGTGCCTCCTTTTCTACAGGCTGAACAGTCCTAGCTCACTCAGATTTTACTCATATGGAAGATATTCCAGTCCCTTAATCACTTTAGTGGCCCTTAGTTGAACTCTGTTTCTGGTAGCTCCACCTTTCTCTTGTACCAAAGAAGCCAGAACTGGGCACGGTACCCCAGGTGTGGCCTCACCAGTGCTTAGTAGAGGGGAAGAATCACCTCCCTTGATCTGCTGGCAACAGCCCACTTAAAGTAGCCCCAGATACCACTCCCCTTCTTTTCACACAGAATCACAGAATGGATACGGTTGGAAGGGGCCACAGTGGGGTCATTTGGTCCAACTTCCCAATCTTTCCACAAGGGCACACTGCTGGTACATGTTCAGCTTGGTCCACCAGAACCCCATGGTCCCTTCTGTAGAGCTGCTTTCCCAGGCAGTTGGATCCCAGCATATAGCTGTGCATGGAGGTCTTCCCTGTGGGTAATATTTTGTATTTAGCCTTGTTGAACTACATGAGGTTCCCATCAGCCCATATATCCAGCCTGTCAATGTCCCTCTGGAAGACAGCACAACCCCCTGGTGTATCAGCTACTACTTCCTGGTTTGTGTCAAACTTGCTGAGGGTACACTCTGCCACATAATCCAGATAATTAATGAAGATTTCAAACAGGACTGAACCTTATATTTGCCCCTGGGGTACACTGCTAGTCACTGGCAACTGGACTTCATGCCACTGATCACCACTCTCTCAGCCTGGCTGTTCTAACAGTTTGCAATCCACTTCACTGCCTACTTACACTGTCCATACTTCCCCAGCTTCTCCATGAGGATTTTATGTCCTATAGTGTTGAAATATCCACTGCTCTCCCCTCCATCTACCAGCCTTCTATCCTCTGTTCAACCTCTCCTATCACATGGGTAGAGTTTTAAAAGTATTGTTACACTTTCTCCTGGAAATGCAGCCTACAAATGTATTTCATTGCTACTGTTTGATAATATCCAAAACAAATGAATATCTGACTAACTGTCATTGGTTATTTGCCTTGTTTAGGACTGAAAGCCACCAATACAGTTGATGTTATTTTAAGCCCAGCTGGAGGTGTAACATCACACAGACGCTCACTCAACCCCCTCTCCCCACCACTTCCGGTGGAATGGGGAGGAGAATCTAAAGTAAACTTGTATGCTGAGATAGGAACAGTTTACTAGTTGAAAATAAAGTAAAATAAATAATAATGGTAAATAATAATAATAATATAAAAGGGAAAAAGATGAAGTCACATGATGCAGTTGTTCACCACTGCTGACCGATGTCAGACCCCTCTTCCCAAACCTAGTTCATCTGTCCTTCTGGGTAACAGCCCCCAGTTTATATACCAGGTATGATGTTCTCTGATGTGGAATATCTCTTTGGTCAGTTTGGGTCACCTGTCCCAGCTATGCTCCCTCTCAGTTTCTTTTGCATACCCCCTCACTGGCAAAGCAAGAGACGAGAAAAAAATACTCCTTGACTTAATAAAACCCAAAACATCAGTGTGTTATCAACACCATTTTCATTCTGAATCCAAAACAGCACTGTAACAGCTACTGAGAAGAAATTAATGGTACCCTAGCTGAAACCGGGAAAACAGTATAGATAAATTACATCTGACAGCAGTATACTGAATACGGCTAAGAGAGGAAGGACATAATTTACCAATGCTAGCAGTAGCACATTTTTCACCACTAATAATTTGTCCTAAGTGTAAAAGAAAATCCACTTTTCATTTGTTTTGGGATTGTTTCATAAGTGCTTGCTTAATTGGAAAATTGATACAATCCCCTTTTTTCACAGTATTGGAAACAGGTATTTTCAAAATACATATTAAGTTATTCTTACTGCAGAAATATGAAAGAGAAGAATTTGGTATTTATCACACTCTTAAGATAAAAAGGAATTACATTGATTCTGCCAACTGGTTTTCTATAGAAGGTCTGTAAACATTTAAACATTTAAAAATAAATGTTTCCATACCATATTTTTGTCTCATCTTTTTCCCATGACTGGGTTCCATCATATCAAAATAGTCTGAACAGTTTATTTAGCTGGTTGATTATGATGCATAGATCAAAGTTAAGTGAGGATATGGCTAGCTCTATGACTCCCAGTAGAACAGCAAAGTTAATAATCCCATCCCACTATATGTTTGGCTCAGTGAAACGTACTTAAACAATAATTAGAATCAATGTTTCCAAATGTTGGAAAATAAGTCAGTTGTAGTATTGATGGCATTTTTTCCTGTCACACATATTCGGAATTACCAACTAATTTTGGATTTCCTTTAGGTACAAAGTAGCATTCAATCCCAACAAACAAAGCAGTGTCATTCAGAGAGGCCTTTCCTTCAATTCCATCAGATTATTTAGTATACAAGAAATCACTTATAATGCTAAAATGAGAATTCAAGTCAGTACAAGTTTTAAAAATTATGTCTACCTCCATCTGGAGTTATACTTGGCAGATGCCATAGAATGCTAGGTAGCGGCTTTGGAAGAACAGAAGCTACTGTTCTCTGTAAACAGTTCAAAGACTCTTTTAGCAACTGAGATGCTAAATTAATTTCCATTATTCATTTTGCTGATGTTTGCCATATTCAGTGTTTGTCCTTTCTTCCAAGGCTTGAAATCTATTATGCACAAGGTAACAGCATGGGAAAGATGGAAGCACGGTTGTGATGCCTCACTGCTCCTCCTTAACGCGCAAGTTTCAGTCTTGTGTTCCATTTATATTAAGACAGTCTGCATCTGGCATTGCAGCAGCAAGTGATGTCTATCACACTGAGCCACATAGCATGTAATACTTTGTTGGTTTGAAAACAGAATGAGTGTCCCACACAGGAGTTATTTCTGGAAAGGCATGGATTTACTCCTTCTGAGATATAAGCATAGGAAAAGTAGGACAGAGTCTTATTTAAACTAAGTATTTTAAATTTAACCATGTGTTTAAGCCAAACAACCAAACATTAAGTTTTATTTAGACCTTTGAACTGTTTAATCCTAGTATTTCTTAGTTCTGAGAAAGCAAAAAAGAAAAGGTACATTGCCTCTATCCCTCTATACCGGACCTATCCATGTGATGATAACTGATGGAGTTTGTGCTGAAAAGTGCCCAGCTAATGTTTAATAAATAAAGCAAATTAGCTAAGTATTATTTGTCAAATCTGTATATAAACTCCCCAACATTTTTATCTTTTTTATCTCTACAAATATCCACCAACTTCTTTATGTGGATTCATGAAGGAAGAAATAATAGTCATATTACTCTTGCTGTTTCACCTACATTTATTTGGTGTAAGAAAAAGAATCTATTTCAAAGACCAGGTTCTTATTCCTTTCAAAAGTGAGGGAAAATCCTCCGTTTATGTTTTACCCTTTCTAAGGTGCTGAAAATTTAATTTTTTAACCAAAGTATGAGTTACTACTTTGGAAGTATTAGTAAGGCATTTTATTGGGCTGCTGAGACTGAAAACCAATATTTGTATCAGTACACCATGCATATAACCTATATTTGATCCAACTTTGTTTCACGACAGATCTTTTGAGGAACTATTAACTAAAAGAAATTAGTTTTTTATGGTCTGCTTGTTCAATGAAGAAGATCAACTATGAAAATTCTAACTGTTTTCTGCAATGTAATGACATGAAAGTGGTTGCAGCAAGTGTAATTCTTACACAAGAATTAATTATCAAGTATTATCAAAAGCCTCTGTATTGTATTGATAAAACACTTGTTTCAGAAGGACAACAACATTGGTGATCATTCTTAGGTATGTTTAAATATAAAATCCTGAACTTGAAAGAGAACAATTCTGTTTTAAATATTGAATAGATTCTTGGGAGAAGGATAACTCCAGCACCAGAATATTTTTTAACTTTCAATTTCATCTAACTGTTTTACATTCAATGAGAATTCCTATTTGACAATTGAAGGAATATTGAACTCTTTTAGCTACATACTAAAAGTAACAAATACAGTAAAAAGACCCCTTTTAATAGAGAAAGTGAATAGTCATGCAAGAGTTGATTAATGCAAAATGCAGAGATACAGATTTCAGTTTGCTTCAAGTATAGTTGCTGAGAAACTATCTGAGTGATGAACATACCAAATATGCATAGGAGTTTACCAAATCACTTCTGCCCTTCTGAGAACAGTCTTCAGTTTTAACAATACTCCTGTGGGTTATCGAGATACTATCACAAAAGGCAGGTAAAATTTTAAGGATTTATAAGAGCAGTATCTTCTATTTCTCAGCTATATTTTAAGAAACAAAATAAGCATAGGACTTCGATGCTAACTTTATCCAAATGATACCAATGGACTGCAAATGCTTTCCTTTGTAAGCCACAGGAGCCCTTAAAGAGAACAATACTCACACAAAGGGACTTATAAATGCTAAAAAGAATGTCATGCATAGTGACTCAAAGTAAAACTATGCAAAAATATACAAAAAATTTTAACTTATAATACAGACTTGCATAAAGCCAACAGGAAAGAAGTCATAGTAAAACAGGGGCTAAAATAAAGTGACAGTCTTAATGGCATTATTCCACAATGGGCCAAAAAGTTGCCTTTACATTAAATAGCCTCACATTAAACCCTGATATATTTCTAACACAGACTATTCTTAGAATTTAGAATTTTACCACTGACAAAAGCATTTCATACAACAGGAAGTAGACCCCACTATAAATGACTGTACCATGAGGAAAACAAAACTGGCATTTATTTTTGTACTGTAGTTAAATCAGTTTAACCAAGATCAGAAAAGTTGTTTATTTCCTAAATGAATACTTACAGATGTTACACTGTTAAATCCTTTAAATTATTTTATGGTAAAAATTCCCTTGCTTTCCACTGATCATAATAGTCTCTAGCAGCTGGTGACAGCTGATCTGTGCATGAGTCATATTGGATATAAAACACAATTCATGTTAAGAAACAAATTATGGAATTAGGCACTCCATGCTCCTTTAAGAGTGAGCTGAATGAGTTTCAAGGTGGCTTTTTTGGTCAAAGTTAACTCTAAGCACAGACAGCACAAATGATAGTCTTGAAAAGGAGGGTGTTTATTTAAATAGTGAAACATGATCTGAAGTTCAATTTTCAGTGAATTAAGTAGCCAGTTCCTGGCAGTAATGTTGATACAAAAGCCAGAAGATTTGAGAAGTCCTGAAAGAAATTACAGTTCTTTAAGAAACAAGGTCCACAGCTCTGGAGAGGGCAACTAAATTTGTAAATAGAGTTCTATTTTATTTTCATACTATTTGGCTTCAAAATATTGTGTTACTGCAGTAGGTAACATAATAAATAATATTTGTGTATCATATATATGCAATTATATACAACTTGCATATAAAGTAGATACAATTTGTATACAATGCATCGACTAATATAGATATCTACTATATTGACACAAAAAATCCAAAACAACAGAAGAAAGGGGAAGCAAAATACTCCTTTTGATATTGCAGTTGTAGAACAGGTTTTTCTTCAAGTTGTGTAGGAAAGTCTGCAGAATGTAAGAGGATATGGATTGTTAAGGCAATCATAGAATATCCTGAGTTGGAAGAGACCCACAATAATCATCAAATCCCACTCATGGCTCTGCACAAGACAAGTCCAAAAATCACTCTGCCTGAGAGCTTTGTCCGAATGCTTCTTAAACTCTGGCAGCCTTGGTGTCATGACCACTTCCCTGGGAAACCCGTAACAGTGCCCAAACATTCTCTAGGTGAAGAGCCTTTTCCCAATATCTCCCCTAAAGCTCCCCTGACAGCTTCATGCTGTTCCCTTGGGTCCTGTCACTGGTCCCCTGCTCCTCCTCTTCCCTTCATGAGGAAGCTGTGCACTGCGATGTGTTCTGCCCTGTCTCCTCTTTTCCAGGCTGAACAAGTGACCTCAGACTCTTATACGGCTTCTCCTTTAAAGCTTTCACCATCTTCATAACCCTCCTTTGGATGCTCTCTTAATAGCTTTATATCTTTCTGATATTGTGGCACCCAAAACTGCCCCCAGCACTCAAGGTGAGGCTGCCCCAGTGCAGAGCAGAGCAGGACAATCCCCTCCCTTGCCCGGCTGGTGATGCTGTGCCTGATGCACTCCAGGACACAGGTGGCCCTCCTGGCTGCTAGGGCACACAGCAAGGAGCTGCATTCAGCTCTGGGGTCCTCAATATCAGAAGGACAGGGAGCCTAGAGAAGAGAAGCCCTAGGGTGTCCTAGATCCAGCTCAAATCAGAGGAAGGTGGTGTGACCATTTTATTATTTGGTACCCTCTCTCACCATGGCCAGGGGTGGGGTAAAGGGACTCTCTCACTTCTGAGAAGGAGCGTGGTTTCTAGCTGGGAGCAAGTATGGTTGGAGTGGGGTGGTGCCAGCTCCTGTTACATCGGGCCATGTCAGGTCCTGGTGAGCATTTTGTGTGCAAATCACCCTCTTTTCACAAAATCTGAAATTGGTAGAAGAGGATAATTTCTCCCACATTCCTTGAAATGAATGAATAACTGAACCAGGACTCTTCAGTCTGAGAGAAAGACAACTGAAAAACAGTATGATAAAAAGCAAGAATGACAGAAGGAATGTGAACAGAAAGCTATTCTTCATGCTCTCCATCTAACAAAATGTCTAGAGGTGATCATATCAAGTGACAGCTGGCATTTAAAACAAGAGAAAGAAGACGTTTCTTTACTCATTTATTTATATTTGAGGAGTCTCTGATATAGGGACCAAATAATTTACATGAATGCAAAAAAAAAATTGGACAAACAGGGAAGATGAAGATCATTGAGATGACTAAATTTCATTTCTAAAGCAGAAAGTTCTTGAGATAGAAATGTCAGGGATCTGGGAGAGAGAGTTGCAAGGCACCAAGAATTCCTGCTCACTCTGACCCATCCTTCTTCCACAGGTGTCCTCTACTGCCTGGTTTTGGATGTGGCATACTGGAGATGGTAATCTCTTGGTATGACATAAAATAACTGTTCTTTTTGAGCTACAGCAGAGTCCTGTCTCTCTTCAGCAAGATTCAACATTTCCCCTTTCATCTACTTTCTAAATGCTTGTATAATTCCATTTCTTCATTCATTTCAAATTGAGGAACTGATTTCAAAATTATAAATCCAAAAAGCCTATTTCTGTCCTGGTCTTCTTTTATCTATTACCTTGTCTCTTTAATTACATTGCATGATCTATTGAAATTGAAGTTACATTAGGAACACCAAAAATTTCAGACTATTAAGATGATGTAATACTATGGGGTTTATGTCATTTTTTCTCACAGTACTTTTATGTTCCAATATTTTTATTTTTAACATCTTACAGCTGTCCTCAACATAAATTGAACCATGTGGATATTTTGCTAAATGAACAACATATTCACTATGACAATTCAAACAATATTTAATGCCATTTCCCCCCCAAAATGAGAACGATAGAATACATGCCCTGTAACCCCATTATTTCATTATGAACAATATCCAGAGAAAAAATCCTGAGTTGATTTAAGTTAGCTTAGCAAACTTCCTTCCCAATTCTGTAGGCATTGCGCTGAGATGCACAAGCCCTCCACCAATTCTTTTAAAGTTTTTGATTTTACAGAGCAGTTTGGTTCGTGAAAGAAATAGATTTCTTGTATTCTTAGTGCCCAGAGAACAACACAAATGATTAAAAAGTTCAGCGATAGCAAACAGAAAAAAACGTAGAAGTTCCATACTTGCAGCACTGAACAAGTAAAACAAGAGTGTCTGAATACTATTTTTACCTTCTACCTGGTACACTGTGCTTATACTCAGCATCTTTCTCAGCCCCCTCATTTTGGTTTCTGGATTTATTTTTATAGAAAAAAACCACATGCTAGTAGAGAGCTTTGCGTTAAAAGAAATGCAAAAACCTAAAGACATATACAGTTGGAAAAAATTATCATAGTAATCTGACAGTTTGGAATAAAGAATTCCTTTGATAGATTTAATTTTTTACTATGTTTGGGCATGGTTCTGGAAGATTTAACATTTTTCTGATTTTTTTTAATAATTTGAAATTACAGAGCCAACATAATTGACGTATACTTGGGCGGCTGTTAAGTCAGGAACAATTTATTTTAAATATCTGACACTGCATGTAGGCACATTTACTGTAACACCTCAAAATTTCTGAGACTAATGTGTGTCTGCCTGTGCTCATCAATCCCATCAGGATTTTTTCTCAGGCTGCTGTCCCTGAAATATGTTCACTCGAGGTGGCTGCACAGCGCACTGGAAACTTTGCATTTGTTATTATTATTGATTTATTTATGCAGAAACTATGCTGATTCTCCAGATGACAGGCATTTATAGCATCTCAGTCTTTGATGTAACTTCCAAAGTGTGAATGTCTGATCTATAAAGCTCCTTGTGATCAGGCATCCTACAGGCAACTGAACCTCAGAGCTGAGTCACACATGTAAGCACAGCAGCTCTTGGGCAGTAGCTGGGTAAGTGCAATCCATATGCATGAGTGTTTCAGGGGGACATATAGCACAATGCTATAAGTACATAATTTGCAGCAACAAGCACTTCGATGACCCAAGCTAATCCCCTGGCTACTTCCATTCTTAGTGCAGATAGGCTTCCTCATATGCAGGTGGAATTTGAGTGGTAAATGAAGGGCATTTATTTTGTACTCCTGGAACTTACTGAAGTATTGAGATTAAACCTGGGGTTATAAGAGGAGGGAGTAAGAACAGGCTGCCTTTTCCAGATGTGTCAGCCAGTCAGTTCCTAGCAAAGGCTGGAATAAATTACTGCTTCTACTGGCAGCCACAGAAAATGAGTTTCTGTTCAGGGACAAAGAAGACATGAACCTTTTTATATGCAACTTGGATTCAAACCTGGATTTTGCCTTTTTTGATTCATCCTTTCATTTCCTTTATTCAGTTAGACTGAAAGCCCTCTTCTATGCTTCCTTAGAATAATTGCTTTGATGACTGTAAACCCTCTCAGCAAATGAATTGTTAATAGGAGATTAATATGAGAGAATGGTTGTTTTTTTCCTCCTAACTCATCTGCTCACACAGAGGTGAGAGTCCAGAATAACTGTGTTGTTTTTCAGTTTAATTTACCATTATTACACAATAATCTTATATATTGAATTAATATTGGCTCAAATTCTGCTTCAGATTTGTAGACGTGGTTCTTAGTGAGTTTAAGAGGCAGTTTAGTTACATGTCTTTGTGCAGACTTTTGCACTGTGTAATGAATGAGCCATTAAATATGGCTGGAATAAAAGAATGCTTAAATTTTGTAGGGGGGCGGTTCCGAGTGCAGGTGAGCCGGCTGAAGTCATGATACAAACACCGATACGATTTGAGCACCGTGCTTCCCTTATTGTTTACTTTCACTAACTTATATCTACTTTACAAAGATTCACGCCCTATTCCCACGGGACAGCCTCTAAGCAGTGGGGGAGCTGACCAGTGTGTAACTTTGCCAAGGATTTTCAAGGCTGCCTGCAGCCAGGTGTCTTTCAAGCCTGTCTGCAGCCTGAGGCCCCTTCAGGGGTTCTTCCCTAGCAACCCTGGGGTGCCCAGACTGCCCAGACTGTCCTGGGGTATTATATCCCCCTGTTCCACAAGGAATCCCTCTACACTTAAATTTCATGTTTTTGTGTTGTAGGTATTTCTACATTCTAATAAATTGCAATTCTGAGTAGCCCAGTATAAATCTTCCCAGTGTCAATAATGTAAATAGGTAATGAACCTCAAAACTTTTTAGATATTTGAAGAAAGTTTCTGAATTTTAGGTAGCCTTGTACATGTCTGGACAGCTTTGCAATATAGACACTCTTAAGATTTTTAAGGAACATAATTTGCAATCCTCAGTAAAACTCATAAGACTCTTTTCTCTTAATTTTCCTTCTTTCAGAAACAAACAAAATTTTTGACAAAGATGGAGGCAAAAGATTTCATCCATATCAAGAATGTAATGAAGAATTAGAGGTTGTTATTACATTGCTTATAGAAACTTATGAAATGAAAGGAGAAGAGAATTCCCTTCCAACCTCACACATTATGTGATTCTGGGTTCTCTGAAAGTTTTGCAGTTCTAAATGGGGTTCCAGATGGTATGAGAAACTGAGAAGCAAACCAAATGAAAAAAATATTATTTTGAGGTTTATAACAATTTTGTGAATGTAGGTTATTCATTGTAAGAAAATAAACAGAATTACTATTTTTAAAAAAAAATTAGCTATGTGGAAGAATTTAATCTTATAAAAATATAAATTATTTTATCATTAGCTTATATATTTACAAACACTTCAGTGTACTGTTTATAACTGTTCAGACATAATTTCAGAAATAATGAAGCAAAAAATAATTTAGTGGAAATATTCTGCTCTAATATCAATCAGCTACAGGGTGAAATCACCAACATGCCTTTTCAAGACCTTTGGAATAATACCCAGTCTTATGAATCCAAACAGCCAAACAACTAATTATACATGGACTTATAAATCATGAAGCTTGCATCTTAGAGTTTTAGAGCTCTTGTGAAAGCTGTCAGACAGCGTTTTCAGCTTTCATTCTTACTGTTGCACCGGAAGAATGACTGCTCTTCAGAAACTGTGAGAATCATGTTCTTTAAAGAGCACAAAAAATATATTTGCATTTGTTTAGGTTTTCAAAAATTCTTTTCTAACTTCATTTTTTTGGCTTTCAGTACTATCTCCCTACTTTACATCTGCTTTGGATGTTGTGATAGGTTGATGCTGGCTGGATTCCAGGCACCCACCAAAGAGAGAATACATAACTCAATATCTCAATACATTTGAGATGAGGACCAGGAGAGGGAGGTCACTCACCAAATACCATCACATAATTGTGAGAATTTACTTGTTTCTCAGAAAATTGCAGTTTTCTTCTCCATTCAGGCTGCTTCAAATATTAGATAATATCACTGACTTATAAAAATAGGGGTGGACTTTCCCATGCTTCCTATTTAGAAAGGGGTTTGGTACAGAAGACAATCAATGGGTGTCTTTAACAGGTGCTAAGTTTAGCTGTTGTTTTAAACTCCAAAAAGAAGGAATATTTGCTTTGTTCACATATTTTAATTTATTTCATTATATTCGATCGAGGTATTTGTTTCGTCCCTTTTCTCTTGGTATTCACATAAACTCAGGATTAGATAGTACTGTGATGACAGTAGGTTTATTTCACAGCTCAACTGTTGACCAATCACTATAGAAGTCAAAGTCATTCCTTTCCATTTCAACTACATTTTTCCAAGAAATCCATCCCTAAATTTGTTACTAGAAAGGCATAATAATCATAGGCTCCAGACATCTCCACAGTCATCCTCATGTGTAAAGTACTCTGACATCTATGGATGTACTTTACCACTAAAACCAGTTCTAAATCAACCAGCTACTTAAAAATCTACAACTGGCAAGCAAAGGAACATGAATCTTCAAATGTGCTTGGAATAGCTGATGGGAAAAAAGCACTTTAGTAAATAAAGGTCCATTATCTTTTCTTTCAATATCATATTACACCTTTGTAATTAAAATAGCAGTTGTTCAGCTTAATATCTTCATTCTTAATACATTGTCATCTCAGGAAATAAGCAACTAGGCTACAAAATGCATCAGCACAATCAGTTTTGAGTAAGTTTAAATCATTTGTTAGGCATTCAGAAAATTGTCTGGTCTCATTCTCTACTTTGAATCAGATCGTGAACAGAACTGAAAGTAGTGAATATAGTCAAAAATTTTTTGCAGTCAGGAAATTAATTTCTCCTGGTTTTTTGCTTCATTAAGAATTTTACATTTTGTTTATATATCCTTAAATCATCATTCATGACTTTCAGCTCAGATCTGCATTTATAAAAGTAAACCCATTGGAGTAGAAACAATAATATATTTTGGAGGTTAGATCTGGACTTAAATTAACCTCTCATTTTATTCCTCTCAAATTCTAAATTGGCAACAGACAGTTGAAAAAAATTAGCAGATTGTTTTAAATTGTTGGAGTCGCTTCAGATTACACTGCTTACATTCTATGAAGTTGCTCATTACTATCACATGATGTAATGTAATTTGTCAAAATGACATATCAGTAACATGGCAGAAACACCAGATGTCATAGAAATGTAAGCACTGCCAGCCTAATTTAGTTAATTTGTGCTTTCCAGCCAACCTATCTTTAATAGTGGCCAGAACCAGATGCCTCAGAAGAAGCAAAAAACCTTTGACAGTGAAAAACATTTGAAAAATCAGTGTAGGAGAGCATGTTCTTTCTTTCTAAATCCTGTTTAGCAAACAATTGGCTTATTTCCTGGGATATAAAGATACAAATTTCTGTGCTAACTCCTACATTCCTCAAGTCTGCCAAAAGTCTTCCATTTCCTCTAATTTTGATTATGTTCTTCATTCTCACTTTTATGTAATTCTGAACATCTTCACTCTGTCTCAACTGGCTTCCTACACGTCATTTAGGATGTGATTCAGCAAACCAAAGAGAAGAAATACGTGTGCAGGTAGCCACGTATACATTGATTAAATGCATTTATAAAGAAAAAAACCCCTATATTATAATGATTATCTTTCAGAAAAGTATGTTTTCATAAAAGAATCTGAGAAAATCAGAATGATGTTTTCTTCCAGATTGCATTCATCTGGGGTGTCCCTTACATCATATACCATATGCACAGATGACAAGCAGTGAAGTGATATGCCAGTTAATATTTTGTTGAAAGTTCAGATGACCTTTGCATAAACAAGATTTCGACTAACTTAAACAGAGGAAAGTAGTCAATTTGCCTTTTCTCACAGACAGAGTTAGAGAAGCTTCAGGAATTCGTGTTAGTAAGAACATAGACTTCCAATCCTTTCTTATCTGAACCACTTTGCTAATTCCTAGCTTAAAAAGTAGACAGTCAGTATAGAAAACTGTAATTCTTCTGTGAGAAGTAATGATTTACTGACATTCTATTAAGTTAGACAGAAAAATTCAATTTTCTGACTTCTGGCAAGGAGTGAGCTTCATTTCACACCACGAGTTCTTGAGACAATATCCATGTAATTCAAGAAGCCCATTCCTCAGTTCTTGTTGCTCTCACAGAAACAGAACTCATGACTTTTTTAAAGCAGCTTTTCCCATTTTCAAAGCTTTTGTACATTTTTGTGACTGTAAGGGACTTACTAGCACTGCTGCTTCAAATTCTCATGAGCTGCAGAAAAAATTGTTTATTTCTTGTTGATGAGTGCTACCTTGCAACGACATGCCTAGATAATTGAGAAACAGTGTATAGGAAAAGCACCATGGAGTAGATTCATGGATGAAATAGGTAAAAGGGAGGAGAATTTCATTGAGAATGTAGCTGGTTTGTATCCTCTTACACTAAGAACTTAATTTGAAAGAAGACATATGACTAAAAAACAGATTTTTGTCCCTAAAAATTGTCTTAGTTGCAGGATGATGCCCAGAAAAAAACAACTTACTGAAGCAGCACTGCTAGACAGTGAATGACTGACAGTCTGAGCAACGAGCCTCCTCAGGGGCATCTGTACACTGCTTCATAGCAGTCCAAATCTGGTAATGAATTTATAAGCTATAAACTATTTACTTTGCTGCATTTTGTTAGGCTTCAGTCCTGGAATCTGAGACTATTTAGAAGAAAAAGAAGGGCAATATCATATACTGCAATTCAGTTCCACCTGATCACCTCTTTCTGATAACTAGATGAAGCTTGACCTTGACCCCGATGCTTATAAGAGAAAGAAAAGGTACAGCAAAAAGATGAGCAGAAGCAAGCAGGCAGGAAAAAGCAGCAACTTTTTTTTCCCTTTAATAACACAAATTATCTTATTTCAGGTTTTTGCACTTCTCTTTCTCTTTTTTTCCTGTTCTGATGTGTATTTAGGGGGATTCAGATGCCTATTATTCCATAATGTCAAATCAGACATATTGGCCTGAGAACTAACACTGGCCTGCAGCACTTCTACTGCTAAATTTATAGAAAAAGGAATGATTTCTTTCTAGCACTAATTATTTTTCCTTATTAATGAGTTTGTGATACACTATTAGACTACAAGCAGAAACACCGGATTTATGCACATAATGTAGTTTTTCTCTTTCTGCTGCTCAGGAATATATTTTTTAATCTGCCTTTAGTTTTAGACTGAGCTGGCATGTAAACTTCCATTTTTTCCTGCAAAGGTAAGTTTAAAGTCAAGTCCATTCATTCTGGTACAGAATTCTGGCTGAAGAATGGAGCTTAGCTGTTAGAGATGAGATTGTGTGCACACGCATGGACTTGCAGGTGTATAATTGGGAAGCTGAACAGACATACCATATCTTGGTTTTGGTGTGGTGGGTTGACCTGAGCCGGTAGTTTAAGTCCCTACACAGCTACTCTTTTACCCTGTCCTGCCCCAGAGGACAAGGAGCAGAATAAGAAGAGGAAAAAGAAGAAAACTCATGCGTTTGGAGAAAGACAGTTTAATAAGTAAAGGAGAGAAAAAAACAACTAGCAGCTTAAAGTTCCTGAAGGCTTTCTGAAGAAGATCGAAAGCTGAATACTGTTGAGATAATGTGATGAACAAAAATAATTCTTATCAAACTGGCAGCCCTTCCTTTCACTGTGTCATACATTCCTCAGACCCTATGAGTCGCCTCAGTATAAGGGCCCTTATGCTCTCACAGGGTTTTTTTGCTGTCTTCATCCACAAAGCTTCAGTTCCAGAAATACTGGATGTCCAGAAAAAGTATTCTTAGAAGACACCATAAACCCCCCTTGAACTGGAGCCTGTTTTTCTGACTATCAGTACAGAGAATATGAAACCTTTTGACACTGTGTTCGCCCCACTAGGTACCCCCTGTTCTCCCAGAGAGAGGGTCTAAATTAAGTGCTGTAGTTTTATTGCTCATAAACAATATCATTAGCAAGAGTCTTCAGGTTTCTTAGTCAAGATTTTTTGTAAAAGATCATGTAGAATACTTCAAACTTCCTTAGATAGGTATTAAATTGGTTTCCCATTACAAAAGGAAAAGGAAACAAAAAAACATGTCTCTGCATGATTTAAATTTCTGTGACTACGGGCATGGATAGGACTTTGGAGAATTTAATATACTTTGACTTTTTTGGAAGAGGTATATCATGATATATCATAATTACCTGTAAATAGAAAAGTTTAAAAAAATAATTCAGGTTTGTGTACTCTGTGGTTGTTTTTTTCAGTAAGAAGACTATTAGCCTACAAAAATGACCACTGAATATGACAGCTGGATAATTTTAATTTTACTCTAATCAAAACCTTAGGGAAAGCAAAAGATATAAAGAAAAAGGATTCTAGAGGATACAGGTTTTAGTACTATGCATGTAGCTTTTCTTCTTGAAGTTTTTAAGTGCTTGTTTGAGTACTGAGGTTATGAAGCCAAGATATAAATTACTCTATAGACAATTAAATAATCCTTCTGGGAATAAAAGAGGAACAATGGTAAGAAAGCCGCTGTAAGATATTTTTCTAAGGAAATAAAAATGAATTAATAGATCTTCAACAGCTTGAAATTAAGCCCAAGTGAATTGCTATTGTTGGAGTGGGTATGAGGAGTTATGTAGTATTTTCTCATTTTATTAGAATTAAATACAAGATGCCAAGCCTTAATGAATTTAAATACTGATGTAATGCAGTTTCTGTGACAAGAAAGGCACTCATTTAAAAATCCCCTTGTTTACTTTAGCTGAAAAGTCCCACACCTAATGAGATGAAGAAAATGTCTATATGTCATTTACAAGGCTGTAATGGTGAAGATGGCACTGTAAAGTAACAAAATTCTTGCTCTCTCTAAGCAAACTCATTAAAAAGCATAACAGTGGGTAGAATAGGCAACACTAAATTTGTAATATACTCTTAGATACAGTAGCATGTTGACTTCAAAGCAATAATTGGTAATTAATGCTGATTCATCAAAGGAAAATGGACAACTGGTTTTTTTTAATGTTAATGAATAAGTGTCATGTACTTACACATTTATCCACTTCTGATTTTTATGGTATTGTTCTAGAAATAATAATCTCAGTCATTATTATCTTATCAAGTGATTATTACATCTATCAAGGGAGTCAGCTGTTTCTGTGAACTGAAAAAACAAGAGCTATACTAGTTTCCTAGATCCTCTCATGCCTGATACCTCTACATGCCTTGTCCTTTCATCCACACATTGGTTTCATGCGGTCAGAATATCAGCTGGTGATACCCCTGCTGTGTGGAACCTCACCTGGGGGAGTCAACAGACTGTCTAGGTAATACGCCACTGTTGATGTTAATTTACAAAGGGAAAAGAAAATAACAGAAAAGCTGGGTTCAACCTAGTGTTCTCCATAAAATTAATTCATCTTTTTTATCATGTTGATTGTCATATTAGAACTTCCATTCACAGTCTAAAGCTGAGACATCTGTCCAGTTCAGTGCTTACTTTATCTAGATTTTTGTCTTCTTTCCTCAGCCCCTTCCTTATTTGCACTACAAAAGAGAATGTGTTTAGTCTAATTTCAGGAAGGTAAATTGCAAAATTCTTAATGAAATGTATACCTCTGATTCCCTTGTCTAATTTTTATTTGGGTGATTTTCTTAAGATAGTAGAAGGATTTTTTCTTAAGACAGCAGGAGGTTTCACAATTAAAAACAGAATGAAGGCCTTAAAATAGACCTTCACATCTCCAGAAAAGAACAAATGCTGTAATGAGTTTATGATTTTCAGTGGGTGTTTTCTGTGGAGCTACAATATATTATGTAGAAACATATTTGTATTGTAGTGGTGTCAGTAATCCAAGTATTCATCATCTCTTTCTCATGTTCCAGCTTAGATTTAGTAGAATTTTTTATTTTTGTTAAGAGAATCTATGGAAAATGGTACTGTAACTCAACTACATCCACCCTTCTTTTTTTTGTTTCAATGTTTTGATTTTAGTTTGAGTTGCAAATTACCATGAAGCTACTAAAATTTTTTAGTTCTTCCCATGTTGCCATCTCATTTTGTATTCTCTCAAGATGTATGAGAGCACTCTTTAATGCTTATCATTATTGATGAAAATAGTGGATAGAATTTTTTATATTTGTGACAAACAACGAGGACAATTTCAGGCACTTAGTATTAGAAAATCATTAAAATACTAATTGGTGTCTTCATGTCCTCAGAAATTTAGAAATTACATATGGGGGTGTATACTCAATGACCAAGCTTCTCGTTGAAAAATTAAAGGTTGCTCAGGTCTAGCAAAAGAAGATACAGCACCAGCCTCATGTAGCTATACCTATGTTATATGTTGTGAATCACACAGAGACTTAGAGTCTGTACTGGAGAATGTAATGAAGAATACTGTGTGTTAAACCTCCTTTCCCCTTCTCCGTTTAAAAGATGTGTTCACAAATGCTTAAAGAACCTGCTCAATTATTTCAGTTTTAGTAATGATGGGAAAACATTTTGTATTTATTGCAATTTATTCAGGATGAACTCCTCTGTAGTTAAAAATTATATGGCTGCTGTCTGTTAGCATTGACATTTAAAGTATTTTTCAACTCAAACACACCCTTCCAGTCCTTGCATGCATTTCTTCAATCTCTGTTCATCTACCCCTCCATTCAATTAAATTAATTTTTATGGAAAAGTTGCTTTGCTCTGTGGTTAACTGAACACCATACCACCCTCAATGGATAGAAGTGTAAGAATGTACTATGTGAATTCTCTTTTTACTTCTCCTGTGGCACTTAATGATTGTGGCAGCTGCATCAATGTTGCTAAGCAATGTCATTCAAGAAGAGCAGACCCATAAAGTGAGATGGTTGGTGCTGACTGTTAAGATATGCAGCCCTGGCAGGAAGGTTAGCTATCCAAACAGACTCTGAGAATCTACAGAACGTGACATGAGAAATTGCTGAACACCATAAATAACACAGCGAGAAATTGGCATAAATTACAGCTAGTGCTGTGAGGAATGGCTGGATTGCACAGATGGCTAAGGAGGAGGCGTGTGAGAAACGGCCAAGATTCACAGATAATTGTGAGTAGTATTGAAACTCTTTGGGGGAGGAGCACCTAAGTAACCCTACTGGTAATATGAAGTAAGGCTTAGACCCAATTACATGTGCACTCTTTATGTGGGGGGAGACAAGGATGGAGAAAGAAAGGATCAAGGTGGACGGAAGAGGAATACAACTATGAAAAACGAAGAGGAGGGGAGGAGGCTTTTTTGCGTGTAAGCAAATGGGTGGTCAGTACACTTGTATGACTGAGCCTCACTACTTTTGTTTTGTAATGCCACTCTCTTTCCTGTGTGTGCATGAGTTGGAAAGTCTAACAGCAGCTGTAGACTGGGTTGTCTGTATATTTAGCTAGGATACTTGAGTCCTCTGTGTGCATATGTGTGTGTGCGCACATCCGTGTGTATATGCCCATGTGAAATTCACACTCAGTCCTGCTACTGGCAGGACCTGCAAACAGAAGCAGTAGCAGCTTTTATATGTCAAATACAGGAAACACAGATAATCAGGAGTTTCACTTCAAAAGTACATTCTGAATAGGAGCAAAGACAACAGTATAATCACATGCAATGCCATTTCATATGCTCTCTTTTCCATTTTCACTTTTCTAAGGCTGATGGTCATGAAATATCCCCCTGTGCTTCTGCACTTTTGGTCATCTATTACAAACCTCTGCAAATTTTCTAGTTCTCTTTGGGATTTTTTTTGGGGGGATGACAAAGGAAGAGTTTTTGCTCAGCATACATCTGTGATGCAGAATACTCAGTGATGGGTATCACTGTCATGCTCATGTTTTCCATTTTATGCTCAATTCCTTATCCTTAAGATTACTTTTATTTTTTCACATCAGCTGATGACCTTCAAAATAATGTTATAGTGTAAATAACTAAAGGCATTAAATTAACAGATATTGCCTGTCCCTGATTAGACAGCAAATTGAAAGGTAGCAGAAAGCCTCCCTATATTCTGAAGGACAAATACAGAGTTGAGATCTGATCAGAGGTCAGATTTTTGGGTGTTGCTTCATGGCTGAAACTTTCAGAGGCAGAAAACCTAGGCATAGAGAGATTTATGCAAACCTTGTTAAAACTGATATTTACTAAGCTGTGTGCTGGCAATGAGATATATGAATGTATAATCTTTAAGACCTTTTTTCTGATAAGTCAGACATGGAAGCAGAGATATCCAGCACAACAGCAGAAGGCAAAGCTAGACAATGAATCTTCAAACAGAAGACCCCATCTAATGTCTCCATGATGGAAAAAAACCCCTGGAACAAAGGCTTCTACTGCATTTATTTAGATACCTGCTTTATTGTCTCAGGTGAATAATTTCAGAAAATTGCATGCCCACATTGACAGCAACCATTGTGGCAGTACTAAGTAAGAAGGAAATAACAGAAGGGCTGATACAGATCATTGAAGGAGACCAAATACTATCCTAGCAGTGAAATTATGTTAGTTCAGCTCTTTGTCTTCCTGGGATTAATGAAGCTTTCTCACTCATCTGAAATGTGAAACAAACAAAAAAACCCATCACAAATGAATAAATAGCAACTCAGAAATTCAAGAAAGTGAATTTCTTTAGAAAAGAGTAAAAGCAGCATTAGAATATCAGCTGTGGTCCCTTTCTTTCAAGTAAACTCAATCCCTTACTTTAACTGAGTTTTAATAATACGGCATATATTCTGTTTAAGTCCTTGCATGCAACTGAAATACTAGAAATTTATCCTGGTGAAGATTTGATTACCTCTGAGTATTTGCCAATGAAAATAAAAACTGCAACACTGCTGAAAATTTTCCCTTGTGAGAGTCTACTTTATGTTTGTATTTATTGACCATTATTAACATGAAAATATGATAGGAAAGGTTGCTATAGAAATATCTACTTTATGTATATTTTCATTCTTCATTGGTTATTGCTAATTTTTTAAGTCTTCATTTCAAAACAAAAGATTTCCAGCCCTTTATTTTCCAGTTACCAGAAAAAAAAAATAAAGCTTTTTCTCTTGGTTCATATATCAAACCACTTCTTACCAAGGATCTTGTTCCAGAATACTAAACTCCATTTGCAATCTTACTGCATAAAGAAAGCTAAATTGACTGTAACTTGCTTTCATAGCCTATGCAGTAACAGCTGGGCCATGCTGGCAGTGATTAGCTTGTATCGGAAGTAGGCAAAATCCACGTTTGACCACTTATCTTCTGCGATACACTGGATCCAGCTCTGAACATGGAAGCAGAACCTACTCTTTTAGTGGACTGAAATAAAAGTCAGGTTGGAAATGCTGGGAGAAATACCTATTGGTATGTGCTCAGAATTTTTAAAACCAGTTGACATAAAGGTATAATAATGTGGAGAGGGTACTATTTTCACAGATTGCTTCATAAGACTATCTCCTAGCTCCAGGGCTCAATTTCAGTTTCTTGCTGCGTCCAAAACATGTGCCAGGCTGAGATAGGCAATTTTTCCCCTAAGCTTTGGCTTACCTTCAGATGAAACAAGGCCTGAAGGAAAAGACTGGTTTGGCAGGAGGCTCTTGACTATAGATGAATTGGTAGGGCTGATCACAGATAATGAATGTCCCTCAGTGCAGCAGCTTCCGTAGAGACCTTTTTCCTGATCCTGATCCTGATCCTTCATTCTGCTTCAAAATTTACTAACTAGAACTCACAAACTACAATGAAAAGTCTACAGTTTCCAATGTTTGGCCTTAAAATGATTATTTTTCTGAATAGTACAGATTCCTATACGTGTGTAAATATATATATATCTTCTGACATACAGATAGATACATAGATAGATCAGAAACTCTGATTGCTGACAATTTCCTCATAAAAAAATTTAAAAATGCAAATGTCCAGTGTATATTTCTAACACTTGACCATGAAATCAATCATATAAATCCTTGTAAACAACAGAATCAAGTATTTTCTCCTTGAAGTGTTTCTTGCAAGATTCATTTTCCTTATGCTTTTTACAAAGTGAAAGACCTTTGCCTTAGACAGTAAAACTTCAACTTGCAAGACACCCCTTCTCACAAAAGAAAATGTAGAACAGCATTGTTCCAGTTCAGGCATTTTACCAATTCATAGAACTGCACTGAAGTTCACAGAGACTACCCAATGCACCTGTCATTTCAATGAAAACTGTTTTTCAATCTCTGCAGATATGACCTCGCTGAAGTGATGACTACAAACACATACACACAGCCTACTTTTCTGCAAATTCTCTCATCAATGAAGGAAACATAATTTAGTAGAGGGGCAACATCATTCTCTAACCAAAGTAGCAACAATGCTGACAGGTGTTTGTCTGACATGGATTAAGGATGGTATGTTTTCACCAAGTTAAGGTGGGGAAAACTATATGATTCAGATGCTACAGTTAGAAAATCTGACATCAAAAGCCCTAGTTTCTTGTTGCAGTGTTTGCAGATAAGTAGTAGACTGTCTTTTTGTACTAAATATGAGGAACCGACATTTATATTCATTTTCCCTTCACAAAATATACCTAATTCTTCTGATTGTTGAGAATTCTTACTAGCTCAGTCAGCAATATGTTAATCCCTTTTCTAATAATTTCCACTGCTTGCTTATACACAAGTCTTCCTTGCAAATTGTAATTTCTCTCTTTTGGAAACAAATAGTTTCAAAAGACTGCTTTAAAGGTACAAAAATGCAACAGGATTCTTCTATGAAAGATACGGCACTATATAGAATAAAGAAGCCAGTTAAGCATGTCTTAATGAAAAATGTGAATGTATAATTTTCTGTGAACATCTCTCATGTAATTCTGTCACAACCTATAAAAAAGGATTTTTAAACAATATAATAGCTTTTTCTAAAGGCTCCTTTTATTTTCCTTAGTAAGACATACCAAATTCCAAAACATTGCTTCAAGACAGCATGAAAGACAAAAGTTATTTTTAATTATTTATTTTATTATCCTAATACTTCTACAATGGCAATATCTCTATGACTCAAAAGTCCAAGTAGCCAATTCCAGAAAAGTTTCTTTCAGCAAGTCTAGTCTCACAAACTGTTAGACTATTTCCTATAAAAGAATGAATGGCTGATTAATCCTATCAGTAGTTCAGAATCTGTGGAAAACTATGTACGTGCAAATTGCTATTCTTATTATGAAGCACAGATAACAACTATACAAATATTTTATTCTCAGTATTTCACAACAGGATTTGTGCTGCTGTCTTTTATGGCAAGTGTAAAAAATCATTTGACCGATTCTTGGGATCCATTTGCAACAACAAAGTAAAATCTCGTGGATGTTTTTGGTAGGCCTGTAAAGAAGAGCTAAACAATGTTAGCTGACTGTTATTTCTTTTTGCATTATATTGAAGACAGTACTTCAGGATTTTCATCCAGAATTTTCATTAAAGGCAGTAAACAATATGAGCCACAAAGCATTCTGTTCTGGAAGAGCTTGCTAACTATATTTGCATTGATTAAAATACTATTTTTGAAATAATAACCAGTGACAATACAAACATATCTGAGCTATTCTTCCATAAAGGACTGTGCAAGTCTTCAGATTATGCTCCAGTTGTCAACTAACTGCTGTGTGATTGCCCAGAACAGCAGCTTTTCTGTTTGACAAAAATCACAACTAAGCTAGTATCAAGAGAAAGACAAAGGGAGATCTGACAATGAATGAAGCCTTTACACTTTACTGTAGAATTAATGTAGATTTTCAGATTTAACTTTCTGATTGTAATGTCAAACCCTTAACAAAAGAGTCTAGCGAGATTCCATTGTTTTTCTGCATGAATTCTAAATTATAATGACAATAATCTGCTCTAGGCATGGTGCATTTCAGGGCTATTATTATACTTCACCATAGACTAGAATCACTTGGGTCTTGAGTCTAACATTTTATTCCATTACCCAAGGTATACTAAAACTGCCCCAAAATGCACTGCTTTTTCTGTCTAATTGTTTAAGGAATTTGATTATTCCCAGTAGGCGCTATTCAAGCCTGTTTAAAATGTTGGATATATGCTTGTTAGAAATTTATAGTACTTGTTTATTTACTACCTTATCATAGAACAACAATTACTTATGGAAATAAAAGCCCAGCTGGATATTCTCACTTGAGAATCTTTCAAATTAGAAACTACATTAATTTTCAGATTTGGAAAATAGATGAAGAGTGTCTGACTGGATTTTGAAGAGTTTATTAATTAATTTTGCAACAATTTAACAGTCTGTTCTCCAAGTAATTTTCTGCTGGATGTCTTTCGTTGACATATGAAAATGGGTTTAAAATTATTTAGATAATGGTAATGGATGTTTTGTTTGTTCTATTATTTTTATCTGAGCTAGAGAAGCTAAAAAAACCTAGAGTGATCAGAGATAAGTCAGAGACATGCTTGTTTTCCTCTTGAGATACCTTTATTGTCACTGGAGTAACAGGTAAATTACTTATTACACCAGATTGGCAGATACAGTCCTGTTTGTCTTAATGTCATAGAACAAAAAGCAGTATATAATCCCAGATGTATCACTCAGGGAAGTTCTGTACTCAGAAGTCTGTTTCTCCTTCCTTCCTCTCCCTTGTCTCTAATTTTTCAGATTCTTTTTTTGCTTTTTGACTCAAGGAATCAAGAGATCTTCTTCATCAATATCGCTGTAGTCAGAGACTTCTCCAAAGTAACAAACTTTGATTCCTTTGGGCCTTCCAAGTTGTGCATGAATCTGTATGACTATTAGCTGAGCTGTTAGAAGAGGAGAAGATTTCTGGAGGCCCAGACGGGCCTCACCTCTCCCTCCAGGCTTGGAGCAAGCTGGTACTGCCCAAGACCTTCTCCCCCATCCACATGGAGAGGACTTGCAAAGGGTATCTGAGGCAGTTCTCTTCCCAATACTTGTATGTGAGGAAATACATCAGTCTCTGTTTTGGGTCTGATTCAGCTGAATTGATGTGGGTGTCAGCATGTATTTCTTAATGTTTTCTTACTCTCTTCCATAAAAGAGGCTTTTGAGAGTTCATTGTGATTGGTGGTATAGTGCTGGCATAAATGAGGTTTGTATTTATGTTTAGAACATAGATATCCCAGTAGCAAAATACTACCTGAGAAAGATGATGTGTCAACAGTATCATATTAGATGCCCCTTCCTCCTTGTCATTTGATCTTGCAGACTGGTAGATTTACTGAGAACATAAAGAAAGCACTCAATACTACTTTTGGTAGCAGCCAATTCCTTCTTAAAAGTAGTCCAAACCAACATGTTGTAAGAGGTAGAATGACCTATGATATATTATAAAATTATATATCTGAGTAACAGATAACAAGCAATATTTGTAGAATGGATAACAAATAATGAGTAATTATTTATGTGAGAGGTATTAATGCATGACAATTTTGAGAACTATTTCAGACATGCTCTGATACAGGAATAATGTATAATAAATTTGGGATTCAAGTTTCAGATTTTGTATTTCTTCTAAAAAAAACCCCAGCATTTGAAAACTACATGCATCTTTTTTGGGATTCTAAAATTCAGCTGAAAACTAGGTAATCTAATTATTTAGAATAAGTAACTAAAAACCAACATCACAAAATTCTTAGCAAATCCATTATATAAAGGGAGTTCCTAATGTAATGCAAAGGCCTAAGGTGTTAAACTTTCCACTAACTAGTAAATCTCTATTGTCATTAATATCTCTTTTGTAATGAGGGAATAAGCTGCATGACACAAACAGTTGGGCGGAATTTGCTAGTTTGGCTTCAAATTTTGGTTAGATGGATGGCTAAGGGGCATTACAAAGAGCGGCATTTTTGTAGGATTTGCAGAGGGGACTGTCTTGTTTTTATGTTTTTTTCTGTAAAGCTGAGCTTACTTAGATGATTAATAAACCCTGATTCTGCAGCTGGCTTAATGAGGACAAATTTTAATGGCATCACATACAGAAGTCAGAAATAGGATTAGTCTTAGAATTCTAGGACATTTGTTTCTAGAGGGAGATATGGTTAAAAAATATAGTATGCAATCTAAATATACAATTTCACACAAGTTACCTCTTTACCAAAACTTAAAGTGAATGTGTCACAGCCTTGGGAGATCAAAATATGTAAGTACATTTTATCTGTTGATAATACCATTACTTTCACATGTCACTGATTGAAAAATGTCGTGAAATAATAGAAATTATTTTAAAAATATTTCTGCTTCCACAAAACATGTCAGAAATGTCTGTTATTGCAGAGTTCAAAAACTTTCACATCACTGAGCAATGATTTTATTGTGATCAGTGAGCAATGTATTTTATATCTGGAGGAAACATAAGAAATACTTTAATACACTTATTCTGATTTAACCCTGAACATAGTAAAACATTATTCAAAGCTGAACAGTCGATGGAATTCAAAGATGGAGAAAGCATACTGAGTTGTGATAAAAATAAGAATGTGGTTGTGATAAGATTTTGCAAGCTTTAACCAAAATGTAGTTTTATTAGAAAAAGAAAAATCTCTCAAAATCTTTTCCCTATTCTGGATATTTTGCTGTTTTTCTCTTCATGTTGGCCAGTAGTACAGATACCACTGGTAACTGGGTAAGGAGGGATGGTGCCCTGTCCCCAATGTCTGACCGAAGTCCTACCCTGCTCCCACCAAGCTCACAGGCCATTTGCTCCAGCAGTCACTCCCTTCCCCCAGCTTACATTGCCTGTCATGACTGCCTGAACCAGCCACCCCTGTCACTTTACCCAGAACACCAGGTCCAGGAGGCCCTTCCCCAGCCTACACATGAGGACACCATTTAGTTTTGGCCATCATTTTTCGGCAGGGAGCTGCCATTTTGTTAAACAACCTAACCCACATATTTTCACATTGGTCTGTGATTGCCTGATGTCCATTTCTTAAATGTATCATATATAAATATATATTTATATATTAGATACCTATATCGGTAACCATAGGGTCAGATAGCCCTGCCAGACAATCATGGGAGTGCCTGAGGACATATGTGTTTGACAGCATTAAGAAAAGGCCATTAGGCTATAATGTGTGTGCATACATATAGATATGTGTATATATGAATTTAAACATTAGAATATCTAATTGATGTTTTGAGAAGACATGTTTACACAGTAGTAAAGATAAATATTTAGGTGGAATGTGCAAGATCTTTCATAGGATGGGCAAAGTATATGAAGAGATAAGCATGAAGGAATCAAGCAGGTGGAAATACTCAGACCAGGTGACAATAAAATGGCATTTAGTCTCTGATGAGATGCATTCTTGACCTAAACTTCTGTTGCAATTCAAACATGCAGTATGAATTACACAACTAGACTGGAAGCAGTTCTTCTTTTTACTATTTTCTGCCTGTGTTCTGTATTGCATAAATTTATTTTTATAGCTGAAACATGAACAAGTGACTTTTTCAGAGGCCTGCAGTATGAATTTTGAAAGGTGGTTAATGGAGGTCTGGTGAAATTCTGTTGAAATAACTGCTCACAGGCACAAACTAGCATATGCATTCAACAGCATTTGCCTTTTGCATTAGCTGAACCCATTTCAGAGCATGCAGAACACTGTGAAAAGATTCAGTTGAAAAAGATGAACATTTTTGAAAGATTGAGCATAAGGCAACCCCATCTTGATTATTTCTCCATTCTCAAACCTCTAAAAGAAGCTTTCCATTCCAGAAAGTCTAGCATTTACTGAGTTTGAAGATTCCTTTTCCCTTTCTTCAACCAGGGATTACAGCGAACTTTTCAGCACTTGCCAACACAGAATGTTAGTGTGACCTTGAGATCCAGGATTTGGGTTCTTTTCTTGTGGAGAAACTTTGGATTTCTTCTACTAGAACCTGAGAAATAAGTATCAATAATACATTATCCTTCTCTAACATTCCAGGTGACTTTTGCCAGACAGGAGCAAAGCATTAGGAAAAAAAAAACATTGGCGAAAGAACTTGAGAAAAGTAATATTTTATCCATGTGCTCTTTGCTTGATTTGCTAGTAAGCAGAAGATTATATAGTTTCTGGAGATTTTATTGCATTTCAAAAACAGTATTTCCACATTTCTCAGAAACCTAACCTACAAAACCTCAAAATGTTGAGTTGTTGTATTATCTTGGCCTAATAAAGCTGCAAATTTGCAAACCACAGAAAAACAGGGTCTGTGTAAGAGACTACAGACTATTGGCAAAAGACTTAAATTACATGTAAGGTAGGCAAGAAATGCACCTGTTCCCATAAATGTATGTGATCATATGTTTTCTTTCATATGTGATGCACAATAGAAGTGAACCTAATTGACAGGAGGATGTATCCTTGCTGATAGAGGATGAAGCCTGCTGTAGGATATCAAACTTCTGTACTCAGGTTGCGTATTTCAATGTTCAAAACTTAACCATATCCTAAATAGTGCCTATCTGAGCTCTCTAATATATTTCAGTTCCTACTGACTCATTGGGAGTTGTTAATACAAAGCAGTCTGTAAGATCAAGTGCTCTGAGCACTTCAAAACCAGGAATATGTATGATAGCAGGGTATTTTACACTGGAATACAGAAGAGAATTCTCTCCCCTGAGGAAGGCTAATTGTCCAAAAAGACAAATATTTCATCTTTTTACTCCACCTGGTAACTATGTCATCACTATCTATATTGGATACAGAGGATGTGTGTATACACAGAAAGTCTGCCAGCTAAACAAGCATGTGCAAATATAATCCCAAGGTTAAATTGACTTGGTTACTGCTGCAACCCTGTTCTCCAAGTAAAATCAGCCTACAAAAATATTAAACCTAAATTTGAGCAGGCAGGCAATGAAAAAAATGCACTATTAAGTAGCTATAAGCACAGGTTGGGTTTCACAGTTCATCACAGGCCATGATGCATCAAAGCCTGATGAATATTCCTCTTGTCCCTAATTTGTCCATTCAGATTACACATACTCAAATGCCCCACTCCTTGATGCTTAGGTTAGGAGAACCACAAGTGTAAAAATCCATCAAAAAATGCCAAAACAGCCAAATGCACATTTTTCAACTGACCGGAAAGTCTGGGTTTACTAGTCTGGGGACAATGATAGAAGACAGAGTTCTCAGCAAACACATCTGATATTGAAAGATAGGTGAAATAATGCATGGAAACAGCTTGTCCATTTTCCTGCATATATACAGTCTTCTGTGGCTCCCAAATTGTTTCAGATTTCTGCACTGCTTATGCAGCAAACTGATGCATTCCTGTTGTAACTGCTTGACTCTGCCTAGCAGGCTGCAGCTCCCTGTGAGCTCAGCAGGGGTTTTCTAGGGCCGTGCGCTTGATTGCATCCTGGAGTCCATTTCGGTCAGCCCCTCGATCTGGCCCCGGCAGCCAGCAGCGTTACAATGCAGTGGTGATAAAGGAGGTAGAGAAGGGTCTCCCATGAGGGTGGTAAGATGGCTTTATTCACACCTTGTCCCCGTGCCCTCGGAGGCAGAAGACCTTGTGGTCTGGGTGCGGGGTGGTTTTGTCAGGGGCCTGGGGCCGGTCCCTGGGCGGGGTTGGGGTACAAGAGCCAATAGCGAGAATACGAGGGAGTGGCCAAGGCTAGGGCAGGGAAGAGGGGGAATATGACATCACAGAATCAGGGGGTTAACAGGCTACCACACATTCCCTAGGCAGATTTTATCTCCATTTAACAGGAAGAATTGATTGAGAGGAATCTTTGGCTATTGGAATTCCACACAGAAAAAGTCAGTGATTAAATTAACTCAGTGTCATACGTTTTTTAGGCTACTAAACGTTATCCTTCCCAATATACCCATTCTGCTCTAGACCCCTGGTAAAGATTAGGGACTATATTAATTAAGTGTAACAGGCACTACATTGTTAAACTGTAGTTCTTAGATTAATTCGCATGACGGAGGAAACCAAGAGGGTGCACACTCTTGTTCTGTCATTTCCCTGCCCCTGTACACCTGTGATCACTGTGCTTCCAAATGTCTAAAGAAAAACATAAGGATTTTACTAGTTTTCTTGAAATGCCTGGACTCATGAAAGCAGCACAGACATTAAGGTTAATGTAAGCAACTTCTAATGACAGAGCTGAGTAAAAGCCAAAGTATTTTTTTGTTACAGTGGGATAAAAAAGGGCTTTCAAAAATATGGGATCTCAGTAGTCTGTCTTCACAGATTGGAAAATCAATCAATGATTGGCAAGTATGTAGAAATATTTGTGTGGTAAAAATATAGCAAAGTCTATTAAATAGACTGTGATGATACGCTCATGTTAACTCTTTTCTGGATTACAGAGAAATTATGCATTCTTACAGAATGGTGACCTCTGCATTCTTGAAAGTTTACTTTTTCTGTTAATTCAATGCACTCTATTGTTTCGTTGTCCTATGTATGGAGAACAGAAAAGCAAATGTGAAAAAGAAATACTTAGGTTTGCAGCTCAAAATATGGGAGCTGATTTAAAAATTCTGAGCTAGATTTTGGAGTGTTTTAAAAGTTAGCAAATTGTATGTGAATATTAGAAAGGAAACCAAAGAATTTATGGAACAGATCGAAATTCTGAATGCCAGGAAGCTTATTTGGTAAAATAGACAATACATAAAGGAATTACTTCCTGTAACACTTCAGCATTAATCTAGGAGGTTTATCACTTTCTTTTGGGTAGAATCAGAAAGCCAATGAGCCCCAAGTCAATCAGTATATTAGGTAGTCTCGGTAGTAGAAAAAGAATGCTCAGTGGCTTTTATCATAGACCTCTGAGTAATAAGTAGAAAAATAAACAACCATTTATTTTGATAAGATTAAACAAATGAGGGATTTGAACTACATTAAAGAAGACATCACTAATGGTCTGTGCAAATGTGTTGGAAAAAAATAAACCCCACCCCTTCACCACATGGGTATTTCTTGTTAGAGTGATAAATATGAATAGAGTTATGTTTTAGTTTAGAAGATTTGCTCTCCAAAATGAGAGAGAATGAGTATATCTGTACTGTGCCAGGTAAAGTGTCATCCAGAAATATCAGACACACAGGACAGAGACATGGATTAGGAAGAAGTATGAGGAAGACTAGGAAAAAAATGTCTGTCTTTAGGAAAGCTTAACATGGATTTTAGTGAAAGATTTATAGGAGAAGATATCTGAAAGAAAATAAAATTACAATTTTTAGGAATAAAGGGTCACTACCCTTCAAGTTAGACTAACATTTTATTTATATATAAAACAAAACCTATACGACTAGATTTATTGAACAGATAACAGACAGCAATTTCCACTCTTTTCTCAACATCACACCATCCCTGGATCCACACTGATCACTTGATCACACAGATCTTTTGGTATTTTATTTCATAAATTCTCTTATGAAAACCAAAGTCTTATTGCTGCTCATTAATTTCCAACCTACCTTAACAGTACGTTTTTTTCTAGCTCAATGCTATTATAACAAGTATGTATTGTATATTTATTTCTCCTAAAGGTTATCACTTGTGATTTATTGCTTATTGCCACTCTTATTTCTAGTCTTCTTCTGTTTTTAGAACCTTCCCTCCTCCATTTATTTAAAGGAGATTTCTGTGAGCTTGTGATTTCTTTTCCAGCAAAGGCAGGGGTAGGCTGTTCTTTGTTTAGACTATTCAGGTGAACAGAAGGTTGAAAACTGGATAGGAAAGATTTGTCTCTGTAACTTCTAGTATTGTTTATGAGATAACATGTATGGCTCATTAGGAATTTTCAACAGTAGGTATTAGGAAGCGGAGCAAATTTGCTTAGTTGTGACTGGCCACTACAGTCACACTGTATGATGTCTGACCTCTAATTACAGAAGCATGACTATAATAGAAGAAGAGAGTACTGTAAATCACTAAGGGTTTAAGCCTGACACAGAAAAATTGACATAGGAAGTGGTGGCAGACTGAAAACCTGGTGGGACTTTACTACTAGATTTACCTGAAGCAACATGATTGAAATGATGGGATTTATTTTCTCTTTTCTCATTCATGAAGTGTAATTGCACATACTTTCACTGGCCTGTCCATCTTGATTCATTCAATCCCTGCTGTGCTTGTATTGTATGGAAACATATACTCTGTTTTCTGAAGTGGTTTACTGCAGTATATAAAATGTACTCACAAAAAAACTTGGAATAGCCAATAAAATGTTCTTTCTGCAAATATCCTTGCAATGCACACATACCTCTCTTGGAAAAAAACATAAAAAAGAGTATAAGAAGAAAAGAAACTAATTCAAACTCAGGCAAACACTCATAGAAATTATTTTGTTGCATTCATCCAGCCTCTAGTGAGTGACACACAATGCATGCAGAAAGAGATGGAAGTAGACACCCTGTCATCCCTGTTTCACCTTAAGTTTCAAAGCAACTGGCAGGCCTATTGGACAGCAAATGCAACTCTCAATAGCAACACTGAAAAACTTCCAGTAAAAGACCATATTTTTATTACTTTGTTTACTAATGTATATAATCTTTCTTATCCAACTATTTTTTTTCAAGAAGAGTAGTGCTTAATTTTTCAGCTATGCCATTTGACATCCAGGTATAAACAGAACAATTCTTTGCACAATGTCACAAAACTACAGCCATTTCAGTCCTTCACAGATTGGCAGGCATGCTAAACTACCTACTTCTTTTTGCAGTGTATAGCAAAGAAATTCTTTTTGCAGCAAAGAATTGCTGTTGTGCTCTCAAATGATGAGAACAATTTGTCTCTACATATTAATGGCCAGGAATTTTATGCCATTACTCAAAGTAAGTCACATTCTGCCATTAGGTCATTGAAATAGGACATCTTTGCGTGGACAAAAATATCTTATAATGGCCCTTTCTCAGATATAATCTCTAGGACTAGCATTTGTAATCTCAAGCATGTCAGTAAATATAACTACAATGATGCTGAAAGTGGAACTTGATTGAAGCTTTAAAATCAGAGTGAATGCTTTAAAAAGACAACTTTTTAACATCATAAATTTCTGCATAATTCTGCAAATTCAGTTCCCAAATTAAAATTAAGTATCAAATAATTTCATTAAGACCCCGAAGTGAACTGGAAAATTAATAAGCATCAAACATAGATTTTATTGAAGCATGACTAATATGTTCTTTGCAAGCTGCTTAAAGAAGTGTTATTTCCTTATTCAAGACTATATTTCTACCAAACATGCTGTGATCATTTGGAAACAAGCAGTATTTTTAGCATTTTTTCTCTAAAGCTATTTAAAAATCAATTATATTTTTGCCTAAAGAAACAAATCTCAGAAGGATTTTTCTTCATGACAGAATTTTTCATGGATTCTGCAGAAGCTGTAATGGTCCGCAGCAATATTTTGACTGTTCATAACCAGCATGACATTTGATACATTTGTAATTTCTTTGACTGTTGCAGGATAACCAAGAAGCTAAAATGTAATGTTCATATTGTCTGTTAAGAAATACATAACTTTATAATTTATCATGACATGTCTCAGTAACTTCCTCCTTATCTTAACAGTCTACCTGATGAATGAAATTTTTATGTAGCCAGATGACCAGAACTTTCCTTGCTTTAACTCCAGTAGTATTAAAATCAGCAAAATACTCAGTGGAAAACATTCTCGCTGGAGAGTCAGAAAAAGGGTGCTGCCCCCATCTCTCCCTTCTAATTACAACCTCTTACAACTGGGCCCTAATATGTCAGAAAACATGCAGGGGAAGGGATTTTTCTGACACTGCTGGGGGGAAAAGGAACATACCCATTGCAGTCAGTAGAATTTATGGCATCAACAGCTCCAGCATGGGACAAACTTACTGTGCCGACCTGCTGGCCAATAGAATCAACCTGCATAAAGTTTTCCTGGCAGTCTTGGAGAACTTTTGACTGAATCAGCTTTGTTTTCTCCCTCAGTGCACATTCTCCTCCAACTTTCCCAAATCAGTCCAGGGCTACACAGCTGTATGTTTATTTTGCAATTTCAGTATGAATATGTACATGATATAGGGGTGGGGATTTGATGGAGGGAGGGGCCTTCATCCTGTTTAGTAGGACAGAGAACATTCTCAGTGCCTAAGCTCAATGGCTACACAATTAGGTGATCCACCCCTCTGTTTAGCTCACAGAGAAAGGATTTCTCTCTTCCCCCATCTTTCCATCTATCCTTCTCTAGTTCTACTGCATTTAAAACAGCAGATAAATGCTAGGGAAAAAAGTAAAAACTGTGTCAAGCTGAGTAAATTGTATGAAGAGAACAGAAAATCTGAGGGTTCAAAGTTCTTTTAAAACTCCTATTAATGTGTTAGACTTCAAAGATAATATTGAACTGTGTGATGGGATTTCTTTTCTAAGAATGTATTTAATTTCTAGGACTCGAGGTAAGAGTGGTTTGATCATAAATTCAAAGAGCATATATACATATATTCACATTGTATCTTAGCTGGTCCTCTTAACAGCAGCATAATTACCTATACAACATTGTTTATACATATTCCGTAGCAAACAGAAGTCAAGAGACCTGAGCCCTTCTTCAGGCTCTTCTGGTGAGCAGCTTTAAATCTGTGGGGTACCTGTTAGATGTTACTGTGCCCTCTGTGGGATAATGATTACACAGGACATTTCTGTTTCCAGAGTCCAGGAAGCAGTGCATATTTTCATAATTAAAACAGAGCTATTCATTCCAAATATGCATTTTATCTCACTTAACAAAGAGATTGAAACTTTGCTCCTGAAAATACTAAGATGACCTCTTAATTATATACAGAAAACAATACAGCTGGACGTGCCTAACTCCTCAGATAATCCAATAATGATTTCTGTTCTGTAATTGAAAAAAAAAAGTGAGAGATGTACCCTCCATTCTATACAATATTGGAAAGAAGCTCGCAATTCATAACTCAGCCTGAAAAACATTGTATAGTCATATCAAATGCAGGAAAAAAATATGCAGGAACAAAGAATACATTTTTAGAGATATAGAGTAGAAAGTTCTAGGAGAGCATTGACTTGGACAAGAAATTAGTGAGCATAATTTAGTGTTGTCCGAAATAAAACCTTCTAGTGCTGAGTTGTGGCAAAAAGTATTATTGAGGCCTTTGAAGATACAGGAAAGGAATATCCAGTACAAGTCAGGGAGGAACTTGCTACTTTGTAGAGCAGGATTGTTGAATTTTGTGTCTTCATTTTATAAGAGAAAGCAATTAGTAAACCTGAATCCAAACCATTGGGTTGTTTCATCTCTTCTGACTTGGTAATCTCTCCTAGCTTGGCACTAGTAGTTATGTTTCCGATACATTCACTCATCTTTCCAAGAAGGGACAGAATTAAAATAATTGGAGAACTCAAATGGCACAAAGCTGAAGAAAAATAAAAGGAAGTAGAGAGAGCAGGAAAGAAAAAATTTAATTTTTCAGAATTATCATATTATGAAAAAAAGAAAATAAAATCTTTTCAACCTATAAAAAGACTGGTGAAAATAATGCTGATTCCATGGGTAAGTGCTGTTTTGTAAAGAACAACACTTTGGTGCACTTGAAAAGATTATTTTGTTGTTGCAATGCAAATTTTGTTCCAAAAGCCAAGCTTGTATCACTGTGCAGTTCACATTAGACAGTGCTACTAAGTAAATTAATTATCAAGGGCCTAGTGTTCAGTACTGTGGAGTCTCCAAAATGTTGATTGAGAGCACTGTGATCTGAGGTTCTCATTCTCTCCAAACTGCAGGGGTTACTTTCATCCTTATTATCTTCACATAACTGAACCAGATCCAACCATCATCTCCAACTACTACTGAACTCAATTGACTTTGGGGGAAACAGGGTCTGTACAATACAATTACATTTAAATTACTGTAATCCTACAGCAATGAACAAATGTTTGGCTTGAAGTAATTATGCATTTATTATATATACAAAACTAAATCCATAGAAACACAAATCACCTACTGGGTCAGCCACGCATGTACAGACTTTGGGGAAATCTTCATTATAGTTCAAATACAAAATAATTCAATAATATATAAAAGAAACTTTTACTCAGCTTTTGGCCCTCAACTGCTATCACATTTTTTAAATTTTGTGTAGGAAACCATGCTAGTCTGTCGTGGTCCGGCAGCTTGGCAATGCCAGATAGTGAGGTGCCGCGACCTTCCTAAAAGCATCTCCAAGGCGAAGCCGCTCCGGCAGGACCATCACATACACACACGCGTGCATGCGCACACGCACGGATAGCTCCTTAAAATGGGTCAACAGCAAAGAGGCGGAAGGATCTTCGTACAGAATTCCATAGGAGAGGTTTATTGCAGCCACACTCATGAAAGGTTCCAAGGACAAAGACAGAGAACAATGGGGGGCGTCCAGGGTTATAAAGGGAAGTGGAGGGAGCATCAGACACCAATGATCTGAGGGCATGGGGGCGGTACACAGGCGGGGCTAGGGTATGGGAACCAGTGGGGAAACTCTGAGGGAGTGGCTATGGGGCAAGGGCCAATGGGGGAACAGGGAATGGAGAACTTTCTAGGGCAGAGACATACAAGGTAACAAGGGGCAGGGAGGCCAACTGGCCAAATGGGAAGCATAACATAACAGAGCATCCTGGGGGAAGCCTTACCTGGGGAGGATCTTTTGGTACTAGGGACTGTCCCACCAGCTGACTCTCCTTGTCCCTTGTACCACAGGCCCACTGGCCGCTGCACTAGTCAGTCATGGGCAACAGTTTCTGATTGAATTGGTATATAACCTGTAATATTACAATGTTGTACTCTAATTTTCTGCTTAAGAATTTATATTTTCCAAATTTCTTACTTCCCATGATTTTCAGAAATATTCAACAACTGTTTTTGAATTGTGGAAGAATGAGGAAGCATAAAGTGAAATAACATCTTAAAGGATGTGTTGGGTTTTTTGTTCTTGTTTTGGGTTTGTTTGTTTTGTTTGGGTTTTTTTTTGTTTGCATGTTTTGTTCTTCTTGAGTAACTAAAACCCACCTAAAATGGAGTTAGCATTCGGTAAGAATGCATCTGGCTAGGAATGCTTGTTCCCTTTGCATCCTCTTCCCTGCATCACAAGCAGCCTGGAGGAAAAAAAAAGTAAAAATCAGGGATTTGGCCAAACAAGTTCAAAACAGTTTTGATGTTGTGACATTTTGTCATCACTTAAACATTCATAAACTTTGCTGCAAATACTTAAGAGCCATTGATTGGATTCAAGTGGATACACTAAAAACAACAACAATTAAGTTATGGGCAAGACCATGATGTGAGATGTCCATGATTTGACAAGTTTGTGTTACTAGTCAAAAGAAGGAATCACTTGTATGTGTCTCTTCTCTATGATGTGAACAGTGTCTCTAATTACACATCTGGAACTGTGGCTTAGAGGTGGTGCCAGGCAGTAATACGAAAGCAAAATATGGGAGCAGTTTTGCATGAGTTCCTCTGCTACTGCATATTATCAAAGACACATTGCAGTTTTATGCAGCATGAGGGATCTGAAAATTGGGTAGCTGAATCATGAGTACCACTCATGGAAGACAAGAAAAAAGATGGTGCAAGGTGTAATGGAAGTTTGAATTACTTTATGGTATCTTCTGCATCACCAAGCAAGATGTTCAGAATTTGTAGGGTGGTGGAATCAAAGGAGAGAACATAACTCAATAAATCTTTTGGTCAGATACTGCAAATGACTTGAGCATTCTCTTCTGGGATTCAAATTCAGCCAAGAAAAAGCTTGCTTTTTGAGTGGATTTATTAAGGAATTTGGGAAAATTGTGCATTCCCTCTGCACAATCTGTGTGGGGTTGCTGCTAATCTTGGCATGTTGTTGAGACAATTTGCATCTGAATTTGCATTTGAAGCACAAAGAAAAAAATCCTTCAGAAAGCCTGTCAAAATAAATAATACAGGAGAGAAATAATGTTCTCAGAATAACTGAAGATGTCTAATTTTAACAAATCCTGAATCATCTAATATTTTTGCAAAACAGTGAAAAGCATGCACATATATACTTATGCACATATATATGCATAGATTCTGTGTTATGTTTCATTAAATACTTAAGTGTTTATGTAAATATACGATATGCACATAAACCATTTTACATATTCTACTTGCGCTTTTAGTACTGGTATTTTTCCAACATTTTTTTGTTCCTACGTGCAAGTTTTATCTCATGTAACATCTCTTACGACATGGTCTACCCTGCAAGACAAAGATATTACTTGCTACCTGACAGATGTGTTGGGATACTTCCATAGTCATTCAGTGCCAATGCTAAAACTTACAGTGTTTCATGAGAACTGAATTTGTTATGAACTTGTTATGAACTTTTAAGTGAGCCATAAAATTATTCGATATCCTATATCCTTTGAAAGTGCTTCGTTTTATTTATTTATCTGTTTGTTAAATCACAAATATCATAAAAGTGCAGAGTAAATGGATTACTTTTCCTGTGAGAAGCTTATCTCCTGGATTCTTGTGTTTCTCTAAATGCACAATTAGACTATTGCATTCATGCAGGATTTTTCATCTGCTTTATTTATAAGAAACACAGCTAGGCTATAAAATCTATGAGCTATATTTAAAAACTGATACACATTATAAGGAAAAGCAAATAGAATCATCCAAGAGAATGAGAGGGGGCTTTTTTTCCTCCAGCTTTTTCTTATAATTTGATTTTGGGATAAAGTGATTTAGAAGCACTGTGGCAGAGTATTAGAGTTAAAAGGCTGTAGAAATAATGCAGGAGACAGAATATAGGCAAACACAGCATGATCACATAGAAACCAAGCTTGATTTGATTTCATAAAGCTGAACATAATGTGAAGAGAGAATATATAAAACATACAAAATACTAATGTTGGAGATAATTACAGATGAAGCTAAAATAAGACGCATCTTCAAAAATTTTGGAGGGAAAAAATACTGAACCCAGATGTAATATAATGAATATAGAAAAGAACAGAAGTAATGCTGGCCACAAGAAAATGAATCGTAATATCTTTCATCCCCATCCAAAATATGTGTGGATATGTCCTTAGTATTGCCAGTTAAAGCTGAAGCATTTCTCATTCTGTGTGCCTGGATAGCACATATGATTGACTCTGTAATAACCAAAGAAAACTATCCCTAACAAAGGGTCAGACATGTTAGTGATTAGAAACAGGCAATGTGTGCATCCTTCCTGTTTCTGGTCATGGATTTAGAGACTCTGGCATCCTTATTTAAAATACATTTGTCCTACATGATGCATTTTCTGCTGATGTACAATCCTCATTAAATTAGTCTATAGATTGACTTGTTTATACTTTAGAAGAATCTTGAGGTTTTGCCCTATACATATTTGCAAGCTGATCATTACATCTTGACTGTTCTAGGACCTTCAGAATAGATGTTCTCTACAAGGCAAGAGAGAAGCACTCATAGCTCTGGATATGGATTCTACTCCTATTCATATATTCCTATTTGACCTGCTGCTTTTCAGTTTAATTCCCAGAACTACTGTGTCTGGCTAGTGGTGATTCCCAGAAACATATTTCAAGGCAAGGCAAATCAATGACTTGATGGCTTAAATCTAATTTCTAGTAGTTGAGTGTAGTATAGAACCAGAGCCATACAACTGAGAATGATAATGCAATACAAAAAAATTAAGGGGGGGAGGGGAGGAGAATATGTCTCCAGACAACACATGGTAGCATAAATAGCAAAACTAAATATGAATTTGTCTTCCAGATTGAAACTTCCTTATTCTAGAGTCTGTATTTTGGACAACTGAAATCCCATTTATTCTGATAAAAAAATTTCTAAATTTCTTTTTCAGCTCTTATGCTTATGAGTTTCAATATTAAAGCCTAGACAGGCATAACCTAAGGGTATGAGAACACTATTTCTTTTCTGAAACTACCTTAAAAATTTATATTTGCAATCATTCCATACCATCATGTATACTCAAATAACCCCATTTTATGTTAACAGTATAGTAGTAGTCTTACAAGACATTTTCTAGCACTCTGGTAATTATTTATTTTTAATCAGAAAACTTATCTGTGACTAATATTTATAAATGCATTTTTTCCACCCCAAAGAAACCCACAAGCCTCTCTTTTCCCTAAAATAACATTATTCTGGGATGAAAATAGATACTTCAACCATCCAATTTTTAGTGTAATAAAATTCATTATCTTAAATCATTAAAACAAATGAATTGAATAAACCTCAGTATTTGTTTTCAAATTGATCTGTGAATAGCTTGCACAGTACTGATTCTACAAAAAGGTGATATATATTGAAAAGCAATTGAGAGATTCAGAACTTTTCGGGGATTAGTGCACATTTTAAAAGGGATTAACTAGAATCTTGAAAGGCATTCAACAACCTTGGTGCATTTAACATCATTAAAATTATATCTTTATTCAGGTTTATCACACTCTATCTTTCACAATAACTGTTGATCTCCTATCTTAACATCATACAATAGTTTTTATTTTGGAAACACGCTCATCATCTTTATGATGAAGGGCACCATAATGACATGATTAGAAACTAGCATTTTTATTACATTAAATCAAATTTTCAGTTTTTGAAATAGAATTCATCTGAAGCATAAGGGAATCACTTGTAGAATATGTGTTTGTAAGCAAATTTGAAACTCTTTAGCTATTTTTCTAAGGATAATCTTCAGTGTTGTATAGTTTATGACTTTTCTAGACACTGATTATTCTGCATTTGTCTTTTTTTGTCTTTATCTTCAAAATATGCTGCTAGCAGAGCACTGCATAGTGAGAGTCCACCATGTCTAGAATCTACTGTGTTCAGTAATAAGTCACTTCACAAGACACATACTTTAACACAATAGGTATACCTTGACATTACCAGGGAAATATTTGTGAAATGTTTGTGTGGTGTGTGTGAGGGGTGAAGAAACTGCTTTTACAGTTTTTTTCATGAATGACAAGGAATGTGGCATTGCAAAGTATTCCCTAAATGATAAGCAGAAACTCTTGTATTCCAGGTCCTAAACAGTGTGCAAGGAATTACTATTATTTGCTATTATACCAGAAAATGCCAATAATACAAAAAATTCTGGAATGGAGTGAGAAAAATTTGGGACTGACTCCCAAAAAGCAGGTAAAGTATGCAGGTAAAGTATAGAAAACATGCCAGATACTATTCTGACTGATTAGGAAGAAATAATCCCTTCCATTAAATCTCTAGACATAGTCAAAAATCAGACCAACAAAACAAATATTTGAGCATTCAGGAAAGAAAATACTCTTAATGCAGTAGTACCAAGGAAATTGTTCTTTCCAGAAGATTTATCTTCATGCCACCCTTAAAAAGACCAATATAAAAGCTACAGAAACCATCCATTAGATAGTTATTACAAAGAAGACTAGAATAAATGGGAATACCACATACTCACAATTGCTACTCCTACTCCTAGTAGCTAGAATGATACTATTAGTGCTATTTGTAAAAGGATGAAACTCAGAGAACCAAATATTAGGACCAAGATGTTCTACCAAATGTCCAAAAGATCTGTTCAAAACACATTCTAGATGCATAAAAAGCCAATCAAAGAGCAGAAGCAGCAAAGATCTGAAATAAGTTAATCTCCAGCATGACTTCAGACAAATAGCCTGTTCAGGGCTAGAAGATGGTCTTCGTGAAGCTCTGCTTAGCCGGTTGTGGTCACTGTGCTGCTCAAGTTTAAAGATACCATCAGAAGTTCTCCATGACTAAATTTTTCTTCAGTTTCCTGTACTAAGAGAATCGTTTGGAGTCTTCCTAAAGCTTTTATTTTTGTTATTTTACTGGTGAAAGTGGGAATTGGGAGAACAATGAGCAGTGGATCATAAATTGAATAACTAAGATATTTGGTTGGTGATAACAATATTTTCTGTGTGAGACCCAAAATAGTTTTTTCACAATTTAAGAGCCGAGACAGCTGAAAAGAAGGAGTAAAATAATGCTAAGATTATATTTTCTTTTAACCTGGGCACTTTATGTTTTTTATTTGGAAGGTATTTAAATGGCATGATTTTGAAGACGGCATTATTCTGCAGGAGTCAATGGAAAAAAGAATTTTATTAACTTGACGCATCATTATTCATTTATTTATTTTCCCAAAAAGTTTCAATTAAACAAATCTTCATGGCCACTATCTCATCTTTCCTTTGGTATCTTTTTGTTTATTCTGCATTTGTCTCAGAATACTGGAACATAACCTAGTGAATAATACAATAAAATCTTGCAAATATTATGATCTAACACCTCATCAGTAAACGATGCATTATTGCACCTTCTGAAAATTGCAAAGATGACTTCAGGAAGGATCATTAAAATGCTGACATTTTCTTTAATGGAGTTGCAATCAAATCTCATTCAGAAATTTTTGTATTATCAGTTTGTATGGGTCTCCCAATTCTGTTTTAATTTTGCAATATTGATTTTAATGATAATGAAAAAAAAAAGAGAAAGGAATAATAATGGGTATTATATTGACACTGTAGTACGAGCTTCTATCCCATCATTACAAAGGTAATTTAGTGACAGTGATTTTGAATACTAACAATGCTGCACTGGATGATGCATATGCTGTACAATTACCATCATCCATTAATGTGTTAATCTTACTCTAAGATACTATATAGCAAGAACATTATGCATTAATTCTGTACTTCTCCCTTCCTTCCTTCACAGTCTATATATTAATACTTAAACAGTTTGATAACCACTGCACTTTTAGTGTCCCACTGAAATTTTTTTATTAAAACAATGTCCTTATTACTGTATTGAACCATAAAATTTTAGTAGTCATATGACACTATTTATTTTGATTTGGTATATTGAATAAAAATAAGTACACCTGTGCAATGTTTTAGATATTTCAACATAATTAATTTATAGTATATTAAATTAGGCCACATAAAATAATGATTTAAAATAACGATTTAAAAGAGCAACTGCAACGTTTCAGAAACGCCTTTCCTGGCTCTCTAAATGAATGATGGTAAAAGCAAGTACTGACTTTTATACCTGAGAGATGTACAGAAGTATTTCAATCTATTTACAATACAACAGTTTAACAAGAACTAGAAGAAGAAGAAATATTTTTCTTCAGTTTGCTTAATATAGAGCAGATCATTTACTTGCATACACATAGGCTCAATTATTAATATGTTTAGCTAAAATACTTGCTTTTGAAATTGCCATTTCTGGCTCAGAATTTTGTGAATAGTGATCTCAGTGCTTGTAAAATAACCCCATAAAATCCAAGAAAAATTTAATAAAATTAAATCTTAAATTTTTAAAATTAAATTTAAATTTTATAATTTTAAACATTACTCAGCATTAACCTAGAAAAATATTCATCTTTCTTCAAAATCCACGTTTTAAATGTTCATTTGGAAAGGGCTGATTACTAATCACCACTGCTAACATGCTATTGTCTTTCATTACATTCAATGTTTTGAAGATATCACTGAACAGACTATATTATTTGAAATTCCAAGTCTTCAAAAACCATAAGTAAAATGAACATTTGTCAGTACTTAACCTGCTACCTGGATGACAGAATTTGCTCTAAGGGAACTAGTCCTTCACAGTAGGAATCTGTTAGAAAAGAAGTGTCTTCATCCAGAATAATTATATAGTCAGAGCTTCCTCCTGGTATTTCTTGGATGAACTCTTTTTATCAGATAAATAGGTGAGATGAAGACAAAGTAAAGTAATAATCAGTGACTTAGTACAGAAAAGTTAAAGAGATAATTTTCATAATGTCAGTGTGCCATCTTACACTTTTTTGATTCAGTAAAGCTAATGTGCAAGATCTTGGTATTTAATTCAGCTGCTCTTTGTCCTGCCACAACCTATTACCAACACCATTTGTCCTGCAACCCCATAGAAATGTATTTGGTTCCCCTTGAGTAGCCATTCACAACCTTTGATTTCACACTCTATCAGCTTTAGATCAGATATATTTCCCTGAGTATGGGGCTGCCGTTTTGATAGATAACTCCTGCCTTGGAAAGTCTTTGTTCCTGAATCAAAGCCCGACAGCTGGGCTTGGGCCAGTTCTTTTTTGCTTTATACGTTACTGGAAGAAATTCAGGGTCACTTGTCAAACTACTGCTCCTTAGGGTAAAAAAGTGGCTGGCCACCAGCTTTCTCCAGTAAATGGATTGTTTAAAGCCATTCAGTAGTGATGTTAGGGAGCATGCACTGAACAGATGGGCTGGATGTTTGTCCCAAAGTAAAACTAAAGATAAAAGTAGGAGTTTCTTTCCAATAGAAAAAATGCAACTATACACAGGAAAATTGAAATGAACGTCTGTCAAAGTATAGGTTCCCAGCACTGAGCTCCCATGTTTCAAGTGTCAGCTAATGAAAAACAATCTCTTCACATGACCTAGTATTTGTCTACTTGGAAAACTGATAAACAAGAGGAAAACATAGCTTGAGGCTTGAATCCAGTTTTGAGTCCCTAAATCCAAAAATATGTGGAGTGGTTGGAGAATGTCTGGTGGAGAATAAAAAGTTTCATCCAAGATCAAGGAAACATGAACTGTAAGAGAAGAATAAATGGACTGTAATTGTTCTGAGAGAGAAACAAAAATGAAGAAGCAACATGATAACAGCCCTCAAATGCATGAAAGTTTTCTGCAAAGAGGAAAGGAACTGTGAAGCTGAAGAACAGATTGCTTGGGAAGCCTCTTCAGATCTGCAGTGAAGGCACCATGTTTTGAAACGTAACAAGAAGCCCTACATCATGTTTAAGGGAGGAGCAAAGCACATTGCTCAAGTGAAGTAGGATACCTTGCACTGTGGTGTACTGGGACTAGTTACTGCAGTTCCTATCAGGAAGAGACAGAGAGAAGTTCGTCTGGTATACAGATGTATCATAAAGCATCAGTCTGTCATTTGCTTCCAGAAGGAAAGAACCCAGCCATTTCTGTTATGGTGGGAAAGCTTCCAAAAGAAATTGTATCCACCATGCAGCAAGCATAAGAAAAGGCAAGTAAAAAGGTTACAAATTTCATAAACTTCACCCCTGGACCATTGCTAACAAAGTGCAATCAAACATCTGCATCAACAACATTCAGTAGCTGATCATGCTTTGAGCAGGGTATGTTCATAAATAAATTTTGGAGGACCCTGCCAAAACTGGGACTTAATATTCATTAGGTCACACAAAAGAGGAGGTTCATAAGCATGACTAATCTTTTTATGTGATGCATTAATCTGATAAAATGTGAATTGAGAGTATAAGAGATCAAAGTGAAAAGTCTATGGATGCTGAAGGTTCTTACATATGGTACCTTAGACCCCCCCCCACACCTGCCATCTGGAACAAAGATCTCTCTGTAAAAGTTTTATTTCTGATGCCTCTGTCCATACTTTACATTTTGACCCTTACAAAAGGGATGAAAGTATGACCTGGAGCCCGGCTGTTAATGCTCTTAGGAAGCTGGTTAATCCTTTGTAGAAGAGAATTGCACCTGTCAACATGGCCTCTAAAGCATCTGTATACTTCGGTCCTGCACAAATTTAACCATTATCTAGAAAGGCAGGAAAGATTTTTATGCAGCCACCCAAACTTATTATTTGAGTTCATTTAATGACTTATTTTTTTATCTTGTATTCAAAATACAAATCAAAATTTAATACCAGGATTTGACTTCCAGATATTACTAGTGGTAAGAACTTCAATGGTGACCTGAACACTGTTCGCAGCAAATTAAGAATATATATTGAAGACTAGCATGACAGTCTAGTTTTACATATGTTGTGTTGAATGCTTGAGGATAATATATTCTCAACATTATGCAGATTTGTCAAAATATAAAAAAAAATCACTGGTAGTGAGCAACACTATCAACAGCTTCATACGCAGGTTTTAGAATTACTTCATTTCCCACAAGTTTTCCTTGTTTTCTTTGGTCTGGCTGGAATGGAGTTAACTTTTCCCACAGCAGATCTCATAGTGATGTGCTTTGTACATGTAGCTAGAATGGTGTTGATAACACACTAATGTTTTGACTACTACTGAGCAGTGTTCCCAAGCTTAGAGGATGTCTCTTCAGATCTCCTAATTACTAGTTACTACATTTTTAAGGTAAAAATATGTTTTATGTCTGTTACTGAACCATTTAATATTGAAATAGTCAGATGCCTTGGTTCCATTTTCCACATCACTCTTTGAGGGGGAATTCCATTTTAGTAGATGCAGTGCTTTGCACAAGTTACATATGACTGAATGAATGAATCCTTATGAATGAAATGACAGTGCCATTGAGGAGCAAAAATTGTTATCAATCAGATGTAAAGTTCATTACAGTACTACTTCTAACCTAGTGGTCACAGCACCAAGCCTGCCAGACTTCAAGCATTTGGACAACACTCTCAGGCGCATGATGTAGTTCTTGTCTGGTGCAAGGCCAAGAGCTGGATTTTCATGATCCTTGCGGATCCCTTCCAACTCAGGATATTCTATGATTCTGAATCTTTTTTTATTTTGTAGCACAGTATTGCCATGAAAAATAAGTACACTGAATTCATTTCTAATTAATATTTTGGATAATAGGAAATTCTATCTGATATTAAAAGAGATATATAGATATTAAAATAGATGTATAAGAACCTATTAAGAGGATCAATGCTCACCTATTGGTCACATGAAATACCAACCATACTGTTAAATACAGAGAGGTGCTCTACATAGGAGCTTTGGAATTTTTCTGAAGAGGAAGCCTTCCAAGAAATTATGGACAGATTGAATGCAAATGATCTTGTGCTGAAAGATTATTTCAGACAAAATATTTTAAATATTTATTGAAGAACTGCTTTTGCATTACATAGCATGAACCAGCCAACCTCACTCACTGTTCACCAAAAATTTTAAAAATAGCTAGCCTGACATGAGAATTAATCTTAAAAATATTTTTCCCATGTCCATAATGAAAAAGTAGTAGAATTAATTTGATTCTGTTTAGACTATCATGTTTCTTAAAACAAAGCAAAATTTGTTTCTGCATATTAATTTTCTTTATTCTATTTTGTGTTTAAAAGTTCATATTGATTAAAGTAGGATTTTTTAAGTCTGTTTAACAAAAGCATATTACCATTCAAAATTAATATCCCTTTATTTGTCTAAGACAAATGAAAAATAATTCTAAACAGGAAGACCCCTAAAAGGGGTCTGTTTTACTTGACTTAACCCACTGTTTCAAAAAACTGGTTTTTTTCACCCACTGTGTGAAAAAAATTCTGTAACAAATATATACTGCAACAGAAAAAAGTCAGACTATATTTCTGCCTTTTTCTTATATAGAGTCACTGTAATATTAACAGTGTAATTTTGATTTCCGATGAGGCAAAAATGTCTTTGAATGTTGGAGAGTTTTCTGTTACTTTAAAAAAGTTTAGAATCTTATTTTTTCTTAAATGTTGCAATATTATTCTCAGATCGATAGGATAATTTCCCATATTTATCAGTGCAAATCTTGTGAAGACAGTTCCCAAGATAAATAAGCATCACAGTTAACCCCATAATGATTTTCTTCTTCGTACTTTCTGGTCATAAATCCCTATGTCTATTTTTACAGCACTCAGATAGTATTTCTTTGAAATACTTCCATTTACTTTCTCTGACTATTCATAAAAATTCGCAAAAGTTTTACTTTGTAAGATTGCTTTTAAAATATCTGATATTTATATTGAAATTTTTCTTCCATGAGAATTATTTTCACTATAGACACACATACGAATGCCAAAAAGTCCTTGAAAAGACAACAAAAGTCTGCCATTTATTTTGCATTATCTTTGGATCAAAATTCAAGTCTTTAGAGAGAAAAACTGAGATTGGATGTTTTGGTCTTTATCCTCACTTCTGTAAAATCAATGTTTGTTAGGCGAAGGACCAAACTAGTAGTAGGAACTTTTAATCAACTACGTGCATTCCAGCTTAGGTTTTAAAACCTATCTTGGAAAGTTGATCCTGTTTATTTTCTCATCCCCTGTTTAATCATCATTTGAACAGCTTTATGGAGACTCTCTTGAGTTCAAAGATTTGTCTTTTATTATAATTTTTCTTTACAGTTAATATTAGACCCTTATTTTTATTCACAAAATCTAATGAAATAGTAAAGATTGCTGACAAAGTTACTGCTAATACATGACTTAATAGCTCTTATTCTCCTATTTAAAATGCTTCAGCCATCAATCGAAGAGCAGAACTACTGCCGCAGACTTTGCATGGCAACATAAAAAATAGTCATTCACTGTCATCTTGTCACAGGAAACTATTTATTGAAACTACTGAAAGAATAACTAAACCCAACAATTTGGAAGTGCATATTGGTGTCACTTCACAGTCAGGTTGGTAACAGAGAATGATTATGACACATATTTATTAACATTGACCAGCTCTGTTATCAAAATTGTATTTAACTGGAGTTAATCTCATCCAGCACTTATTTTACTAAGTTAGTAAAAGAGATATGACATGAAATTTTCTTGCAAGTCAGCTGTAATAAGCTCTGTGTAATAGAAATTAGATAGCATTTTTTCATCTCACCTGCAGATTTTTAATATAACTTATACTGTTACTGAGATTTTAAACTGCTCCTTTTTTTTTCCTAAGCAAATTCCTGCCAGTAGAACTTAATAATAGACCCAAATCCAAGTTTCTGCTCCTAATCCAAACATCCATTTCGTAGGATGGAAGGACAAAAGCATTTCTTTAGGTTATCTGGTACATGAAATTAAAACCTAAAAATTGCATTTAACCAAGAAATTAAACCTAAAATTCCAAGAACTTTTAGGGTTTTGAGTATTTTACATATATGTGCATATATTTCTCCTAAGAATCAGTCCCAAACCCAAAAAACTTCAACATAAATGTGTATCTTGAATCTTACATCTCCATGTTGAGGAGCAACACTCTATGATAGGTTTCTAGTACATTTACAGGTTATGGGGTTTGACCAATGACATTAAGATCCTAATATAATTTGCAGAGCTTTTCTTAGTAATGGTATAGAGAATGCTATTTGTCTCAGAGTACAAGGCAAATTTGTGAAATTGGTACTTACAGATCTTTTAATTTATGTATTAAAAATTGTCAGAGAACTCCAGGAAGTAGAAATTCTAGATATCACAATGCTGAAGTTGCGAAAGCTTGGCTTTCAGTCTGAATCCTAATCCCTGCTAAAATTCAGTTATTAAAACTACTAGAGAGATATCTCTGCCCAAATTAAGATGCAAATTAGATCATATGCCAAAGTCAATAGTATGGATTTTTATTTAACAGTAAACATGATGTAGAAAGGAAAGATATAAAGAAATAGGAAAAGAGAGCAGGGGGGAGAGAAAGAGATTGTCAGAGAGACAGATTAAGTAGATAAAATATCACCACTCAGTGGATCCTGACAGAATCCCATTAATCCTCTTCTGGTCTTCACAGTGGTGAGGGTCCCAGTCTTGTCAAAGTGATGGCCACTATCTTGATCTGTTAGGAGTAAGAGAAGCCCACCAGAGTGCCCTGGGTTTGCATCCTCTCAAATTCAGTTGGGAATAACCAGGTGGGGAGTTTTACACTAAATGATGTAATGGTTTATGACATCTTTTAAGAGGTTACAGCTACCTCTTACAACAGTGAAATTGGGTCAATGATGGCCCATCAGCAGGGATGAATACCTTCAGGCTATGTGTGAATGTCTGAGCCCTTTGGAGTGGGGTTTTCACAGCTGATCTACTTGTGTGAGGACTTTGTCATGATAAAGAGCGCTATCCCATCTCACAGGATTTGCCTCTTATCAGCCTCTTCCCTTGTCTTTTTCAGCACCCAGCTGTAGCCTCCAGTGATGGGTGAGCATGACCTCTGCACCTGGGTGGTTAAGTGGTCAATTGAGTCATTAACTATTAACAGTCCAGTCTCTCACAATCCCCAAAAGCCCTTTATAGTTCAGCTGTAATAGGAATAGCTAATATATATTGCTAATATATAGTGGCCTTTTGTTATTTAGGTCATCTCCAGACCCATGATGCTTAGACTCAAGGGGATGTCTGTCCATTTAGGAAACAAGTCTCTTTTTGTGTTGTCAAAGAGAGTTTTCTTTTAAAAGGAACCTGAAAACTTGGGTCAGGCAGAGCAGGTGTGTCTGTGTTTCCCTGCTCTAAGAGTGTCCAGTAGTTATCTTTTCATGTGTGAGCATTTATTATCCAACATAGAAACAGGCCAGAAAGCAGAATGCAATATTTTTAACTAAAAAATTTTTAGATGACAGAAGAATAGAATTCTTCAATTAGAAGAATGACTTAATGAGCTTGTGAGTTTTGCACAGCTTCACCAGATGAAGGGTTGGTAACAACCAGGACTGTCCACCTCCCTTCCCTGCTATATATATACAAATAGCTTCAATTTGTTTAAGGGCATTCCAATTGTAAGGGTGCAGGTTTGAGTCTCTCAAGTTGAGAAGACAACTCAGCTTGTTTTTCACTTCATGGGTGACTATCATACTATAATGCTGTTTTATGGATGGTGTCTAACTCAATGTTTTTATACAGTACTAATAACTTCATGGTCTAATTTATTTTATCTGTGACCTGAGCACACCTCTTACATGGGTCCTTTAAAGGACACAGATGCTTCTCTTTCAGGGGTCTCATTGTAGTAGTGCATAGGCAGGATGTAGGTACATACCTGGCTACAACAAAGTGATTCTGGGGCAACAATCCTGAAGATATCTAGAAATTCTTGCAATACCTAACTGGTTGCAGAAACCCACTGAGAAGATCTTCTGTTCTACGTTGTATCTGACCCATTGTACAGACTCTGGATACTTGAAACTTTTGAGAGACAAATCATGCTAATTGTCTTTTTGCCTTTTTATAGTAAATGAAATCATGCATTAATTTAACACTTTCAGCAGTACTAAGAGCTGGGTTGACTCCTGACTTGAGGCTTACCTATAATTTTTTTTAGGATTTGGAGAGTTATATTTGTCAGCCAAAATGAGGGGCTCCTGCTCATCTGCTCACTGAAGGCTGCTTCTGACACTGCGAACTGGCACATCTTACAAACCAACTGTGATGTGGATGTGGGAGGAAATAAGGAACTGCACAGCAGGAGGGTTGCTACTGCTAGGAAGGACAAGGATTCTGCATGCCAGAAGGATTCTGCATTGTGACCAGGTAAAAATGATCAGAGAGAGACTAGAGTTCCCTTAACTGTCTGATAAAGTTGTTTTCCTCATACTAGAATAGCTGTTTGAAATACAAATGGTAGGAAAAACAGATGTAGGGATCTGTATAAGGGTAAATAAAAGGCTGGATAAACATCCAAATATAGAGTTTGGAACAATGGTAAAAAAAAACTTGTATTAATTACACCTGTCAGATAGTCTGTAGTGAATTTGTTAGCTTAAAAGGAAATTACAGCTTTCACTTAAATTATTTCTTTGGTGGATGAAGTGAATGAAATGTGTGAAAATATTGAAGAAATGGGGAACTACTTCGAAACACCTTATCAGGAGGAGAGTGTCCTTGTTCCTTTAGAGTTGCTTAAATTAAAGTATTTTCTAGAATCTAGTATAAGGATAGTCCTTCTATATGCCATTTTCTGATGATAAGCTTAGGAGCATTCTCTTGTCCAAATAACAAGGCCCAGAAAGATTTACCTAAATTACTTCATAAAACCTTCAATGTGTGAAACACATTTGACATATATAGGCCAATGTAATATGGTTTACTTTGAGATTTTTGGGGGTTTTTTGGTCTTGTTTTTTGTTTGTTTCTTGGTTTTATACAGAGGATAGGGGAAAAGGAAGAACAAAGAAAACCAAAATTTAGTAATAAATATTCTATACTTTATTGAACATGTTACTGATGTTCTCTGAAAAATAAAATGGAATCATCAAAAATGAAGGGTTCAGATGAACACAGAAGTTTTTATCCAAACAAATACATCTCTGCCCACAAGGAAGACAAGAAGGTTATCAGGAGTAATCAGCATGCATTCACTAAAGGTAAGTCATGTTTGACCAACCTGACTGTCTTTTATGATGAAACAACTACCTAGATGGATGAAGGGAGAGGAGTAGATATTATCTACCCTGACTTCAGTAAGTCTTTCGATACTGTCTCTCATGAAATCCTCATAGGCAAAAAAAAATAGAAGTGTAGGTTGGATGAGTGAACAGTGGGATGGATTGAAAACTAGCTGGGTGCCAGACCTCAGAAGTCCATGATTAGTGGTACAGAGTCTGGCTGAAGGCCTGTCACTCATGGAGTCCCCCAGGCTTCTCTACTGGGCCCAGTGTTGTTCAATTTATTCATCAATGACTTGGATGAAATCCAAGTTCAGCAAGTTTGCTGATGATACAAAACTGGGAGGAGCAGCCAATATCTCAGAGGGTTGTATGGACCTTCAGAAGGTCCTTAATAATTTGTAGAGATGGGCAGAGAAGAACCTTCTGAAATTTAGCAAGGGCAAATGCAGGGTCCTGCACACAACATGCACCGGCACAGGCTGGGGGCCAACCTGATGGAAAGCAGCTCTGCAGAGAAGGACCTGGGGGTCCTCGTGGACAAAAAACTGGTGGAGCCAGCAGTGCCCTTGTGGCCAAGAAGGCCCATGGAATTCTGGTGTGCATAACAAAGAGCTACAGAGATGGGCAAGGGTCTGGAAAATCTCTCTTATGATGAAAGGCTGAGGGAGTTGGGCCTGTTCAGCTTCAAGAAGAGCCTACTGAAAGGAAACCTCTTCAATGAGTATAAATATCTAAAGTGTAGGTGTCAACAGGAAAGAACCAGGCTCTTCTCGATGGTGCCAACCCATAGACCAAGATGCAACTGGCAGAAACTGATGCACAGGAAGTTCCACCTACATATGACGAAGAACTTCTTTAATGTATGGGTTACCAAGCACTGGAAAAGTTTGCTCGGAGAGGCTGTGGAGTCTCCCTCACTGGAGATATTAAAAAATCATCTGGATGCAATCCTGTGCTCTGGGATGACTCTCCCTTGAGCAGTGAGGTTGGACCAGAAACACCACTCTTCCAACCTTACCCATTCTGTGATTCTGTGACTCTGTGAACTTTCTGTGAATTTCTCATGTAGAAAAATCAGTTGGAAAACTCACACATGAAAGCTTTCTTACAGGGTTTTGTGGCAATTCTGTTTATAGGCCCTGTTGCAAATAGAGTACTGAAAGAATAAATCTCACAAACGTCTATAACATTTTATTTCCCCAGCCACCTGAGGCAAATAAAAAATTCATGAACATAAGTAATATAATTAGGAATTTGTTTTGTTTCTTATTATGAGTATCACTCTAGTACCAGGCAAGCAAGAAAAATTTCAGTTTGCAATGCTCTGTTTTCATAAACTTCCAAAAATGCTCAGTACTTAAGCACTTCCAGGGTATGAAATATTGGCTTGTGCTAAACTACTTGCCAGTGTTTGAGAACAAAAAGATGGATGTTTAAATGTTGTTTCCATAGTATAGTTTTGCTTAAACTGATAAGGAATTGTTCTTAGATAGAGAAAATAGAGTGCAGATGCTAAATCAGTGTGGGCCTTGTGTCACAAGACTGCAAATGCCACATCACCCATGTTTGTCTCAAGATAATCCCTTTTGATGTCTCACTCTGCCTTTTTATTTCTATTCTGTTCCCATGTGTAGGCAGTGCTCTGTTCTATCCCAAAAATTGAAGGCTCTTGTGCTTCTACTGCCTTCTATTCTAGTCATGAGAGATGACGACTTCTGCAGGTCCCCAGGAGTACAGAGGCTGAGGTTTTATGTGATTCAGTAGCACCTAAATGCCCTAATCTGAGAAGGAGAGGCAGTGCCAAAAGTCTAGGTGTTACAACTGCCCAGCCCCATGAGGAGAAATATTGGGAATTTATTTGAAAACAAAGTGTGATGAGAAAACCTGTTGCACTGGGGATACTGCAACACGCATATATCAAACCAGGAGTCCCGTGGAAAGGAAATATATATGGACAGACAGATTCTTGCTAGATGTTTCAGAGAGATGTTTATTTCTCCAGCC
>NW_008240033.1:2787451-2787778 GCF_000691975.1 Corvus brachyrhynchos | reverse complement strand
GGCAGGGGAGGGACCCCAACATCTCACCTGTTTTATTTTAATAAAAGGAGAATGAAAACAACTGGATAAACATAACAAGAACAGTTTCAAGACAAAACAAGCCACCCTCCTGAGTCTTTAAATGTCCAAACAGATTCTGTGGAACATCTTAGGGCTGACAGAATGGAGACAGTACTCTCTGAGCATGCTTTGTGGGGAAACGGAGGCAGGAGAGGGTTTAACTTCTTCCCTCCCCCTTTTCATCCCCCACTCGGCGTTGGAAAGGGATTTTTGGGGAAACAATTGGCAAAAGCATGGTTTTGTGAGGGAAACCATGGATGAAAAAAC
>NW_008240033.1:2704656-2786847 GCF_000691975.1 Corvus brachyrhynchos | reverse complement strand
CCCCCCCGACACTGCGGCTCGCGTGGCTCCGCCCGCGCGCGGGAACTGCCTCACTGCTGCTCGCAGAGCGCTCGGTGCACGTGGCCTGGGCCGCACGGTCCCTGCGCCAGGCTTCCCTTCGCCAAGACACAGCTGACATTGCTCAACTGTCTCGGTAATTAAATAATATTCACGAAAATATTCTTCCATCGGCATATATTTTGACTCCAGTATTAACTGTGTCCAAATGGTTTTCCAAAAGCCCTTGGTAAGAATTAAATCCCAAGAAACATAGAAAAAGTTCTTAAACAACCATGCCAGGAAGTGTTTCAGTTCTTTTTGAGCTTGAATCAAGCTAAAATTTACAAATCGTTGTTCAAGAATCATTTTAAGTTTAAGATAAATGTCCATATGCGGCTCTGAGAGCCAAGAGTCTTCCCACGGTTCCTCCATAGTTTAGATATGGAATAGCAAAGCCAAACCAAGAAGAGGAATCCAAAGTTTCCAGGGTTTACTCACACAAATCAGTCGCTTAGGGATCGGGGATCGTTCTGCTCACAATTCTCCACCATTTGTTACAGTGGGGATACTGCAACACGCATATATCAAACCAGGAGTCCCGTGGAAAGGAAATATATATGGACAGACAGATTCTTGCTAGATGTTTCAGAGAGATGTTTATTTCTCCAGCCGCATGGCCGGAGCTCTGCGGAGGAACTGTTCCAGTCATGGGACCAAGGGTCCTTCTGCCCGCGCAGGGAACACAAACCAACCAATGGGAACGAGGCTGAGCAGGGGCAGGGAAACCCCGTGTCTGTGCCCTCAGGGCCCCTCTCCCAGGGCTCCATGGCAGGGGAGGGACCCCAACAAAAACCTTGTAGTCTCTGAGAAAATCTATGGTTTTGTTTGGGTTTGTCTGACTTAGCAGTGAAAAAGTACCTCTTTCAACTCTTTCAGAAGTGCATGACAGGATAAATTACTCATGTGAAAGCTCGGTGTGTATCCAACAGTGCTGTATCATTCAGAGCTACATCAAAGGCAAGTAAGTTCCTTGGAAGCATAGCTGTTGATACCTCTCACTAATAATATCTGGAGATCCTCATACTTGAGCAGCGCTCAAGATCTTTTGTTCTGATGAACAATGTGTTTAAACAAGGCAATGAGATGACAAGGAATAATATTAAGGAAAAAGGAAAGAGCCACAGTTCTTCTGCTGGTTGGAAGTGTCCCCATTGCCCTCTTCCCATACTATTTCTAATGAAAGCAATAATTGTAATTATGATATATTTTATTGTGTTTTTCAGAAACTATATAATTTTAAATTGTGTAATCTAGACTTTTTTTTTTCTCACAGTCTTTTTGACAAATGATTTTGGTACAAAGGAAAGATTTTTTAATATTGCAATTAACTTTTTCCACTAATTTTGTTCTGAAGCAAAGACGAGAAACAAAATTACTTCCTTCACATTCACATTTTGTGGGTATACCCAGTGTTAAATAACCAGTATCTGAAACTGAATTAATCAATACTCCTGATTAATTGAAATCTCATTTCTATAACAGACTCTTAAACTTAGAATTTAATGTTAAAAAGATTTTTATCAGGGTAATCTGAATTAATGGTTTTTATCTTCATATAGTGGGACTGTAAAAATAAAAATACTGTTCCTAAAGAAAAAAAAGTTAAATCATTTTTCATTCGTTTATAAGAATAGCAGTTTCCCTTTCAATAGTCTCATTCCTGGACAGCAAGAAACAACACAGAACCAGCAGGAGCGGGGAGATTAAAGATAAGAGGATGGGAGATTAAAGATGAGAAAAGGTACTGGTTGTTTTGAAACAGAAATATTGAAGGAACTCAAATGCTCAAACACAAAGTAGATAGACAATAACAAACAAAAAAAGAAAAAACATAAGAGGAAAACAAAACAAAACTTGCAGTCAAGCCAAAGGTTAAATTGGCAGATTAAGCAGCACAGGGCTGCGTCCAACAATAATTCAGAAAGACATGTTATGTGAAGAGGTATCATCAGTACAAACTGAAACCTGATGGATAATCTGCATTTAAGAGTTGCATGCTTGTGATTTGAGCCACTGTTTGTATCTGAATTGGCTTTACTTTAGCTCTCAGTGTAGATCTCTACAACTGATCTTCAACAATTTGTTGTAGGATTGCTGTTATACAGAATCTATTGAATATGAGAGATTTGTTTATCTGTTTCTGTCTCTCCCTGTCATTTTTGTCCTGCATATCTTTCCTACTTTTTTAATGAAAAACAGTTCCCTTTTCAAATTATCCAGTGTTTTCTATAAATTAATACTGTTCTGCAGTCTATTTCCTGTAATGCACTTTTTCCCTCTGCTGCTTAGAAATCCTTTTTAAAGGCTTTATTTTAAAATACAAAGGATATACAATTATATAAGATATTAAAGGAAGTATTATGCATGCAGAAAATGAAAACTTCAATGATCAAGCTCTGCCTTTCACATCCAAGAGCAGAATACTCCCCACAGCACTTAATGTTTCAAAGTAAATTCCAGATTTAGTACAGTTTTTTTCTACTGTTCCTAAAAGCACTAGACAATTTTCAGGTGACAAAACTCTTTCTGTTTTGTTTTTCTGTTGTTGTTTTTTTTTTTCTGATTTTGTACATGAGCAAAAATTCAGGAAGAGATTGGAGAGGATCACTGATAATATACTGCTGTCAAGAGGGAATCAACATAGAAATTTAACAAGAGTGAGTGCATGCAAATTGGCTTACAGAGAGATCTCAAGGTTTGGGTCAATGGCAGGTTGGAAATTATTCCCTGTGCCCTGAGTCAGCGTGCCCTGACAGCCAAAAGGGCCAACCCTTTTCCGGGATGCATCAGGCACAGCATCTCCAGCCAGTCAAGGGAGGTGATTGTCCAGCTGTACTCTGCACTAGTGTGGTTCCACCTTGGCATCCCCTGGAGAAATTTTGGGTCTCTCATTTTAGGAAGGTCATCAAATTATTAGAATACATTGTAGGGAGTGGCCAAGATGGTGAAATGTCTTGGGGACAAGACTTATGAGGAGCAGCAGAGGTCACTCAGTTTGTTCAGCTTGGAGAAAAGAAGGCAGGGGATGCATCACCATACTCTACAACTTCCTCAAGAGGAACATTAGAACCCAAGTGAATGGAATGAATCTGCATCAGGGAAAATTCAGACTGGACATTAGGAAAAGGTTCTTCGCCAGAAGGTAGTCAGTCACTGAACAGGCTCCCCAGGGAAGGGTCACAGCCCTAAGCTTATTAGAGTTCAAGGAGCATCTAGATGATGCTCTTAATCATATGTTTTAGGCAGTCCTGCAAGGTGCAAGGATTTGGACTTGATGATACTTGTGGGTCCCTTTGTACTTGAGATATTCTCTGCTTCTATGAACTGCTTATCTTGATGTGGGTTTACCAGCCATTGGACAGTCTATTTGATACAGTAAATGAGGAAAGTTTTAAAATATTTCCATTGCCTAACAAGTGCAGGAGGTTTTATTTTCATCTAGGTGTCATTGCTTGAGGTTTTTGGTGGCTGTTTCTGTCAGAGGTTACAGTCATGACATTGGACTACTGTAGAAAGAGATTCTCCACTTGAATTATATTATGGTTTCAAAATCCTGGATATAAACTTTTGATGAATTCAGTTTTATGTTCTCATTGTGGATTTGTTTTTAGTTTCTTTGCTGTTACCACAATTTTGTGGATTGTATAATTATTTTGTTAACAAAGTAAATTAGGCCATTTCTTTTATTTCTAATAACAGTTTTAGTAAATATTTTCTAACAGCTCTTCCAGTTTAAAATTCTTGTGAAATTGATGAGTCTTCTTAAATATTTAAATATCAGTTTTATATATTTACTAAAAAAGGATATAATTACTTGTTTTTTTCTACTAAGTAAAACAATCTGGGCTTGAGTAAAGCTGTATTTACTATAGAGTGAAACTACAAATAAATAAATATTTTATGTGCTTCATCTGTCATAATTGAAGGTTTTTTATTATAATTCTTATAATCAACAACTTTGAAAAGTACCTAAATTACCCTTAATTACAATCATTTTAAAAAATATGTTTAGCTTTTACTTCATAAGCTTTGTATTTATTCTCCTAGGCTACCTATTTTTCTCAGGAAAAAAATTAATTTCTTTGTAAGCTGCTTCCGACTTCAGCAATGAGTGGTTTTTTATGTAGTACTTCTTCACAACTTTAAGCTCATATTTTATTCTTTGGTAATATATAACAAGTTCACTAAATATTTACAGCTATTGAAATGATTTTACATGTTAATAAATAAGAAACATTCACACTTCTCTCGATAACTATTAAATAGACATTTGCTGGACTTTGCTTATCTCTTATTTTAGTTGTATGTGTTTAAGCTAAAATTTAATTCTGAATTAATGAGAATAAAATCTTTGCAAAATGTTTCCAAATGTTTTGGAAGCATAAGGAAGCCTGCCCAAGTCCTATGGGAATGTGGAAATTTTGACTGAGCATACGGTCACACTGATAACCTTGCATTGCCATAGAGGTACCTTGTTTTACTGGTTTACAAAGGCAGTCACTGCCCCCCTAGAAAAAAAGGAAGAAATAATTACCTATTGATTCAAAAGTTGCACTTCTAAATACTGTTTGGGAATAGCAAATGAGCATTGAAGTCTTAAAACTTCAGTGGATCTCAGTGATCCAATTTTTTTAATGGCTGTTGCTGACCATTTTATTTTCTAGAGTAGTTACAAATGAAAAGAAATTAGTGAGAGGCTAGAGGCAACATCCAATCATAAAAGAATATTTGCTGTGGTACTGCTCAAAGAAGCACATCTGGACAATTTGCCATAATCACACAGTGAGTTGCTGTGTGTCAATCTTTATTGTGTTACAAATGAAATGATGGAAATTTTAAACAAATAGTTCTTAAGACTGATACATATTTGGAACCATATGTATCTGCTTTGAAAGGCAAAGTAAAGAAATCATTATGTTCATGAAATAAAAATTTATTCAGGAGTAATGAATGCAATAAAAGAAGTATGAAAAAAGGCACTCAAAGCAAGTAATTATTGTGGCAAATAAACACTGAGTAATCCATAAATTTATTTTTTCTATGGGAAAAATATGGGAACTGAAAAATAGATATTTTGATATATTAATTAACTTTCTCATTAGAAAGTTTGCAAACAAAAAGAATCCAGCTTTTTTTCTTATGTTATGAAAAGAAATTATTTTTTGAAAATGAAGGAGAAGATAAAGCTTAATTCAGATGTTTCCTTTGATGAGTTCTGATTTGGTTTTAGATTTTTCTTTATTATTTCAAGTGCAGATCAAAGAATAAACAGAGCCACCACCTTTCAGTGCCTATACATACAAATCAAATAATACATTTTCTGTAATTTTGTACAAAGTATTATGAAGAATACTTACAGTGGAGCTTTGTTCAAGATTATGTCAAACAAATGAACGTCCATACCAAGATCAGCCACAACTGGTACTATCATTGCTGTCCAGTTCCAAACCAAAAAAATCTCCAAAGCACCCTTAGCTAGCAGCAGATCAATTTTATACCTTCTACCACTGCATTTAAGTATAGAAATCCAGCTATGAAAATAACTTTCTGTGAGCCAGGATCTTGGACTGGAAAGTCAAGGCATTTTACAGATGATTACATTGGATGTACCTTTTTTGGTTCCCTGAAATTCATGTAGTTGGGATGACCATTTACTAGATCATTTACTTCAAACTTCTTACGTATCTACTTTAAAAGTTTAGATATTGGGTACACGGTGTGTAATTTATGTTTCTGATGCATGGATTTATGCTGCTATAAAGTCTATCTGTGAAGTAAGATGCATGCATTTGATAATATTATTTTCTTTTCTTATATTTTTCTCCTGTTTGTGGATGTGCTTTTGACAAACAGTGCATGTTTTAAAAATAAAATTCTACTTCAAATGACAATTCCTTTCTCCAAGTCCAGGCATCAACCATATCTTTAGAAGGGAAGGTATTATAAAAATGGGACTGCAAAGTGAAGTTTCAGGATCTCTAAAGAAAGAAATGAGATAAAATATGCACTGTATTGCCTTTTCCTTTGTAGAAGTTATTTGAATGACATTAATTTTGGAACATAGCTGAAGAAGGTCTCCACTCTCACTCAGTTAGATTTCATTTGGTGCTTATATCGGGGCTATTTGTTCCTCACATCTGGGATCATGTATCTAGTCCTACCCTTTGGGCCGAGTCCCAAACAAAGGATTTTTTGTACCGTTGACTTCAGCCATTTTGTTGTTTTCCTTCTCTCCTTAGTAGAAAAATGCACTTATCACTGCAACTTATTGTGTGTTGTAGCCCAGCTTTCCAAATAACAAATGAAGTAGAAAATAAATTAGTAATCCTAAAGTTTTCTAGCAACAGGTAGTGTGACATTCATGTGGGCTTTGTTCCATAGTTGTCATGGTTAAATCCCATTCACCAACTAAGCCACACCTGGCCACTCACTCACTTCCCCTGCATTGGGATGGGGGAAACAATCAGAAAGGTGATAAAGCTTGTGATTGCAATAAAGGCAGTTTAATAGGTAAACCAAAAGCTCTGTGCACAAGCAAAGCAAAAAAAAAAGAATGTTCACCACTTCCCATGGGCAGGCAGGTGTCCAGCAATCCCCACAAAAGCAGAGATCCATAATGCATTGAGGTGTCTTGGGAAGACAAACACCATAACTCCCAACAATCCCCCTTTCTTTTTCTTCTTCCCTGTTGTGGTTTTCGACAGGAGAGAGTCAATTTTTTGCACACTTTTCTAATCTGGGTCACCCACGGCGATGGGATGAGGGGAAGCTTTATAATGAGTGGCTGAGGTCACTTGGCTTGTTCAGCTGAAAGGAGACTGAGGGGAAAATTCTTTGTGGTCTACAGCTTCCTCATGAGGGTAAAAAAGAGGGGTGGGCACTGATCTCTTCTCTCTGGTCACCAGCATTAGGACACAAGGGAATGGCATGAAGCTGTATCAGGGCAAGTTTAGGTTAGATATTAGGAAGAGGTTTTTCACCCAGAGCGTTGTTAGGCACTGGAACAGGCTCCCCAGGGAAGTGGTCACAGCACCAAGCCTGACAGAGATCAAGAAGTGCTTGGATAATGCTTTCAGGACCATGCTGATTCTTCATGTGATCCTCTGCAGGGCCAGGAGCTGGACTTTTGATGACCCTTGTGGGTCCCTACCAATTTAGGATATTCCACGATTCTATGCTTGCAGTTCTCCAGAGATCTTAGTGATCTGCAGTATGAATCAGAGGGAAGAGCAAGCCAATAAATGAAAAGAGGAATAGTATCACAAAGGATTCCAAACCCTCAACTTTCAGTATAGACTCACTCCCATATCTTATAAAAAAATACTGTAGAAAAAATTTTTTTTTGTTATTTTGCTTATTATGTTTCTCTTGCTGCAGGTGTGGGAAGCCATTCCTTTGTTCTTCATTCTTCTTTCTCTTTGCGGCTCCAAATCTGTGTGACTGGTCTGACACTTGGTTTCAAGCAGTCATCACCATTTTCAAATGTGATGTTTCCAACTGGGAGAGCAGCTTTCCTCACTCCACAATTCTGCATCATCCCTCATGCCAGATATAGGAATATTGGCCATCTCTTCTTTCATGGGCAGCTGCATAATGGAGGGAAGGAAAAGTAGAAGCATTGATAAAAAAGTGTATTTATACCTTCATTTGACTTTTCCATTACTGGGAATCAGTAATGAAGAACAGAATTCAGCAATACATGATTAAGAAGATACCATAAAACTAGTTCGATTTGGACAACTGACGTGGTTATCCTTAAGTCCTGGTACGGATGACTGCTCTACTGATTTCACATGTGAAAGTATTGTTTTCAGTAATATCATTCAGCCCATGATATTCAGTTATCAATAAGATAAAGACTGATTTTGTTTGAATTAATGTTTGCAGAAGACTAAGATCCTATAAATATGTGAATGTGTTTGAACTGCTGCTTGACATACAAGGCCTTGGCAATTTCTTCTACTGGAATTCTCTTAAACAATCTTTATTCCTATAATCCAAGAAATATGGTAGTCCAGTAATGTAGAAAACAGATCATCAGTTACATCAATACTTTCAGTCTATAATTGATACAACAAATATTCAGCAAGAAATTCACTCATATCCAGAGATTTTGTAAACTCTTGAGAGATCCCAACTTGAAATCAGTACATAAATAAGAAGTTAAACCTGTCTTTAAATGATTCATAATAGAGAAAGGACAAAAGTTAATTTTTAAGGTTTCCAAGAGGAATTATAATAGAACACAAAATTTTGCCTGGATGTTTTCCTTATATCCAGCTGGTTGGTTTCCAATTGTTGAGTGTTTTTGTATGAAAATAAGTTAGACTACCAAGAAAGAACAAACACAGCTACCATCTTTCAATGCTCAAAAGTAAAAAAAAAGAATGTCTCTATTTTTATGTATCATTTTTTGATGAAAATGTTTCCTACCAAAATTGAGAGGTGATTTTAGTCAAACAGTGCAGTTAACCAAAACTGAAAGGGAGAAAAAGAAATAGGAACTGCTATTAGTATTTTCATTTTCCTCTGCCTGTTTTTATTTCACATGCCCAGATTACTTTAGGCACTTGTACTTGTCTTGTGCCTCAATATAATCCTTCAATGGATTACTGTGCAATGCTAGGCACAACCCCATTTTCACAGTTTCATAAATACATTCAAATATAAAAGGCACTTTTCATTTAAGTGGAATTAATATTCCACTGGAAGCCATTATATACTTCCTATAGCGCACAAAAATGAGAGGCTGTAGTACTTTTGAAATGGAAGGCACCTTTATTGATAGATTAATTTGTCTTGTGAGGATATCCTAAAAAGTCTGACATACTGAAAATTCTTAAAAATGTATTTCTACCTGTTAACTATTAAGTAATAAACAGGAAGTCCAGTCAGATAAATCTATATAGGACAGAAAGATCTATATAGGACAGCTACGTCAAATACAGTTCTTTTTTTTTTTGCTTGCAGCTATACTGGGTATTTATATGCAGAAATGAAATTCTACTGAATTTAATAGAGTTATTTTAGATTCAGAGTGACATAGAGTTGAATTTGGCTTAGAGAAGGCATATACATTTTGCACCAGTAGCATGGTCTTATAATGGAATGATGATCGAGATGTGAGGCATTGATAATCTTTAATTTTGCAAAAGAATATTCATAAAAGCTGCTCCAGTGGCATCATAATTCATTCATAACTTTGTTCATCTTGCAGCTGACAGTGCAACACAGGCAACAGTTTAATACTGGAGAAGGTCAAGGACAAGAACAAGACCAAATATTGGCATATCTATCAAGCATTCACGTTTGAAATAAGTGCTGGGATTAGTCAGTAGAGAGACACATTCAATTACGTGTGAGAATCGTTCAGAGATCACTGTTAGCATTATTAGCATCTGGCATTGTTCACTGTCCTTTTAGTTTTCTTTTACGTGATGTGTTACAGCACTATTCTGAAGGACAATATAAGAAACTCCAAACAAAATTGACTTTTTTTTCACTTACTTGCCTTCACTATGAAATAGGGGGAATAAAATACATAACCTTTGGGAGATATGGGAATAACATTGCCTGCCCTGATGAGGGCTGAGTTATCAGGCATCTCTAAAGAACAAATGGACCCATAATATCATTATTCTCTGGAAAATCCCATTGCACCTTGGTCAGTATTCTTACTGCAAAGTTTCTTATTAATTTTAAAGCTTGTGAGAGACTATATGTTTGCAGGCAAACACTTTGTATTTTTAGGTACTTTCCAGAATTTCTCTAGGTTATTGAGACCTCTTGCGTTAGTATCTACATTGTGCAGCTTTTTACTCTGGACCAAATCTGTGAATTCATTTACATTGTTCTACTTGAAAATTCTTTGGAACTAATTGCAATACTGAGCTGAATAAGAAGTATTTATTTTGTAGATCCATGTAATTTTCTGCATAGTTAAAAATGATCTGATGTCCATGATGCCAATGTGTAAGTGGTAAACAAACATGCTTAGAGATAAACATGGTGATGTTTACACAGGCTTTCTGAATACCGTAAGTAAATCTCCAAAGTATGAGTGCCCTCAGTTTAATGATAACAAACATAGAGTACTGATAAATAAATTTTAATTTAAAAACTCAAGCAAGCAAAATCTATAGCATGGGAATAATTCTTAAAGAATGTCTTCATTCATGTTATTAGAGAAAGTTAAAACTGAGTGTGATGCTACTTCTGAAAGTAGACACTATTTAGAAAATTCTTTGAAGTGTGATATTTGATTCGAGCCTACATCAGTTTTGGAAAGACGTTCTCAATATGTTCTGTAAGTACCTGAGGATGCACCAATGACTTAGGATAGTGTTAGCAAGCACACAAACACACAACAGAAAGAAATGCAGAATTTTTATTGCAAGAGTGATCACAACCTCACAGGAGAACTGCACCTTCTCCTGTGACTAGTCTTGCGTAGGGTAACTAAGACATCTGCTGTTAGTGCACTGCCTAATTAGATGTATTTTGGAGCCCTTAACTTGAGGAATTACTGACATAACTGATCATAACAGAGCAGATCAAAGAATAAGTGCAATAAAAACCAGTTAACTTTCACTCATAAGTTATACACATTTTGAAATAATAATTTAAAGAGATCTTAATTCTACTCTTGTCCCAATAAGATTTCTACCATATATCAGGGACTGGGCAAAGAGAAGACAAACTCTTAGTGGAACCAGCAGTTGTTTGCTGTTGGGAGATAGCTAATTAGAGCGAGGAATTGCGATCTGAAAGAGTGAAATGATGGCCGCATGAAAAATGGAATTTTTTCATTTTAACATAGGGGAAATTCTTTGTCTATTTATAGATATAGCTAAGCATCTTTAGAAACTAAAATTAAAATTTGTTGTTTTGAAATATCTTGAATGCTAGAAAGCATTCAAACATTTTATTGCTAAAAAAATAAACTAGTCTATTTTAACTTTTTTCTTAAATAAACAAGATTAATTGCCCTGACTGCCCAAGTCTCTGTGTGATATGCTGAGTTTCAGGCACAAGAAATCTGAAAGCCCTTACAGCTCCCAAATCTCAGATCCCTTTCTCCTTGAAATGAACTCTGGCTTAACACAAAGCTCCTTTGTTCCTAGAACTCTTAACAATCAGGCAAATTTGAAGCAGCAAAAAATTCTTTTTTTGACATAAATTAAAAAAAAACCTCTGCATTTTCTAGTGGTAGAAAACATGTAAAAACTTCATGGCTGCCTTTAGCAGGTAGTTTGATGCTTTATATGTAACTGACTAATTTGAGAATTCATTCAAAATACGGGAAAAAATAAAGTGGGTTTCCCATAGATGCTGTTCCATGTTGTTATTGGGCAGTTATGCCCATCTAACATATGATAGAAGACAAAATCAGTGATTTCATACTCTCAGCTTCTGGTTCTATTCTTGTAGACAAATACATTTTATATGTTTTGTAGAAACTGACAGAAATAAGAAGGGTATGCAGTTAGAAGTCTAGTGGTCAGCATCTAACATTATATATGAATAGAAATTCACTATGAAAAACCCAATGAGATTATTCCAGTTACATTATAAATATGGAGTCATCTGATTTTCTGATCTCTTTAAACTCTTCTCTTATGCGGTGAATAACATATGTAAATATTTTCCAATAGACAATGCTAGCTGCTGACACTACAGTGTACATATCATAACCTCAAAGTAATTATGGCTGGATATGTGGTTATCATTTTGCTGTCTCCTTGTCTGTCTCATTCCAGTTTTGTATATCTCTCTATACTCCTATCTGATTATACTTTCACTCTCCAAATATCTCAATGTCATTTTTTTCTCTCTTCCTGATGCACAGTCTGCATTCTAAACATCTGAGACTGCAAGTGAAGAGATCTTGCTGCTTTCACATGGATTTTCTTGTTTTTTCTTGAATTTATATTTCAGTCTTGATAGAAAGTCTAAATGAAAGGAAATGTGAGGTCAAAGAAATTAAGACAATCATGGAATCAACAAGAATATCAACATATGATCATTTCAACCGGTAATGTAATAAGGAGCTTGCAAGCAGAGAAAGACGTAATTATAGTACCAAAAATCCTATAAGAAGAGATCAGTATTTTCATAAGAGATTGAAGTACAAAAACGAAAAGAGAAGCAATTTATATTGTAAGGAGTGGGAGCTAGAAAGGCAAGGTAATGCTGACTGCATGTGTCTGAATGCATGAAAGCATCTGCACTCAGCTAGACAGCAAGAAGTGATATTGAGAGCTTTGAACTCTATTGCATCTCTCAGTTTGTAGGAATTCCTATGGTATATCAGATCTTTCATTTGTTTGCCTGAGTGTCTTGTCTAAAAGTTGCCCATACTGTCTCTTCTGAGAGAAGTTATGCACAGAACACACAGCAGACTATGTTACCTCAGTCTTAGGTCTTTTCTCAATTATCAGAGTTGTCTGTAAGTCCTGAAGCACAGGAGTTAAAATGCATTCTTAAAGTGGTAGGAAAAATCTCACACTGTGCAATTTATATACACTGAGTCTGGAAATTTCTTGACCTCAAAAACTGTAGCAATAAGTTAGTAAATGTTAGTAAATGTTGCTTTCCTGTAGAACCTTTTTTTTGAGCAAGTATTCAATTTTTTTCTTGCATCCCTTTTCATTAGTCAAATGACATCAATTTCCCTAGTGTTTCTAAAGGTGCTGCTAAGTTATGCAAGGGTTTTCATTATGCCATAATAAAAAACTGAAACAAGATCTACAGATGGAGTTAAAATCTACTATAAATTGAATGGGAAACACAGTCATACTTTGTGACAGACAAGCCAGATCTGAAAAAGCTGTATGGAGCCCATAGGCTTTTTTGCTCTACTCTACTCTACTGAAATATGAAACTGAACAACATCTTCTTTTATTTAATTTTTCCCCTGCTCAGTTACACTGGTAAATATAATAAAATACGTTAATTTTTTTCCTGAAAATCTTGACTTGACACTGCCCCAGAAAGACAGCATAACATATACTTCACCTTTTCCATTGTCTCTCTTAGGATTTGTGTTAAGTTAATGTGCAAGTTATTTACTGATGATGGCTGCTTAATTTTGTTACTACTTTTTGGACATTTTAAAATAATTTTTTGGAAACATAAATACGTCTCCATCTACCCCTGTTTTTCTTTATCTACCATTTTTCTGTTAATTCATATTAAAGGCCTACATCTTTTCACTAGTCCCTGCCTACATATACAAACACATTATCTTATTGAACATCAGGAGCCATGTCATTAATTGCTGTTCGACTCAGATCTTCATCAAAAACTTAAGAGAAAAAGATGTTTTGTCACAGGCCAAATATTTCTTTAAATTTATATCTGAAACTTTGCTGTATACTTTAAATTGCAACATCTAACTCCACTGTAAGGTTCAGAAATTTATAAATTAACATTCTTTCCAAAGCTCTTGTAAGTTTTTGAGAATTAAATTTATGGTTCATGAACTCTCTTTTCTAATTAATTTACTTATTTTGGCAACCTCTATGAAGTCTAGGCCTGCTGTCTCTCAGATCAATATATTCGTCCCCTTTGTCTCCAGGGCCCTAAATGTTTTGATGGTTTATCTGAAATCAGTTCACTGCTTTTCCTTTAACCTTAGAACTATTCTCTGTAAATATTTCAGCAGCAATGCCTTAAAAGAAAATGGACAAAAATTGAAAATACATTTCTTCAGTATTCAAAACCACTGCTTTCTTTGTGAGTTTTAAATTACATTAGAAGTAACAAATTTTACTTTTTTGGAATGATTCAATAGACCATGGGAGCAATTAAAAAAAACAAAAAACCCTTTAAAAACTTAAATATTGTACTGCTTATCTAACTTTTCGTGTACGTCCTCAGTCATTTTTATCTGGACTCTTAAGAAAATACACATTGAAACAAAAGTACTTTGGTGTGATAGCACACAACTCTATCTCCAATATATGAACTCTGTAAGGAGTTTTAATATTATTTTTTATTTAACAATGAAAAGATATATATAGCATAGCTGGCATCACATGAAAATTAATTCTGAGATTATAAGGGACTCTGTCCTACTAAAGATATGTTGCACTCAATTTTGTACAGGTAATAGTCCTTAAAGTTATATAGTTGATATTGTGCTCATCACCAATTATTTACACCAGATTGCTCTTTGTTAATTCTAGGTCAGATGATGCTATGGGTAAATAACTCCCATGAAGTCATATGTCATCCAGTGACATTCAGGTTCTAAACCTATTGGTAGTGAGGAAAGTTTTCTTCAGTCTCTCTTTGTATAGTCCTGTTAACCATGATTTTCTGGTTCTTTTGGAGCTGTCTGCTCTATTGTTTTGAAATGTTAGGTCTTACCCATTTTTCACAAAGTTATTGGTTCTATTTCATTCTATTCCTATGAGCAGATTTGATGTTTAAATCAGTTGTGAGGGATAATAATAATGATCTAAAGATACAGTGATTCCAGCCTCTGAATTTGTAGAGTCTAAAATCTGGTACAGAAGCATGGGCAGCAGGATTATCTGTATAACCCCAAACCTGTAGCTGAATGGACTGTCCTTGCACACACTGAGAGGGAAAAGGCAAGGGCTGCCTGTCAGTCAGAACAATGCTAGTTATTAAGGACTAGATTTGCCTCTTAGGATATGCCTTTGAGATGCTATTACTGCAAGTTTTAGGCCAAATCTCCTTATTATTCAGGTTCAAGGATGTTATACAGATTTTTATTTGCTTTAAACCTTCTATTGAGTGTCTCTAGCAAAGTTTTGGTTGTAAGGGGGCCTTAGGGGTGCCCCCTGAGAGAAGTAGATAGGGATCCCCCATGTGGGAGACAACCATACCTAGACAACTCCAACAGACCCACCACAGGGCACAGTTAAGCCTCTTGGCCAAGGTGGTGGTACAGATAGGAAAATATGTTCAAGAAAGGGCAAAACCACTGCACAGCTGTGAGAGGGAGAAGTGAGTAAAATGTGAGAGGAGCAATGCTGTAGACACCAAGGTAAGAGAAAAAGGAGGGGCAGGAGGTGTTCCATGCACTGGAGCAGAAATTCCTCTGCAGCCACTGGAGAAAATAATAGAGAAGCTCTTGTCCCCCTGCAGCACATGGATGACCATTGTGGAGAAGATACCTGCAGAGCAGCCTTGGAGGACTCCACACTGGAGCACGTGGAAATGCCCTGAGTGAATTTGCATCCCCTGAAGAGTCCATGCTGCAGCAGGCTCCTGGTAGGAGCAGTGGCCTGTGCAGAGGAACACATGCAGGAACCACTTGCTGGCAGGAAATTCAGCTTGTGGAGCACCAACACTGGAGTGGTCTGTTCCTGAAGGACTACACTCCACTGAGAGGATCTGTGCTGGGGCAGCATGTGGAAGGTAGAAGTTTTGGGAATGATGAAGTGAACTGGGGCCTTGGAATAAGAGGGGGGCAGAAAGGTCATTTAGTTCAGTAGTTCAATACTATTCTAATTTTTTTTTCCTTTCAATAAATTAAATTCAATTTCCCCAAGTCAAGTTTGTTTTCCAGTGATGGTGAGTTATCTCCCTATCATTATCTCTGTCCACTAACTTTTCTATCTTATTTTCTCCTCCTGCTCTGCTGAAGAGGGACAGTGAGAAGGCAGCTAGATAAGTATCAGCCAGCCAGCCAGCCAAGATCAGCCCACAATAAACCCGTAGTAGTATATCAAGACTGGAAATGTAGTTTAAAGCTTGGACTTTAATTTTCAAATTTTACAGCAAGGGTAGATATTTTCATTGGTGGGCTCATAATTCTCCAGTGTCTTTTCATTTTTCCCCACATTAAAATAAGGAATATTTTCATCTTACAAATGGGGCAAAAGGGTAAGAAAGCACTGTGCATTTTCTTGAATCAAAATTCATAGTATGTGGCAGTAATCAAATAAATGGGATGATAAAATCTTCAAGGACACAGAATTCATTTTTCTGTCAAGTTCAGTGAAGTTCACCTGGCCCAGATTCATACAGCTATTTACCTTCAGATTTCAGATATCTGAGTAACCTTTCAGTGAGGAAATATCATTAGTTTTTATATATACATTTTTTCAAATGCATTCATCAAGAAAAATAAGCATTTGAGCATCTTTCTTTTTCCCTTAGAAGTATTTTAGATTAAGTCTCAAAAGGAAAAAGGAGTATTTAAAATTATCTGCTTCATCAGAATATGACCTTCAGCAAGAAGCTGTCAACAAGCTAGTGAGGTAGTCAGAATTATTAACTGGACCCCAGAGAACTCAACTGTAGGCAGTTTTGTGAGGTTTGAGAGTTACAGTACACAAATCAGACAGTGAAACCTTTAACTTTGCTAATGATAACCATCACTCTAGATTTCTAATCTTCGGGATAGTAGTTCAGCTGATTCATCTTTGTTCTGTGACAAAGGCATAGATTCCAGTGATCCATTACTTTACATTCCCATTAGCAGAATATTCATTCACTTTAGGGGCTTGTGTAACAGAAATCCACAGTGAGAGTAAAACACTTTGGATTGTGCCAGGTCTTTTCTGTAAGCAATTTAATTATTTTGACTTCAGATAATACTAAAATTAAGGAACTCTTCCATGCCTGTTATTCTCAGCTAAGGCCTGAGGCAACAGATAAAAACCACAACACAAAGTACAAAGGCTGAGGAGTCACACAGTAATGTAGACTATACATATCATACATGGCATTCCGAGGTCATGATTTAAAAAGCAGAAAATGATTGTCTCACTAGCACACAACAGTGACTATCCACTCAGCAGTAGTCTTCCTCAGTGTTAGTCATTAATATGCTTTCTCAAGAGATTGTTTTCCAGACAGGACTATGGACTTTGCAGACACTATTTTTCATTTCCTTTTTCACCACGATATATTGGAAGGATCTGGACTGACCAAACTTGGTACCTGCATTTTGTAGTTCTGCACTGTCTCTATTAGTCTGTTTGATAATAATGGTGAACTTTTAGAGGGAATGGTGTTTCTGACTCAGTGAAATCATCCAATCATCTAGACTATCTATATAGTCAATAGAGAAAGTAGACACTTTGTAATATGCTTACATTCTGAAACTCTTTACTTGCTATTTGTAAGAAAGATGGAGTTTGTTAGTTCCGGTTACTTGATTAATCCTGTTCAGTTCAAAGACCTAGTTTAGACCAGATGCAACCCTTTGCTCTTACTAACTTAGGGACCTTAATTAAACTGTTAAACTTAGGTAAAATGAATCCAGACCTTCAGGACACATATACATGCACACACACACAGAGACACATGGTTCTTTTACCATAAAGAGCTATATTAACCCTCCAAGAATAATGAATTTTTAATGTTAGCATTGTTATAAAACATTCTTCCTGTCTAGACTCCAGACACAATAAACAGAAGCAATCCCTCCTACACCCAAACACTCTGATAGAAAAGGCCAATTTTTCTGTCTACACGATTTCCATCAAGCAGCTACTCAAATTAAGATGAGATATAGGGACTCAAAATGATGGAAAATCTATCTCTGTGAATGGCAGAAATAATAATTCAGAAAATATTGTTATCAAGCGTCACGTTACTGCTTTTTCTGCCAGCAGCTGAAGTACTTGTTAAAGAGTTCATAGCAGTATGAATGCCTAGGTATATTTTAGCAAGTCCTATTTCAGTTTGAACTCCCTTGAGAGTATTATATGCTGCAATGATGTTGTTCCCCTCTCTCCTTCCTTCATCAAATCTAATTTTAGTAAAATGTACTTTTTCACTTTCAAAAGAGTTAGACTGTATTAGTAAAGTTGCTATTGTTCCTAGTATCAATACCCCAAAATTTTACAAGGGAAGAAAGAGAGAATCCTTCCAGTAAAACTCAAAATTTATCACAAACACATCACAGCTTTGTGGGTTTGTTGCATTCCAAGTAATGAGGAGCAATAAATTCACCCTAAATTAAAAAAAAAATAGGAAATGCCACATATTTTTTTATTTTATGGAAGTATTTATTGACACTCTACTTCCTACTTGGAAGCATTATCAAAGTTGTTATAAACAAAAAAAACACAGTCTGCAGTGAGCAACGGTTTTTTCACAAATTTTGAGGACAGATGATTCAGTTCTGGATCTGAGATGTTAATTTTAACTGCGTAATAATGTGAATAATTGTTGAGGCATTCTTGGAGTCTCTCCTCTAGTGTTGATCTCTCATTGCCTGCTTGAGTTGTTTTCGCCATAATCATTTATCGTGATGTTGTGGAAAGTGCTGTATATGTATCATTTAATTGCATGTCCCATTACCTAAAAAAGAATCAGCGTGTGATCTTGAGGTAGCATAAATAAATTCTAATCCATTAGCTTTAATAAAGCTGTAAGCTTCCACTCTGTACCATGAAGATACCTACCCTTGACATTCAATAACCATTGAATTTGGCAATATATTGCACAAAATTATAAGGTTATAAACACACCTGTAAAAGAGGAAAATATTTCAATAATTAAACAATTAAATACTTAGATAATTGAATAATGATTTGATCCGAACCTATTATAGCTAAGACAATCTCCTCACTGAAGAAGAATTTCCCAGATTAGGAAGTTCACATCTGTTAATCTCTGAAGGCTGAAAATACTGTGCCAACAGTTTTTTCCTTATAAATCAGGAATATTTAATCCGAATAAACTCTGCTGAGCTTCTTAGCATCTTCATACTGAAAAATTCATAAAACTGCAGAGAAAATATTAGATGCAAACCATCCCTCCAATTAAAATATTGATAGTAACAATTATGAAAGTTTGGGAAATAGTTATATGATATTTATGTTTAGTATTTTCAACTGTCTAGTTAGGTTTCCTGTGTTTATGTATCTCCTCAAATATTCTGAAGCTGACTTAAAAGTAAATTATGTGGTATGTTTCCCATTTCATATTTCTTTAATAGACAAGGTTTAAGTACAGAAAAGTGGATATTATTGGGCAGTTCATTTTCTGATAAGAAATTTTAATAATTTAGGTGATTTGTGTGGAATCACACTAGAAAATTACTGAGGTTTTCAAATCAAAGTAAAAGAAAACACATTCATTTTTATCTGACAGTTTTGAAGTTGTATTTAGTAATCTATATTTTGTTAAGATGTATTTTTTCTGGACTGTACTGAGGTTTGGATTCTTATACATATCTCATATGTTTTAAGAAAAAAGAGTTTTCTTGTATTCGGGTACATGCATTCATGTCAGAGTCTGTAAACATAGTAATCTAATCTTAGTTCCAGAAGTTTCTTACAAGGTATCTTAAAAGCTGAGAAAATTCTTTAACTCTGCAACATGAAAGTTCCTTATTAAATGCAGAATCTCAGGAATCTTACCATTTATTCAGAATTTACCATATATGTGGGTAGGTTAGAGCATATATTACTGTTCTTAAGATCATTAACTTTCAGATAGCAACAGATTATTAACATAATTTTTCACACCAGATGTTACCTCAAAATTTGAAATAGTGAACATAAGTTTCTAGAAAAATTTTCTCATTTCTTTTAGTTACAGTCACTTTCAGAAAAGAAATTATCCATCCCAAGGCAGTTTTTGATCAATCACATTAGCATGTAGAAATTAGATGAAGGTAAACTCAGTTTAATTCTGTGGTCTGAAATCTATGTTATGTACTGAATGCATATAGGAAAAGCAATGTCATATATGTTTGGCCCAGTTTTATCCAACCTTTTTTTTAACAAACTGAAGCACAGGCTTTTGCAATGACCTGGCAAAGAAGTAGAGAAAGAGAGGGAAATAAAAAGGTCCTGAAATTTTAGTAATGTTTTTTCTTACTTGTAATGCATCTGATCAGTATGGAAGGGTTTTCTATCATTAGTTAGATTTTTGAAATGACTGGAATTTTCCTAGGCTCACTTTTCTTCTTATGGTTCACTCAATCTTGAATTGTATTATATAAAATATTGCCATATCTCAAATTATAATTACTTGAGAATATAATGGTCTTCTGCTACCCAACCTCACCATGAACAGTAAAGAGCCATGCTTCAAGTTTTACATAGCAGAAGACAAAAGGAGAAAAAAAACTGTTTCTAATGCATAAGCTAATAGTTTGATATAAAGGTTAAGCACTTGTAATTGCATGAGTTTATTGAGTAGATTTAAAGTTTTTCAAGGTGAAATATTCAAACAAATGCTCAGAATAAAATAATATATAAACAGAGTCTAATCTGTTTCTAATTCCCACAGAAAAATATTTGGTGGTTATATTGTTGCATATATTGTAGGTCTTGTGTGACTTGAGGTGTCTTTTTTTACTGTTTCTTAATTTAAACTTTTAGGCAGCATGCTCTACATCATCTTGAAAATACATTAAAAATGTACAAAGTGTGCTTGGTTTAGTTTCCTGTTGTTTCAATAATCTTTATGGGTAGCAAAGAAATCTGATTCTTTTTTTTTTTTGCACTTGTGCTTTCAGCTCTCCTTCCCACAAGTCACTGGGACATATGATTTTTCTGTCATCTGGACCAGAGTAAACAACCAGGGAAAGAATGAATGTTCTAGCAGTGCCCTCTTTCTTTGTGTACTACTAGATCCTGAAAAACTTGATTAATTTACTGAGTCTGTAGCTTTCAGATCTGGCTCTTGCAATGTTTATCAGTGACTCTGTAATATTAGCCCTGCTATGAGGACCTTTGTGAAAGCAAAACATAGTGGGCATCCATTTCACTCTTTTATCAAAAGCACTATTGATGAAAAGATCCCAAACACTGCAGTGTATTTGGGGTTTGGCCAGCTACACTCCTAGGCATGTTTATATGGCAAGTGAAAGGCTAAATATTATTGCACCAGTGCCAAAGCAGTTTCCTCTCCTTGGCGGCTGCTGACTAAAAGTCATCTTCCTGAGACTGGTAGGGAGGCTTGGTCCTGCTGTGCTATGACATTTCTGGGTACTGTCCTTTTGCAGCTAATATCATTAAGTATTTCCTTCATGTGCTGAGCATGTTGACGGAATAAATCCAACTGAGAAGAAGCACCTGGTATTATAATTTTCCATGCCTCTACTGAAAATGTAAATCAAATTCAACCTCAGCAGTTTACTATTTCCCTTAACGAAAAATGTATGCAGGCCTGTAAGAGAAACATCAAGTCAATGTGTTTTAATAACGTGCTTTTTAATGTTGTGATATTGTGACAGAGGGGAATTCTAAAGATTCATGTGTACCAGTCTGAAACATTATTATTAAATTCTATTCAGTGCATTTTCAAATATGTATGGAGTAGTATATATTTTGTTATTTCTACAGAGTATCTAGCTGCAAAAATACATTAAGAGGATTAAATATTTAGAAAGGTGCCTAGCTTTACAGAGTTGGCTAAATTTATGTTGCAGCATACTGTGCTGTTCATATAGGCTCTGTCTGCATTATTTAGAAATTTTCTATGTCATAATCTTGACTACAATTTCACACACCACCTAATAGTTATCTAAATTCTGACTTCAGGCAACAGGTATCAAGAGCTCCATGTAAAACTCATCTGAAGCAAAGGAAGGTTATTGTCGTACCAAGAAGTCAAGGACAGAGGAATACTTTACTATTGTGTCAGACCTCTGACAGAGCAGCTTGTCAGCTAAACAGCATTTTTCCTGACTTCCAACTGTTTTCATTTGTAAACAGAACAACAAAATATTTGCAATGTAAAATGAGCACTCTCTCATCAAAGTGGAGGTAACAGATCAGAATTTGGAGACAGATAGTCTCCAAATTTATCTTGTTACAATTTCAGTGCAAACATGAGATCCAGACAAGTTCTATGTGTGGCATCAATCGAGTTTTTCTCTATTATGACTTGCTGCATCATTTCTGTGGGACTGAGGAGGACCTAGGTCACTTTCTTTATATCAAGCAGTTGAATATTTCAGGCATTTTAAATAGGACCTGTGACATTTCTGAAAGTAACCTAAACACCAAGTTTCATTCTGTAAATCTGAGATCCTAAAGTCCTTCTCTGCTTCTTAAGAAGTGGTAGTGTACAAAACTTTTTATTGTCTTGGACTAAGAAGTTCTGTCTTTTTTCTTGTCAGAAATAGAACTTGTGTGAGCAGCAGAGCACAGCGAGTGACAAATTGGCAGAAGTTCGTTGTCTGTTTTGGTGAATCCTGAGCTGTGAATGGTGCCACTGAGGAACAGCACATTGTTGTCTATTGCATCAGAAACTGATAGTCTCCTACAGTAGCGTGGGTGGGCAGCCATGGAAGTACATTTCTAAGTAGCAGCATTCAGAGCTGCTGGATCCTAATTGTGAGATGTGTCAGAGCCAGCTAATTCGTGAAGCCTTTAAATTCTCTGAGTCGGTTAGTATTTGTATTGTCAACGGATTTCACATTGCTTCCACAATATGTCTTATATCTGAAAAGAGTACAATAGAATCACTGAGGTTGAAAAAGACCACTGAAATCGAGTCTAACCATTAACCTAACACTGTCAAATCCGAAACTAAACCATGTCAGTAAGTGTCACACTTACATGTCTTTTAAACACCTGCAGGGATGATAACTCAACCAATGGCCTAGGAAGCCTATTTCAATGCTTGACAACCCTTTCAGTGAAGAAATTCTTCCTCAGATCCTATCTAAATCTCCCCTGGAATAGCTTGGAGCCATTTCCTCTTGCTCTATTGCTTGTTACTTGGGAGGAGACACTTACCACTTTGGTATCAGCACTCAACTCAAGCAGCTGTCAGGATTTACCAGATCTGACTCTTCTTTGTCCTAAAGATTCCCTATGCATCTGTCTTTATATCCCTATCTGGACACTTGAAGTCTGACCCTCATTATGGAGGAGACTGACACATTACAAACACCAACCAGATATCCCTCTATTGGCCTGCCTGCAGGGATGACATATCCTGTCTGGAAGTTTGGAAAGTCCTCTGGAAAGTAGCAGGGTGCATATGAATAATTTCTGGCTGTCATTGGAAATGAACCTTAATTCCTTGCTTTTAGGAAGACTGCTTTGATTGCAAAAGTGCTTATTTTTTCAAAATAAGGGACCTAAGGCTGCTTCTCTGGTTTTAAAAAGAGTGAGCCTTGCCCAGTTAGGTGCCTACCCATCTTAGCTTTCAAATGATCCAAGAGCTTAAAGGTTCAAGTCCCGAGTCACTCATCAAAGCTGGTGGGAAATTCCAGAGTTCTGGAACTCACCTGCTCTGAGTGGCTTTCTGTCATCACACACAGATTTTGCGAATTATCTTTCTAAGGAACTTCTCTATCAAATTGGTGGTGAATGAATGTGCCTATTTGTGGTGCTGTGAATTATCCTGCTGGGCTGTATCTAATTCTGACACACTGTGAAACCACTTAAACTCCATCAGTTCATGATGAACCAAAATGAAAGCAGAATCCATTCAGGTCAACAGTGTCACATTGTTATGTATCAGTGCCATATCAAAACTGAAATATAAATTCACAGTATTATGTATGCTCAATATATGCAGAAGGAAGTAAAAGCAAAAATCTCTGGGATGGTAAAGGATTTCCTCCCTTGAAATACAACTCCAGTGGAAACTGTGCTGTGGTCAAAGTCCTTGAAAGATTGGAATTGTCATGTAGCATGCAGGGAAATAACAATGACACAAGGGAGCATTGCATTTCAGTGAAGGAAAAAACACAAGTGGAAAGGTACAGAATTCCAAAACACTAAAAATAACAGTTTTTAGGTTAAGAAACATGTCAAGTTGATATAACACAAACAAATCCTGAAATAAAGTAAAATGATGTTTAATTCAATTAGAATATGATGATATAACTCTTTCACCATGTTTGCATGATAAAAGAAGGTTCTATGATGGTGTTTTTTTCTTTTTTCTTTTTTTTTTTTTAATCAGGGGTTGTTGTACTTTAATTGAAAAGGTTGTTTTTTCACACTCCTTTTGACAACAGTCAGGCTAACTTGCTAACTCCTAGGTTAGCAATGCCAGCTCTTAGGTTTGCACCCTAGTGGGCAGGTGCTATGTTTGAGATCATGATTAAGAGATCATGTATCAACATTTCAAGCATCTCAGGAAGTGGAAACTAAAATTTTTAAAGTTATCTCTACTCCATTTTTCCTTCTAACATGCAAGCTCTCCTGAGTGGTTTTCGTTTGCTCTTTTTTCAGGTCATTTAGTTTCTTATTTTAGCCATTATTCATTAAATATTAAATTTAAAGCATTTGATCAGGGCGCTCAGAGCTGGAAACGAGTCAGATCTAAACATTATATCTTACTGATTTGCTCTGTCATTGTAATTTCTCTAACTGCTAAATGAATTATAGGAGATCACTGTAATGCAGAAAAGACCTTCTCAAACTTATCCATGAAAAAGTGACATAAATCAGTGGGAAAAATATGGCAACAACAAGTTTTTTATCTCCATTCTAAATCAGTAGCATAAAATACACTTAAATTTAAATAATGTACACTGGAATAAGCTTTTTTTGACAGAGTTCAGAATCTCTAAAACACAAAATACTGTGTTCTAGATTGTTTCTCTTTTCATATTTTTTCCACCATTTATGGATACAAGACAAAGCTATGAAAATCTGTACCAAATCTGAAGAAAGCATTCTGAAACCATGTCTTTAAGACAGTGAACTTCCCCTTTTAGGATCCAAACTGCTGCTGGATACTTTATCTGAGAAACTCTCCATTTTCTTGTATCAGATTTTACTATAGCTACCTGTAAGGTATTTTACTATACCTTGACTGTAAGAAAAAATGTGCTGTCTTACCATCTGACTAGAAGCAACTTGAAGGTGACCTCTTGTCTCCAGCTTTCACAATGCGAGGGAAGTAAATGAGTTGCAATACATATTTTCTGTGCAGCTTTAGGAAATAGTAAGGGGTCCTCTTCCAACCAGGATTTCTGATAGACTAGACTGACTAGGGATGCTGAACTGAGACAAAAGGTTTTTGCTGCCCCAACACATCAGAGAGAAGGAGGTTTGGAGGTGGACTAGACAGTGACTTAGGAACATGGACTTTTAGACATCAGGCAACTTAAACTAAACAGTAAAAAAATAATCCCATTGTGCCTCTCCTAAGAGTCAGTACCATAAGATACTCACTGAAAAATGTCCTGCAATGAACCACAGCTATATGAGCTATAAACTTTGTTGCCACTTGTATATATTTTCTAAATTATTTACATTTACTTCTTCTCTCCATATCCTTTCTCTGTATGTCCCAGCTTGAATTATTAAGACTTCCTTGGCTCACAGTTAAATTCACCACTGACATAATTCAAACTGATTTTACTGGCCTTCTCCAAGACAAAATGATCAAAACTCAATGCCTGTATTTAAATTAAAAACATTAATGTATTTTAAAAATGCCATGCATACAAAGAAGTATGTTACATGAGATCTGCCTGTCTTTGCATGATGCAAGAAGCATTAGAAAGCATTAGAATGCTTTTTTGTCTCCAAGTTTTCCACAGCGATGAGTGTGACAGCACTTTTTCTCTCTCACTGTCATCCAGCTAGGCTAAAATAGTCACAGATGTTCACATTAAGGGCATAGCTAAAAAATCATAGCTTTCCAAAGATAGATTCCTTAGCACTTTTTCATTTGACTTTACTCTTTCCATTGATTGATCTGAATTTTAGAAAGAAAGTGAAGTTGTGCATTTTAAACAGAAATAATTTTAGTAGTGTTGATCTAAGACAGGCCATGAGGCTATTTCTATTGAAATTCAAAGCTTCTAAAACCACTAGATTCTAGATTAGCTCACTTGGTCAGAGCATGGCGCTGATAACACCAACATTGTGGGTTCGATCTGTGTACTGCCTGTTGACTTAGGTGTTGGACTGGATGATCATTGTGGGTCCTTTTCAACTCAGAATATTCTGTGAATCTGATACATTCATCCCAATTGCAGTGCAGTGAAATAACTCTGGTCCAGTCTCAGGGTATTTAAAACCCTTACCTTTGGAGTTGTTCAATAGGTTCATGGTTCACCAGACGTTTCAGAAACAGTGTCCATCAATTAAATTTCCCGCAGCAAGCTGCAACAAATCAGTTCCTGCACTAACTAGATATTCCACTAACTAGATATTCCACCACAGTTTTAATGGATAATAAATGCTGAGACTGTTTTTTATTAATAAAACAAGAGAGGTGTACCTGTGATTATTGGTTCTAACTTATAAGCATATGGCACTATCAGAATGTATAGGAAATAAGTTCAGCTGCCTAATATTATCATAGTTACTGTTATTCATCACCTATCAAATGAAAAATACTATCTCTGGCTTTTTCTGCATAAGTATCTGCTGTTGATACACCTCTACTGTGCTATTAAGCAAAAACTCAGAGGAAAGACCCTCAGTGATAATGTATGGAATGAAAGAAAAAGGCTTTCAGGTACCCCAGTACGGAACAAAACATGGAAAGCATTTTAACAGCTTGAGAGCTAAACAAATTGATCCTTATTGCGTTTCCCTGTGCTAATTACCTCTAAGTTGTCTGTGCCTCTGAGTTCCTCCAGAGAAATAATGCCTTTGAAAATCAGTAGACTAACAAACCTTGGGACTAACAGAGCTGGAGTTTTTTTGGACTTCTAGCTTGTTTGATTGCCTTTTTAACTGATTTAAACTAAAACTTTTTTTAATATCTGCCATGCCACTCTTACCTGCTCCAACACAACAATTTGATAGTGAATTGTGAGCAGTAGGAATTAGCAGACTAGCATTGAACAGCTGTTCCTTTTGTGTCCTGTTAAACTATTTTTATCTTAATCCACAAGTTTTACCTTCTTTTTCAATCTCTTCCTCGTCCTACTGGGATGGAGCGAGCTGTGTGTCTGCCCAGTTAAACCAAAACAGTTCTTCATCTTTTCTCACAGCTGAGTTTACTGTCATCATTATTTGCTGAAGGAGGCCATTTTAAGCTGATACTGCAAAATATGAAAGGCAGACAATCTCTATGTCTCAAATCACTGCTATTAATACCACAAATCTCTAGTTCTTAGAGACATTCATAGAACTAGAAAAGACCCTGTTTCTGTGCATCCTTTCAAAAGCTTTGTATTTAAAAAACCCCAAACTTTAGAACAAACTGCTTGAAGAATAATTTCCACAAATAATTCCAGGGAATATTTTTAGTATAATGAGCATGTTTGATGAGATAAGGATTGTGGAGGGAGATTTATTTTAACACAGAAATGTAAAAAAATATATTTATTAACTATGAAATATGATTATTTGATTCTTGGCTTTCCATACTGACTTGTGGTAATTTTATGCCTCAAACAAGCAGTAGTAAGCAGTAACTTATGTCGGAAGACACATTGGCTGAATTACTGATTTAGAGAATTTAAACTCTATATACAAGAGGGCATACTAAAGGTAAGAACCAACACTGCTATGTGCACCTTTGACTGTAAAGAGAAAGTAAATATCTACTTACTTCATGTTTTAGGATGCCTAACAGTAAAGATTTTTGGCTTCTCTCAGCCTGATTCATTGAAGGGGAAAAAGCTAAAAAGGAGAAATCAAGTGAAGTAGAGCCCTTTGCTACCAGTAAGCATTTGTTTTCTTAAAAGCAGTTTCTTGTTTCTGCCTGATCCAAACTGTGTGAGCTATAGTCAAAGAGATACAATCATGAATCATCTCTTTAAAATGGTGGATTATCAAGCTTAAAAACAGAGCATAACAAATCAATGTAAAACATAAAGGCAGCCAAGCTGGCATTATGAAGAATCAGTTCAATTCTATAGAATTTATTAGATCAGGCACAATCCTCAAGCTAAGAATTGAAGCTAAAGCAAAATAGCTATATTACCATGGCCTCGATACTAAGCTAATAAATCCTGTCAAACTTGATTTGGCACCAGAGAAAAACAGCTCAGATATCTTGGCACAATCAGTTCTGGGAAGACTCATTTGTTCAGGCAGACCATCACATGGTTGCTGCAGTTTTCATCTATCCAGTTTCGTGGTACTCTGTCAGATCTCATAACTTCTTCAAGAACCAGATGCATTGGGGAGTGGATTGCAAACTTGTCAGCCTGGCTGTATTGGCACTAGATCAGATCCGTCCCCCTGGGATAAATAAGGTCGATATGGTTTGGGATGATGGGGACCAAATGGTATATATGCAAGCATCAATTTTCTTATAAGCAAAATCTTTACCAGTGAAGGCAAAATGCAAAGGCTTGAAAGCCATCTTTTAGTCACCTTTTCTTGCAAAAAATATACTATTGAATTACTGAGCTGTTATCCTTAATAGAGGATCTGGAAATAAATATGGGTATCAGAACGTCAAAACATAAAACCATAAAAGTTGAAGGGAGCAAAACTTTTAATACATGATCCTACCAAGAATGGTAGGAGAGATTCCAGTCAGATAGGCTACATCCCCTGTGTTTATTTGGGGTATAGAGAAGCCTCTTTGCAACAACTCTGAGCTCCAGTTAAATAAACATACCTGACAGGCCACCTGACCATAGAAAGCCATTGCTGGAGCAGGGAAGAAGTGTGAGGAGGGAGGAGCAGCAGAGAGCTGTTATAAGCTGCCTGCTATTCCCCATTCTTTCTCCCTGGTACTGTCAGGGGCTAGAAGGGAAGGTGGTAGAGAAAATGGAAGTTTTATCAGTTGAGACTGATTAACAGGTGTATGGGTGGGTGTAAGGTGTTTTCATTTTTTCTGTATCTGTTATGCTTGTGACAGTAATTGGCAAATTAATTCCTTGCCTTTATCTCAACCCATGAGATTTTTTGTCTTATTTTCTTCCTCTGTCCTGTTGAGGAGGGGGAGTCAGAGAGAAGCTTTTTTGATGTCAGGCAGCTGGCCAAGGTCAACACACCTCAAGCATATTCATTACTATTTTAGTAATCTCAAGAAAATAATGTAAATGTGTCAGTGTGGGGTATGGCACAAAAGACAGAGAGGAATGCTTAAGCTACAGAGTACTACTGAGTTAAAAGAATGTATACCTTCACATTGATCATTAATTTATTTCAGAAATTATACAATATATATAACTGCCAGAAGAAATGTGTCAGAATCTTTCCACAAGGAAATATGCATACAAAAGAAAGAAGGCGATTGAATTCATGCTGGATCATGCTGAGATCCATGAATTGCATGTGATGATTCAGACATTTCTGTGCTCCTTCTCCTCTTCATTGCTTAGTAAATTTGCCTTTCTGAACACAGCTTCCTTACTGCAACACCGCTTAATGCAACACCACCTTGATTTCTACATATTGGCTGATTTTATGTTAAGGTAATAGATTGTCAATTCTCAACTGAAACACTACTCGGTGAGATTCTGATATATTTTAAGTAATAATAAAAGCAACGTAGGGAATGACACAGTCGATTGCAGAGCTAGCTTAGGCAGTTTAAATTTCCTTGGATGCAAATCATGGTTTCAGGCAGTTAGCCAACACCAGGATAGGCCATATTTTCTGCTGGGATATTTTCTTTATTTCTTTATCGTATATTTCATAGATAACATAGTAATGTGCATAAAGTTTAATTTCATAAAATAGTGTAACACTTTGCTTAACAATTTTAACAACTCCTGTATATTAATTTTTCATTCCCTCTTAAAGTATCACTACATTTTATCAGTTTGTGCATGCATGATAAAAAAATTGTTATTAGTTTTGGTTTTTACACCCTCAGCTACAGAAATTTACAAGAAATTATATAAGACCTTAGATTTCTTGAAGTTCCTAGGAAGATCTGTACAAAAATGGTTTAGAAGAAATGGAACCATTTTGTCTTTACATTGCCCTAAATCTTGTAATTATGTTTGGACTGAAAGGGAATGCCTACAGTAGAAATTTAACCATGCTATGAACACCCTCTGGCCCATAAGGTCAGATAAATGGTGTATCATTAAGCACTTTTTTCCCTTCAAAGGAGGATGGCCAGATCCAAACTGAGAATGATCCCTGACACATGTATTTACCTTGACAATGCAGCAATTGTCTGGGAGACAGTTTGGCACAAACCATGCCAGGGACTAAAGCTATGTTAAAATTTAAACAGTGTCCACAATCACAGGCTGTTACAAGCTCACATTCTGAACCATTTTATTTACTTGTATAGGCATTACCCATGAAACAGCATAAGTCATCCAGTTCCATCTTCCTCAGTCAGAGATAACTTTGTCATTGATACTTATATAAGAAGGATTCATATATCTTCCAAAAAGGCTCCTCAAATCTCCAAAATACTGCAAGACACAGAAATACGCCTCAGATACCTCACAATTAATTTTTTTAAATTTCTGAAGAGAACATGTATGATTCATGTCAGTAAAGAAGTGATTTCAAAGAGGTTGTGAGTGTCAGACCATAAAAGTGTTGGTTCCTTTCCATTGGACATATGGAGGTAGATCATATTACAGCAAGCACAGATGTCTCTCTGGCAGACGTCTGCAGCTTCATTAGATAAATGTCATACTGAACCCTTAATACCATGAACCTAACTTTTGTCTTGTCTTTAATGGAGCTCACCTCTCTTACATCATATAGTCTCTGCTATACAGTTTAAAAGCTTTAACTTAAATTCCAATGTAACATTCTGAAAGCTGAAGTTCCACAATAAAACACTTTACTATCAAAATTATAAATTTCAAGATTGTGTCTAATATTATCATTGTTACCATATCAGTTTTTATTCAAACTAAGATTATATTTGGATAAACAAAATGAGCTCTCTGAGGACAAAAAATGGGTAAACTATTTCCTTTATTCATTAGACCCTAGTTAATAGAATTCTTGGTAAACTCAAGAAAAGTCCTTAAATGTTCAGCTATTTCACTCAATAATATTCCACTCAAAATAGACTTTCTAAAGCTCAGCTTGCCTTCCTGAAACTCAGCACATTATAAACAGGACAAAGAGCAGTTTATTTGCAGGAACTGAGATTTCTCTATATTTATGCAGCCTGTGGTGCAGACCACGGTGTGACAGGCTGTGCCCCTGCAGCCCTTGGAGGTCCATGGTGGAGCAGGGATCCACCTGCAGTCCCTGGAGGACCCCATGGCAGAGCGGGTGGTTGCACTGGAAGGAGGCTGTGACCCTGTGGGAAGGCCATGCATGGAGCACTCTCTTCTTCAAGGATGGCACTCTGTAGAAAGAACACAAGTAAGGCATCCATACTGGAGCAGTTTGTGGAGCTGAAGCCTGTGGGATGAAGTCATGTTGGACAAGTTCATGGAGCATTGTCTCCTGTGGGAGGAGCACCATGCTGGAGCAGGGGAAGAGTGGGAGGAATACTCCCCCTGAGTAAGAAGGAGCAGCAGAGACAATGCATGATGAACTGACTGGAGCCTCCATTCCCCATCCTTCTGCATCACTTGGGGGAAGAAGGTAGAGAAAGTTGGCAGTGAAGTTGAATCCGGGAAGAGCAGAAGGGTGGGGGGAAAGTGTCATAAGATTTGACTTTATTTCTTATTATCCTACTCTGACTTGATTGGCAATGAATTAAATTAATTCTTCCTCAAGTGAAGTCTGTTCTACCTGTGATGGTAATTTGAGAGTGATCTCTCCCTGTCCTTATCTTGACCCACAAGCTGTTTGTCTTAATTTTTTCTCTCTGTCCAGTTGAGAAGGGGGAGTGACAGAGACGCTTTGATGAGCACCTGGCATCCAGCCAGGGTTAACCCACCACATAAGTATATATTGTCATGCAATTGTTTCTCTGTAATAATTTTTTTAACATAAAAAATTATATTTAATCAAATATAAAATAGCGTAAGAACTAAGCTATGAAACTTGTCTACTCAGGAATTTTTTAAAGATGCTAGCATTTTTAAGGAAAATGTGCAATATTTTTTCCTATCTAAATTACACTTTTTTTTTTCCTGTAATTCACTTTATCAGGATTAGAAACTTCTTGAAAGGCAATGGTCTATATTTGAGTGTTCTATGAGAAAAGGAGAAATACTAACTCTATATCTTTGACTACATCTGTTCTGCTCTCTCTGTACAGTCAGTTTAGTAAAGCACTTCAGATGCAAGCTAAAATGAACAGGCCTTAACTGGATAATGGGGACCCTTATCAATCTTACAGTACTGATTTCAGTACTAGGGCTTATACAGAAACAATATATTTCTTTTTCCATTTTCAAAAGGAGCTCTTTCTTCTTGAAACTATAAATTACCTGAAGAATAAACTAAACTTTGCTAAGTATCTAGAAGGATCTAAGTATCTTTAAATGTTAATGTGATGCCAAAAATATCATGGGCATTTTTTATCTTGCATCTTATTTTCCAGTATTTGATATTGTCCACTGAGGTAAACAGAAAATGGAATACATGCAACTTTTCTGGTGAAAAAAAAAAAAAAAAAAAGAAAACAAGGAAGATAGGGTGAAAATTATTGTGTTCATAAAAGTTAAGGCATGAGCCTGTTTTGAGGAGTTTTTCCATGAAAAAATTTTATTGATAATATTGCACTGGGTATGTTACAGCCCCTCTACTTCCTTTCTTGTCAGGGTTATCAGTCACTCTCAATATGAATATCAGCTGTATGGCTTCAAAAGAAATTAGTTGGATTTTCAAACCAGAAACTAATACATGGTTCAAGCTAAGTAATTTTTTTTCCTGCCAAAATGAATCACTAGCTTTTATAGGAGCTTTCCAGATCTCTTTCTCAAAGAAATATTGTTTTGTACTCCACTAATATCAAGACATTATATTACATATATCTAATTCTCTCAATATTTCTGTCACATAAAGCATTTATCAACTTCAGAATTTGAACCTGTATGCAGCACATTTCCCAGAATTATGTCATTCTCTGGTCCACTTTGTGAATTTCTTGAAATACTGTTTTCTTATGAAGGAGTAAAGCACAGTGTACAGTGGAATTTAACAAAAATAACTGTGAAAGTAGAATTAAAAAAAAAGGTGAATTACAAGACAGTAACTCTCTAATAATGGCCTGACTGTACCAAATTAATGACAAAATAATGACTGCAGTGACATTTGTAGGTATATTTATAAAATTATGTCACACAAATGTTTTTTCAGACAAGACATTTTATATCTGTCTGGTGGGATTTTTTCAGTTTGGAGAACAAGTATGAAATATAAAATATTTTCTTTTATGCTTGACATTTTAAACCACTCAGCCTTCATAGTACCTTGTATTTCTTCTGCTCCTATTTGCTTTTCCAGTTTTACTATAGCAGCTTTTAAATTTTTTCTTTGCAAGGAGCGTCTGAGTTTCAATTTATGTCCCATGAATAGCTTGGGGTATGCAAGGTGCCTTTCACTTGGCAGTCAGATGAACAGAATGACCAGTTTCCCCTTCTTCAGGTTTTGCTTGCACTGGAATAATTATCATGAATAATTCAAAGATTATGTTTATTTGTTTATACACGCAATGTGAAATAAGGAGAACTTGAACATGTTGATATTAAGAATCCCAGTAGGAAAATATTCTCCCAATGCTCTCTGTGTAGTCTCCTGGTAATTGAGGGTTCAGCAACCCAAAATGAGAAGAAGATGCCTGTTTCTTCCAGCTGGCAATGGAGGGAGTTTATGACAACTTTCTCATCATGGGCACATTAGGTCTTAACCTAAGTGAGGCTAAACTAAATGAGCGTGTACAGGACATTATCCTCTATCTGACCCTGTTCTTCCCTCAACAGTGGTCTCTTGTCTGAGGTAATAAGTCCTCTACAAGTGGAACTATACATAACAGAACAGGACCTTGAGAGGCTTCTAGGCATTTTTGCATTGTAAAATATTACTCAAAGAGTTAGAAGTTTCTGTGGAAGAAACCATGACTGAAGAAAGAATCATCAAGGGACCTAGGTGCAGAAAGTCAATTGGAATGATGTTTGATTACTAGAATTTTCTGTAAAATTAATTCTAAAATAATCCAATGTTTTAATTTTCATATTCAATCATTATTTTATAGTCTCTCATAACAGCTATGGCAATTATAATAACAGTTACTATTGCTAGTCATAATTTAAACCCTAAGTCTTCAGGCATTTTATTCAGGGCCTATTTCTGATATCCTATCAATGGCAAATGAACATCCTTAAGTCTTTACATTCCAATCACACACTGTTTGTATAAACTTAAATCTCATTTTGTAACATCTTTTATATCAGAAGCATCCCTCAGATGTGTTTAAATTCTCTCACATTCAAATTATGCTCTCCCTTCACTTTTAAATACTTCCCTTTCAATTGTAAAATTTATATAACCCATGTCACTTGGCAAGAGAGAAAAAAAAAGACTGATATGTATTAAGAGGAAATAGGTGATGATGTAGATTTGAAAAGTGTTGCTACTATGCATGCAATTTACATCCACAATTGAGTTTTTCTCAGGAATTGGTTTTGATAAGTTGTGGGCTTGGATTTTGACTTTCCATTTAGAAATATAATACATTTTTATTCATGCAGAGATTTGTTTATTCTGTTAGAAAGAAGTTAATTAATTCTCTCTGGATATGTTGTAGGTTTGCCTCTTACGTTATAGAGTTCCTTTTAAAGTTTGGATTAGGATTCTACCTAGACAAGATCTGAAAATTGTTCCAGCTTTATTGACATACAAGAAAAGAAATAAAAAGTTGAACATAATAATTTAAAACATAGATGACTTTTCAGCAGTACAAGTATTGCAGTATTGGCAAACAAAGGTTAAGAGAAGGTTTGTTGTAAAAATTACCTGTAGAATAAACTGATATTTTCTTAGGATTGATGCCAATACTGTAAATGCTACTAGGAAACGAATGATAAAAATAATTATTTGTATGATTCAGTATTAGAAAACTCCTCTGGAAAAATTAGCTGATTGTGATCTTTTAGGTCATTAATCCCATATAATATGAAGAGTTCCACTATGGCAAAAGTAGAGGTAAAGACAGGATTGGTGAGAATGCCTATTTTGAGGAATGAGGCTTACAGATCATCTGTTTGGATACACATAACAGCTGCCATGTCCAAATCTGTGCAGCAACGAACCCAGGGAGTATATAATTTCCTTTTTCTCCAGACTGAGGCACTGACTTCAACTGGAGCAAAATCCATATCCATATAAGAGAGTCAGAAAGGGCTCTAAGAATTTGCCAGCCTTGCTGCTTTAGTGAGCTCTTTGACACACTCAGCCATGTTATAAATCACACAGCTGAGACTACCTGGAGATTAAACCTTTATTCTGCCAGAATAAAAAATATTAGAAGATGCCTCTAATGGGACGCTATAATTTCATCTGCTCCCTTAGAGCAGAGTCGGGTTACATGTGAAATACAATATTCATAATTTCTTAGGCAATACAGCTTGCAACAGTAGCACAATATATTTATAGCCTGAATTCAGAAATATCAGTAGCTTGGAGATTATTTGTAAACATGCACAGACAAAATTCACTGATTTAGTTTCATGATACTTTCCCCTGAAGTGGGCCCATTTCTCATATTTCTTTCATCTGTAATTTTCTTTAGATTAGCTATTTGTAATTCTGTATTTCAAAGCTTCAGTTTAAAGTTTTACTATGTCTCCATTATTAATTTAATACTGAGTTAATTATAAAGATAATGTAAAAAGGCTCTTTAATTTCCGAAGAGGATTTTCTACTTATTAACTATATATGAAATGAGACTGATGAAATGTAGATTATTTTAAAAAATACTGTGAGCTATGCAGCTCACAGTAAAGTGGAGTGTGGAAACACAAGCTTAATTAAACTTGAAGAAAACCCCTAAAATTAACTGGAATTAGTAGTGAATCTTTTTTGTAATGGAACTGCTTGCCTGTCACCTGAGTGAATGTGCACATCTATTTTAAACCTGATTGATTTGATTTGATGAATGAATTTGATTGATGAAATTTTGTGAGACGTCTGAGAAGCTGACAGCAGTTTCTTGGAAAACAAGAGCTTCCTTCAACAGTTTACTCTACTAAGTATGAACAGCAATTATGTGTCTCAAACTGCATTATCCTGAAGAGTTTTCTACATGTAATTCAGTGGGTGAATCTTAGTGTTTTACTAATGTCATATGTGTTTTTGTAGTGGGTTGATGCTGGCTGGAGGCCAGGCACTCACCAAAGCTCTTCTATCACTTCCTCCACAGATGGACAGGGGAACAAAACGTTCATGAATTAAGGACCCTGACAGATCCCAGATCCCTCACCAACTACTGTCACAGGTAAAACAGGCTACAATTAGAATTAGACATATTTTAATTGAACTTATTGCTAACAAAATCAAAGCATGATAATGAGAAGTAAAATAAACCTTAATAAAACCTTCCCCTCACCTCTCCCTCCTTCCTAGCTCTACCTTCTCCCCCAGTGGTTCAGTGAAACAGGGAATGGGGGTTATGGTCAGTTCATCACATGTTGATTCTCCCTCTGCTTAGGGAGAGGAGTTGTTGCCCTGCTCCACTTTGGGGTCCCATGAGAGACAGTTCTCCATGAACTTCTCCAACACGAGTCCATCCCACAAGTGACAGTTCTCCATGAACTGCTCCAGTGTGGATCCCTCTGCATGCAGTGCAGTCCTTCAGGCACAGCCTGCTCCAATATGGGTCCCCTATGGGGTCTCAAATTCCACCAGGAAAACTCCTCCAGAAGTATGGGCTCCTCTCCCCATGGGTCTGCAAGTACCTGCCAGGACCCTGTTCCAGCACAGGCCTCCCACAGCATCACAGCCTCCTCTCAGGCATCCGCCTGCTTCAGCATGGGTCCTCTCCATGGGCTGTGGATGGATCTCTGCATCCCCATGCCATGGGTTGCAGGGGCACAGCTGCTTCACCATGATCTGCACCATGGCCTGCACAGAAATCTCAGCTCCAGCACCTGGGGCAGCTCCTCCCCCTCCTTCTCCACTGACCTTAGCATCTGCAGAGTTGTTCCTCTCACATATTCTCACCCCACTTTTCTCTGACCACCATCGCATCTGCACAATATCTTTATTTTTCCTTCTTAAATATGTTGTCATGGAGGTGTTGCCACTATTTCTAATCGACCCAGCTTTGACCAGCATCACAGCTGTCTCTGGAGCAGCCAGGAATTGGCTCTGCCAGATATGGAGGAAGCAGCTTCTCACAGAAGCCACCGCTGTAGGCCCACCAATCCCAAAGCCTCACCATGCAAACCCAATATAGTTTTCAAGCCCCTGATAATTAAATCCCAGAAGTTAAACTTAGTAGGGTTCTAGAAACAGTGTGCTTATGGAAAATTGTTTTCCAAGAGATTTAATACCTAAAGTGTGTATTTGGAAACAGTGACTGCTAGCAATTGCAGTCCATAATTCACAACTCAATAATACATACACACACACACACACACACACACACATACACACACACCTTCCTAATGAGTCATTGATGACAGAAGTATCATACCTGCTGCCTATGCATAGTTTGAGTGTTTATTTGATGTTCCATTTTGAAGAAACATCTAACTTTGGATTCAAATGTTCTTCACTATGGCCCAGGATTTCAGCTCATCATCAGTGCTGTGGTTTTTTTAATTGTGAAGAAGAGCAAGAACTTATTATCCAGTTCCTGATTTGTATATATTTGAGATTAGCAGAGGACAAAAATTAATTTTGTCATTTTCATAGAATCTCATTTCAGTTTGAATCGAATGCAAAGACTCTTGAAATATGTTTGTTTCATGCTAAGAACAAATCTTATTTCCTCTCTTCTCTTGCTACTAAAGCAATTAAATGCAGATTTAAAAAGATGGCATTATAGATATCTATGGGAGTGAACCAGAGTCAGATCTTGAAAACAAAATTCTGATACTTAGTCTGCCACAGAGAACATTATTTGTACAAGGAGGCCTTGAGGGCCTCAAGGACTCAGAGGGATGACTTGTGATGTATAGACCTATTCATCGCACTATATCATCTTTCCAATAAAATGGAGACATGTTTTATGTTTATCTGCTAATTATGACAGAACTGGCATTTTATGTTTTGCTATCAGAACCAGCTCATCAAAACACTGTACATTTTACATGATTCAGAAATATACTTTGTTTTCCTTTCCTCCACTCCTTCTCTTAATTCATAAGCATTGCTAGTTTTGCTTGCTTTCAAAGTTCCTTGTTATTCAGCAGCAAACAAAATCTTAAAAGCTGATATCCAGGAACATTAATTTTTTAAAAAACTGTTGTTATTTTTTCAGTGACATTTTACTTTGTCTCAATAAATTGCTAAGATTTCAAAAACTGTTTAAGTTCTTGTCTCTGAAATAAAGTTTCCAAAAAATTTTCATGTTATTGTTTTCTTGTTATTTTTTTCTTTTAAAATTGCATATAATCTTGTGCATTTTTTTCAGGGGAAATCTAAGACTTCTATTTATTTAGGCTAAAAATCACTGCTCTTTTCCAACAGAACCACACTTCACAAAGTAAACAGTGACTTCTATATAGTGGTGATATTTTTTTTAACCCTGTTTTGATTTGATAAAAACACAGTGCAAATTCTTAGTTGCTATAAGGAAAAGAATTTTATCATTAGAAATTATCTAAGTAGTGTAGTACAAGTTATCACCATAGTCATCTGTTGTACAAGTTATCACAATAGTCATTCTTATCTGTTGTGAGAAAGTAGGTTGATTATTAAGAACACTCTAAGTGGTGTAGTACAAGTTATCATGGTTATAACCCCAATTAAATTTATGGCAGAACTGAGTCAATTAAAAATCTATTTTTACTGTACATTTGTACAGATGAGATGCAGAATTTGGTAACATTAACCATTGCCCTAGAGTGACTTAGGAAATTTGAAAACTTTGGTATGTTATAGCAGATGCAAAAATGACTGTTGTACTTTTGTTCTTCCCTACAAAACTTTTTCACACTTGCATTTTCAAGGACATTCTTCAGGTCTCACCTGTACTTATATATATTCTTTTAATTCCAAAATTTCAGACAAGATAAAGAAGGACAAGGAAAAGGGGAAAAAAAACACTAAACAACAGAACAGTAACATAAATGCTCTAAAGGATACAGTATTCATGTTACTAAAAAATGGCAAACTTTAGAACACTTTTTTTTCCTTTCTCATAGAGCTGTGAATAAATAATGAAATTTATCAGTGATGTGACCCTCATTGACGAAAGTTTCCCAGTGTTCTTAGCAAAAACTAGCTGTATATTGGAGGTCATACAGTAAAAATACAAGCAGTTGGCAGTATTTGCTGGCACATAGAGATCTGAGAAGATCTCTCTGTGCAGTTCATATCTGTTTGGATTCTCGTCATACTGAACAGGAGGAAATCTTCCAATTTATATACACCTCTGTAAAACACAAGCAGTGAAGTTCTACAACTTGCTTAAAACTTAATATTTTACAATTCATTTCTCTTTGGACACCCTGTTAATGGATGCTGTGGAAGTTAAAACTAGGTACAGACAATGGAGGGTAAAATTTAGTTCAAAAGATAATGTTTTCATTTATGCTGCAAGCATAACTTATGCTTCCATCACAACCCACAAAGACTAGTGAAGCCAAGAGGGTGATTCAGATTCAAAATAGTTGTCCATGGAATGATTCCATTTGCTAAGTACATGTATTTATTTCCATCTGAGATTCTTTGAAATATCTTCCCTGATCTCTGCGTGAAAAATTTGGACAATCAAAGCAAAGAGTAGTGGTCAATGAGTCAAAGTGTACCTAGCAATCAATTATAAGGCGTGTTCCTCTGGAACTGATTTAAAGGGATGATACTTTAACAACTTTGACAGTGACCTTGATGACAATTTATCCTATCAGGTTCTTGCATTATTTCAAATTGGGGATATGCTGGATATTGGTTTATATGCTGGAGAGCTGAGCTGTCCTTAACTGATGAAAGAATAAACAAGCTGGAAAAATGAACTAATAATCTCATAATGATCAATAAACACAAAGTAGTCTTCTACTTGGCATACAGAAAGTCCATCATCAGTCCAGGCTGGGAACAGACTGTCTGGGTAGCAAGTCTTTAGGAACTGACCTGGGATCAAGATATGTTTACAACAATGAAAACCAAATCCCTACTGGGCTGTATTAGCAAGGATGTAGTAAGCAGATTGAGGGTGTAGTTAGCAGATTGAAGCAAATGGTTATTCTTCTCCATCCAGTGATTTTGAGTTCAGTGTGTGTATCTGGAGTACTGTGTCCTAGTTTTGGACCCCTGGTAAAAGAGATATATCAACAAACAGAATCTAGTGGAGAGCCACCAAGACGATTGGAAAGGCTGAAGAACGTGACATATCAGGAAAGGCTGTTGAAACAGCGTGGAAAAAACAAGGATAAGGAGGAATATAATTTCAGTCTTGCATTACTTAAAAGAGAGTTATAGTAAAGACAGAACCCAATTTTTCTTTTGGATTGGTACAATGAAAGATCAAGGGCTAATAGCCACAATCACAAGGAAGAAAAATTCTCCTTGGATATACTCATATGAAAGAGGTCAAGCACTGGAAAAGGCTGCACAAAGAAGTGGAGGAATCTCTCTCCCTAGTGATTTCCAAAATTCAACTTTTCAAGACCCTGGGCTGCCCTCTTTTGAGCAGGAGGTTTAATCGACTTGAGTCATCTGCCCTCCTGTGGTTTCCCCCCTACAGTAAAAATGAAAATAACCAATGAACCTTTTCATCAAATGCACATACCAAAAATATTTTCTGCTATTCTTCTCCCTCTCCCTTACAATATATTTTTACATATTTCAAAGCTGAATCTCCTAACCCACTGTCTAATGATGAGTCAAGCTCCTGCATTCACAAATCTTGGTTAGGCAGCAAATGCCAATTTTCAGTATGCCCTCCTCCAGTCCAGTTACCTCCCCTGAGTTACAGAATTGCCACTGAAGAGCCAGAAGAAAACCAGAAGAGTATCTTTAATCAAAAAGATAACCTTCTCAAAAGCAAAATGTGCAAATTGATTTCTGAATCTCCTCAAAACATTTTACTGTGGAAAAGAAAGATAACGGTGTTTTATATTTTTTTCAAACTTCTGAAAATTGTAAGACAATGGATTTATTTTCTTTTATCTTTTTTATTGCCTTATTAATTTCTTTGGTTTTGGAGTAAAGAAAGTCAATTGATAGAAGAGTGCAAGCAAATGAATAGTGAGACTTATCTGTAATACCACAAAGCTAACACTTCTGCTGAAGGTTTTCAAGACACCTATTTCACCTTGTGTGATTTTATTGGTATTCAGCCCACACTGGAAGAAAGCAGAAAGGGCTATGTTACAATTTCCACTGTGCTTGTTTGTGAATTGAAGCGTAAGCTGACATCTTGTAGTAGAATCAAAGAATGGAAGTAGAACAGTTCATAAACCTGCTTTCCTCAGGTTTCACCAATTTAAAATATAATTGCAATATTAAATTCTACTCTAGTTTTGACTTAAGAAGAAGATAAGTTACTAATTATATTTGGTGTTCTAAATATTACATCAATATTAGAGAGAGAGTAATGATTTTGCAGACACAGCGCTGGATAAAGAAAAGCATAAACGTATGCACACAATGTGTTAGAAATAACATGCATTAGACAGTCACAGGGAAAATAAAAGAACATAAGCAAATCCAGCATGGCCAGTAAATATGGTTGTACTATTCACCCTGGATATAGGAGGCAGAAGTTTAAGTACTTCTTCTTTCAGGTTTAGATTGAGGATTTGAACTTGAATGTTCCTGCATAATTTTCTTAATCACCTCATCACTTTTGAATACTTCCAACCCATATATATATATACATGTAAGATGTATAAATTAATTTTTTGTATTTTATTGTAATAAATTTGACTTTCCACCAACAAAATATCCTATGTCCTTGCTATTATGCTGTTCTGTATCTACTTTACAACCGCGTCCCAAAGACACTAAATCATTTAGGTAAATCAGGTATTTCCAGATTTCCACTTTTGACAATCCCTTCACCTATTCTTCTTTCTAAGGATATGTCATTTAAACCCTCTCTGGTTATTCAAGTAATCCATTGGTTACTGCATTCCACTGAAGTTGTGAGTCAGTTGTTTTCATGTCCATCCTAGAGTCACTTTCATGTGTATCTGACTTCAATCTAATTTAAAGGAGGACTTTGAAATGCAGTCTTTTATATTGTGTGCTCTAACCATCACTTCATAGGTGTTTCTGGAACAGTTTGTTCTAAGTGTTTCCAGGTGATGTTATTCCATATTACATAACCTAAATATTCACCAGGGCAGCCAAATAATTCAATTCAGTAGATTGTGCAACCATGTGAAATGATAAAAGTCCATACTCCAAATCAATATTTAAATTATTGTACATGGTGAACCAGGTTCAGCACAAGAGAATGAGAAATGCTGCAGTTGTGTAGGAGGCTGGAGGGCTACAGAGACCTACTTCCTGCTCAAATTCAGTACAATAAAGATTTGTGCAAGGGTCACCCTTATTTCAGGCACTTCCAAACCACTTGGGTTTCAGGGAATCTGAGAAATCACTGTTTCCTGCTTTCTATTAATTGTGACCACATTCACTGGGCTTTAGAATAGAGTTCACATCTATCAAAATTGAGTGGAGTCAAGTCTGATCTAGGTCTGATAGGCCAATTCTTCCCTTTACTAGTGATTTCCTGCTGGCTGTGCTAAATACATAAATAGAAGCATTTGCTATTACAAAAAACTCCCCATGTTCTACAAAAAGAATTGTCAACAGGATATCATTTGGAATGCAAACCTTTACGTAAACAACCACTTGAAATAATAGCAATAATCATCGTAATAATATATTAGTATTCAAAATACTCAGCTCTTGATTTTCTTGTGAGAAAGCACTTTTGTTCTGTTCCTGAAAACTGACATTTAAGTTAGGTATAAGAATACTATTCTCTTTTACAAATCAGTACAGTAACAATATGAACAGTAAAATTTTTAACCACCTGCATTACTAAAAACAGAACCAGACACATCAGAGACCAGTTGGGAACCTGAGAAAAAGGGGCAGTGATACTCAGATGTGTGATCTAGGATCGCTGTTCTATCTTATACAAGTTGACAGGTAGTTTAATAAGTGATACAGGAAAGCTAGAACCCGAAGAAGGAGAAGGAACTTGTTTCTGATCACAAAAACTTTGCAAGCAGCCAAAGTAAAGTTCACTTTCCATGAAGAGGTTGCCTATGAGATACAGCACAAAGAGAGACTTGTGTGCAGTTTTTACAAAGAGGAAAATATTTGTGCTCTTCCCCTTTGTACTTTCTACAGGTGTAGTGTTGCAGTGGGGATACTGCAACACGCATATATCAAACCAGGAGTCCCGTGGAAAGGAAATATATATGGACAGACAGATTCTTGATAGCTGTTTCAGAGAGATGTTTATTTCTCCAGCCGCATGGCCGGAGCTCTGCTGAGGAACTGTTCCAGTCACGGGACCAAGGGTCCTTCTGCCCGCGCAGGGAACACAAACCAACCAATGGGAACGAGGCTGAGCAGGGGCAGGGAAACCCCGTGTCTGTGCCCTCAGGGCCCCTCTCCCAGGGCGCCATGGTAGGGGAGGGACCCCAACAGTGTAGAAAGTGCTTTAAGAACTGGACCAGCTGCTGGCTTAAACTGTGCTTATGCAACAAAAAAAGAGAATTATCACTATGAAAGAAACACACGCATAAAGAAAGAAAATTTAGAAAACCCCCATAAATACTCTACCAGGTCTTGATGCTTTTTATATTATCAGAGAACAAACAAATGTAAAATAATTTATGCTTTCTGAAATGGTCAAAGAAAGCCTGATATTTCCAAGCTTTGGTGTGGCTTAATTGTAAGCAAATTTATTTGTGTTTGTTCTGTTGTACATAATATTTTGCTATGACTAGAAATGACTAGGTTCCCTCTGACTTGTACATATATAACACAGAAGCATTGTTGAATAAAGAAGTAGCTGGTGACCTCATCTATACAGTCAGTACACACTTGAGTCCAGATCACCTGCATTTTGGATCACATTCTAGTTCTAAATCAGAATAAATTGTGAGGACAATCAGACCAACTCAGATCCTGAAGAGGACTGGCTAACACTCAGTACTGTATCCCTCCTGGCAGAACTAATGAAACGAACTTGATTACCTGAAAATAGCCACTGGTAGCATTATGGCTCTAATCAGAAGCAACAATTAAACCAAATTTACTTTTCAGACAGGTCTATAAAAAGGTGAAAGAAGCTATTGAAATGAAGAAAGGAAGCAAGCAGTAAATGCCTAGGTATTATAAGGTTACCTCATAAATAAATTAAAATACTAGTCTCAACTGTGTTGCTCAGTACAATTAAAAAAAAAATTGAATTCACTCTTATGGAAAGCACAGTTTGGAAACTAGAAGTTGTGCTGTCATCAGAATTTTTCAATTCTTTCTACAAACTTGTCTCTTGACCTGATAAAATGTCATATTGCTATTGATACATTGCAATACTCATGACGTTGCGTGAGTGGAAAGTAGTCAGTGGAAACGTCAGCTCCATTTATACTGATAAATAGCATGGGATTAGGTTACCACTAGGCTAGAAAGTGGCATAACCTGGCTACATCTTATTCACACAACACTCGCTCATGTGATTTCACCTCAGTTTCAGGTGGCTCTTACACATTAATATCATTTTGCTTATATTTTTATGTTTGAGTGTGGAAATAGTGTTGAAGGTTTACACAGAACAGAGAGAAACAAACCTCTATAAACTTATCCATGCTGCCCATTGTGAATGATCTTTGTCATGTGGTATTCCCAAACTGATGCTTGGGAATCTTCTTGGAAAGTAAATGCCAGTAAACCCAACACAGTAAAAATTTAGGTAGTATGAATAACCAGTGTCCCAAAGCTGAAGCATGTTCCTTTTTTAGTGATATAGATTTGGTCACTGAAACCATGGCTTTAATATTATCTGTCAATGGAATTAAGCATAATGAAATCGCCAGAAATCCAATTTCCATCACATCCAAATTTTTAAAACGTAATCTGTAATTTTGCCCTATATTTGCAGACAAGTCCTTCATTTTTTAAATTAAAGGATTAGATCCAATAGCATGGGTAGTTGCAGAGCAAGAGTTCTGGGACTCATGCATGGTTATATTGCATTGACTTCTATCCTTTTTTAAAAGATAGAGAAGAAAAAATTACCTTGATGGTTGTCTATTCTTTTTTTGCAATTAGTCTTACCTTGGTGTTGTGGGTTAACTCCATCTGGCTAAGCTAAGTCCCCACCGAGTCACTTGTGCACCACCACCCTCCACTTCCTTTTCAAATGTGGAAGAGTATTAAGAGAGTAAAAAACAAGAAAACTCATGGGTCAAGATAAGGATAGTTTAGTAAGTGAGGAAGGGGGGTACGAGTGGGGGGGCAGGGAGGAAGAAACTCCCCCACAAGGGATGCAAAAACATTCAATCACCACAACCAGACCAATGCTCATCCAGTCCCCAGGCAATGGCTCTCTTTTAAAATACACACACACACACACATTTGATTTCTGAACATGATGTTGCATGGCATGGGGTATCTCTGGTCAGTTTTGCTGTCCCAGCTGTGTCTACTCCCAAATTCTTACCCACTCCCAGCCTTATTGCTGAGGGGTGGAGGGAGAAGCAGACAGCCTGGACACCAGGCAAGGGCTGTTCAGCAATAAGGAAAACATTGGTGCGTTTTGGTGACCAGTCTAAGCAGCACCATATGAACTGATGTGGAGAAAATTAACTGCATCCCAGTCAAACCAAGTCAAACCCAGTACATTTGGTGTTGATACCCTTCAGTTTGCTTTTTTCCCCCCCTTTCATTTACTCCCATCTTAGTCATTGTCCTGGCACTGCAGCATTCTATAGCAATGACTAATTTAAAGTGGAACTTTTCATCTTTTCACATAATCTGTTCCTCACATCTCTGTATTCATTTTTCTATATTGATTTAATTTATGATAAATTTGAATGTAAAACTTGAGAAAGCATCAAAATTTTTATAGACTGCTTACATCAATGTGGGTGAAACAAGTGAATAGTTAGATAAGACTAAACACATTCGAAAGGATCAATAAGCTTCCTCTGCCTAGTGAAATTACAGTCTTACAAAAAGGAACTTATTGCTCAAAAATATAATGTAATTATTTAGGCAACAAATTTCTTAGAACTCAGATACTTGATTCCTTCTGTCATCTCTATTTACCTTCTGGAAACAAAACCCCTTACAAATTCATAGTTTGTAAAGGAAATTGCTTTTCTTCTTTGCCTTTTGTCTGACTAACTACTGAAACTAAAAGTGACATAACTGACATCATGTAGCAAACCAATTTCTGAGCAGGTGGCTTGGAAATTGTACTAGCACTATTTGTATTAGCACTGAATGTAAGACTTTGCGTACTGTTAATATTTGCACTGTAATTTGCAAAATATTCCTTTCTTCCCCTCCACAAAATAACTGTTCAGCTTCGGGAACATGACACATTTTTTTAGAAAAATCGTAAAATGATAAAATGTTAGTTCAATGTATGCTACTGCCTTTTTTTCTAAACAAGGATTAAAATACAACATAATTGTTTAAATGGTTTCTGACTGTTTTCTGAGCAAGAATTGAAACATAGCTAATATTTTTAGACAATTAACAGTTCTGTAACTATTATTTTCTCTCAGAGCTATGCGTTAGGTAATTAATGTTCAATATTTTGAAATGGTATTATTACCTTAATATTAGAAATTAAATATCTCAGTAGATACACTCATTATTCTCTTGGATGCTGCACCTGGGAATTCCTATTTTTTCCTTATTGCAAGCCCCAGTTTCACAGTTTTGTCTACAAAGGAAACCACTCAATCCATGCATAATGTCATTTAAATCTGAGAACTCCATAATATACAGGATTCTTTAAGAAATGAAATTGCAAAATCAGAATGACAGTTCTTGCTTAGCCGTGTTCCATTTAGGATCTTGTCTTAGATCACCATGATTGAATTAATATTTTACATTTCAGACTGAAGAAAAACCGTAGATATCATTATAGTGAAGGGCAAAATAATGTTAAAAGTTATTAATTTTCATATTCAAGATTTCCTCTCAGATAAATAACAGGCTAGAGGTAATTATTTCTTCCTTTCTGTAAGTTTTGGGGGTTTTGCTTTAAATTCCTATTATGTCATGTAAATTTCCCTTTTCCTCAGAACAGCTGCCTATTGAATTCAGAACTTCAGCTATTGTTCCATTCTTCAAAAAAAAGCTTTGTGACTCAGCAGTATTATCTAACCATAGGCTTATTGCTCAATTATCTCTGTTGTTAAGTCAAGGAACAGAAGTTTTTTAATTACTTGCAATATTTTTTTTGAGATATGTTAGTGTGACTTTAGGGAAAAGTACAGGACAAAAGTACAGGGCAAACTTCATGTTCTTTATAATTCAGTAAAAATGCCTTTCATCTTAATAAAATGGACTTAATTGAACCCTTTAATGGTACAAAGTGTTCTGCATAGGCCAATGGAAATTTAAGCAGTGATGCTGTTGGTATGTTGATATAGAATAGTGAACCTTTAGGTCCAAATCTTCCAATTTTCTGTCAATACCATGTCTCTGCAAAGCCTTACATATTGCTTATCATTCTTACTTTTATTAGAAATTAAGTAAGCTTTGCTTCTACTTGCAAAATTTCAAGGGTACCTTTAAAGTGTGTTCTCTGAGGAGAATGCCAGCAGTATCCAAGATCACTTCCTCAAGGTGCTAAAAGTTTTAAAGGCTGATGAGATGGATTCATATCAGACTGCAGATATCAAATGCAAGATCATGAGACCTTTATAAAACAGGTATGGCTTTGATTAATAAAATAAATCAAACTAAGTGCTGTTTTATGACCTTTAACAACAATTCAGGGAAAGCTAGTGTTATTGGCTGACAATAAGCCAATCTTTCCTGTAATGGCGGCTATTAAATCCATGGGAAATCAAGACATTATCCAATTCATATCAATCAGATACTTTGGCTAAGCAAAACTAATATCCCACTTTGTTATCGGTACACATAGTAAAATACAATAACTGTACTAGGGTTCAGTTTAGTAGCAAAACTAAGATTTTGTGCTCAGGTATCTTTGCTTTTTTTTATTGATCTTTAAACCTTCTTTTAATTAAAAAGCAACTCTCCTGTTCTGGTTTTGTGGCATCCGTGACTGTTTGCAAAAAAATGAAGTGAATATGTTGTAGTCTTTTAAAGCATCTGACATTACTGAAAGACAACCTCATGAACCTCATGAATATTATACAACAAATACTCTGGACCAGCTGAAAAGGAAATGTTTAACAGATAAATTGTTTCCAGATGTATTTTGTTTTCACATTAAGGTAAATGTGTCGATTATAATGATGTGTTTCTGAAGGAAGTAGTATTTCAGTGAGGAGGAAATGAAGAAGAATCCGCCAGCAGAACAAAGTGTTACATCACATCTTAAGGTAATTAAATTGGTCCTGGAAAAGATGATCTCTTTAAAGAAGTTGTTTGAACATCTTGTGACATTCATTATAAGAAATTCTCAGAAGGAAGGTTTTTTCTAGTATGAAAATCATACTAGAGTTTAGTATAATTTGTGCTGAACAATATTAAAATATTGAATATATTTGCAAGTTGTAACGTCTAAGTTGCAACATTTTGCGAATGAACAGACTATATATAATGATTTAAGTCATAGCTGGCCTTGTCAGTTTTCCATCCTTACATAGTTATTAAAGGATCAGCTCAGCAGCTATGGGCTATACTGGTGGTTGAGAGGGCTGCAATGGGTTTAGATTTTTGGTTAGTATACTATTGTCCGCTTTTCTCAGACTGCAACACTTATGAAAGTGTCAGGAAAGGGGACAGCAGCTTTTAGTGTTTGGAAATATGTGAGTCCTTGATGAATACCTAAAGGTCTGAGTGAGAATAACAAAGGTAAAAATCTTTACAGTCCAGATGGGCAGGAGTAGGATGGTGTGGGTATATACAAGATTATCTTCATCCTGTGGAAACTGTGTAGAATCAATCCCTGAGACTCCCAAAGGGCAGAGTACACATGGTACTACTCTTGTGAGTGACCACTCTAGGGCCATAATTTGTAGAGAACTTCTTTTCCTGCTTCTTCCTACATTTTCCTTGTAAACCAGGTAGATAGCATAATTTGTAGAGAACTTCTTTTCCTGCTTCTTTACCACAGCATGGACATTTTCCTTGTAAACCAGGTAGATAATATCACAAATGGTACATCTCTCCAATTTAAGTAATCTCAGCAGAGCATTGTAAGTGACATAAACTTCATTACAGAATAAAATGGTGTATTTTTCTCATGTCTGATGTATTTGAACATGGTGGTAGAAGAAAGACAAGACAAAAGTCTCATGCAGCAGCTGAAGACCAGTCATCTAAATTAGTCAAATATTAAAATCTCAGGAGTTCTCTTAACATTTAAGACAAGCAAAATTGGATCCAGTGGGAACAGAAAGGAGCCTTCAGTATTAAGGGCACTGGTGGAAATCAGTATCATAGAGAATGTGCTGTTCCAGATCCTTTTTTTGCCTAAATGGTGCTTGCAATTATACATGGAATATACTTCCCATGAGAGTCAATTGTGAAAGTCTGCTCTTTCAATAGCAGCAGTACCAACCTTAAAACACAGCATCACAAAGAATATGCTGAGATTCAGCAAAAACTTAAAGTTCATGCTTAAGGCCCAAGAACTTCTTGCTCATAATTTATTGAAGTATAAGTGTATACAGCTGTTTCCTAGCAATATTAGCTCTGTGGTTCTTGTAAGCTTAGAACCATAGAAACTCAGAATCATAGAATGGGTTGGGTGGAAAGCAACCTAAAGACATAACCTAGTGCCAAATCCCCTGGTGTGAGGAGGGGCATCTTTCACTTGATCAGGTCATGGGACATCCACAACTTCTCTGGGCAACTCGTTTCAGTGTCTCACCCCCCTCATAAAAAAATAATTTCTTCCCTACATCAACATACATCCAATCTAAATGTACACTCTCTCAATTTAAAACCATTTTCCCTTGTCCCTTAATAAAGATATTGAACAGTACAAGTCCTGGTACAGTCCCCTGAGGGACACCACTCAGTACTAATCTTCATTTGGACACTGAGTTGTTGATTGCAACACTTTTGATTAAGATGTCCAGCCAATTTCTTCTCCATTGAACAGTATGTCCATAAACCCCATATCTCTACAATTTAGCAACAAGAATGTTATGTGGGATCATTTAAAAAGTCTTAGAAGAAATTAAGATAGATGAACACAACTGCTCCTACCTTATTCATCAACATAGTTTCTCCATTGTAGAAGGCCACCAGATTAGTCAAACACCGTTTGTCCTTGGCAAAGCCATATTGGCCATCTCTATTCACTTCCTGTCATCTCTATGCCTTGTCACAGGTTCCAGGAGGAGCTCTTCTGCAACCTTACTGGGTACAGAGGTCAGGCTGACCGATCAGTAGTTCTAGTGTCCTTCTTTTTATCTTTTTTTAACATCAGTGTAATATTTCCCATTTTCCAGCCACAGGTGACTTCACCTAATTGTGATTACCTTTCAAGTATGATGGAGACTGGCTTTGAGACTACATTGGTCAAGTCCCTCAGGACCCTGGAATGTGTCTAACCAGGTCCCCTGGTCTTGTGCACTGTCAGGTATCTCAGATGGTCTTGAATCTGATGTTCAACAATTGGTGGGACTTAATTTCTCCAGTCCCTGCCTTGTGATCCAAGGATTCAAGAGATGTGGGAAGAACAGTTTCTGATTAAAACTGAGGCAAAATGTTCCAGAGTATCTAAGCCCTTCCCCATGCCTATTGCCACCAGATCCTTTACATCATTTAATGGCGAGTGAAGAGTGTACTATTTCTTTCATATTTCTTTTCTGACTAACATACCTATAGAAGCACTTTTTTTTCACATAACTTGACAAATTTAGATCCAGCTATGCACTTGCTTTCCTGATCCCATCCCTACACTCTTGGGCACTATCCCTACATTCTTCCCAGAATGTGTGTCCCTGCTTCCACTGCCTATGCATTTCCCTCTTGTGCGTCAGTTTGACTAGAAGGTCCTTACTCAGGTATGCTCATCTCTTGCCTTCTTTGCCTGACTTCTCAAACATAGGAATTGATACTTCTTGTGTTCTAATAAAAATGTCTTTATCCCTGGAGGCAGTTTCCCAGGGTTTGCATCCACCAGATTCTTTAGAAAGCTGAAAGTTCACTTTCACAAAGGCCAGGGTCTTTACTATTCACCTAATCTATAACCCTTGAGATCACAAATTCCACGAGAGCATGATCATTGTAACTCAGGATACCACCAATCTTGGCTTTTCTAATAAGTCCATCTGTATTGGTGAGCAACAGATCTAATGCATCTCCTCTGGCGGGGCTTACTATCACCTGGATTAGAAAGTTGTCCTCCATGCATTCCTAAGGTTACCTGGACTACTTGCAGCTTGCTATGCTGCTTTTTCTGCAGATGTCAAGGTGGCTGAAATACTCTATCAGGAGCAGGGCCTGCAGCCATGATGCTTCCTGTAGTTGAAGTAAGAACATTTCATTGACATCTTCCCCTTGATCAGGTACTCTTTGCTAAATACCAGCCACAAGGTTTCCTTTATCTTGCTCTAATTTTTGCTTATAAACTCCTGACCTCTGCATTACTGCTTTTCAAATAAAGATCTGTGCAATCAATCCATCAGTTTAGGTAGAGAGCAAGTCCCTCTACCTCTGTTCCTCAAGAACAGTTTATAGCCATCAATTGCATTGTTCCTATCATGTGATTGATCTGACCAAATTTCAGCGATAGCAATCAGATCAAAGATTTCCAGATTCACTGTGGCTTCCAGCTCCTGTTTTTTGTTACCCATATTTTGTGCATTGGTATAGAGACCCAGTTGGTTGGACTGTTGACTGTCTCACCTTTTTCATGGAACCCTTTTGGAGGATTTGGGGCTGTGTGCCACTACTGTGGTAGGTGTGTTCATCCACTCTGTTGCTTGTGAGTACGCAAGGGTTGTGACTTTGCAACCCACTCCCCAATTCATTAGTGTATAGTGCAATTCACTGTCAATGAATTTTCCAGCAAAGATTCACCTGCTCTTCTAGATGGGGGATCTCATCTCTCCTTAGTAATTTGTATTCATCAAAAAATGTCCCATGATCACATAAGCCAATGCTCTGGTGATGACACCAGCCACAAAGCCATGTTGATGTGCATGATGTGTCAACTTCTGCCCATACCTCTGTCTCTGACTAGCAAGATAATGAAACCACTTGGGCCCCTCCTCTTCATTTGTGCCACCAGGGCTCTGAAGTCCTCATTGAACTTGCCTGGATTATGTTTCGCTGTGTCATTGGTGTCCACATGGAAAAGAATTAGGTGATAGTAGTCTGTGCTTTTAACCTGTTGTGGCAGTCTCGCTGTGACACCCCAGATTTCAGCTCCTGGCCAAGCAGTAAACTTTTGTTGACTATATAAGCCCAGAAGATGGGTGCCTCAGCAGAGAGTCACCCACTGTTACACTCTCTGCTTCTTTTTTAATCTCTTAGTATGTGCAACAGGTATGATCTCTTCCAGCTTCAGCCTGAGTGACTCCCCCTTGAGTGTCTAGCACAGGTGGAGCTGGCACTCTCCTCCATCTCGGACCATGGGGCTGTTTGCTGTGCTCCACGTGGGCAGCAGCTTCCCTGATAGGAAGCTTTGTCTTGATGGTCACCTCCAATTGCTCCCACCTGTCCCAGCAGATGGCTTCTGGCTGCCACAGAGCACAGGCCTTGCTTTGTCTCTACCACTATACTTCTGAAGATGTCAAATCACTGCCTAATAAGCCCTTCTACTTCCCTGGAATCCTCAAGCTGCTGGGTGGGCTCGTGCAGGCAGTAGCTGGCTGGGATGACTGTCAAGGCTGCAGCCTACACCTGTGGAGGAGCAGAGCAGGCTGCAGCCTGGCAGCTGTCAGGGTGCACTGTCCTCCTTGCACCAACTGTGCAGCAAAATGCCGTGCCACTCCTCCCAGGCACCTCTCCCTTTCTGTACAACCTGGCCATGTCACTCCTGGTCATTTGCAGTCCCCAAGGGCCAGTTCCTTGGATCTTTCTGTGGTTTGAATTGGCCATGGGGACAGTCAGCCTCCAGAGACCTCGCAAACCTCCTGGTCTTCCTGGCATGCTGCAAGAACTGTTGCTGCCACTGCTGCTGCTAGCATGGAACTAAATAATAAACTAGGAGATATTGTATAATTAGAAGTATTTGATTTAAACTATTTTTACAATAGTTACTTATGGCAAGCAGCAACAAATTAAATTAAACTATACAGGTTATTTTTATCAGTAGCAAGGCACACCAGAAATGTCTCAAAGTACAAAATTAATGTAATGTAAACATGTGATTAGGTTCTTTTTAAACTAAAATAAACAGCTGCTAAACCAAATAGTATTAATACTTGTAAACAACTCAGAGATCCCATAGGGTAAAAGCAACTACACAAATATAAATTGTTATTCTCACCACAATTCTGGCTAATATAAATACTGTGCAGAATGTTACAACTGAGGTATTTTTAATGCAACTACAGATACACAGAATATTCTGAATTAGAAGAGACCCACAAGAATCATCCAGTCCAAATCGTAAATAAAGGGACCAGGGGGATTGAACCCACAACCTTGGTGTTATTATCACCATGGTCTGACCAACTGAGCCAATCTCAGGGTCTGAAATACCTTTAAAAAATATTCAAATTATCACACACATTTAGTGAATGTAGATTTCAGACAAAACAGCTATTAACTGTATCCAAAAGTGTGTATTCTAGAATACATGATAAATTTTCTGATACACAGTTGATTAGACAAGCCTTGCAGATGATCATAGGATGCTTTACAGACTCTACAGGAGAACAGTTCCACAGCTATTTCTGTACCACATAATGGAGAAGGCATACTCAGTGCCAGCCAGGGCTACTGAAGTGAGGGAGATATGCATTTTAGCTTTCTTAACTGCCTTCCATCTGGAAAACCTGTACCTTGACCAGTCGTTAATTTCTAGATGTTCTTCCTCAAAAATCAGCATTTTAAAAAGATGTCCATGGTTCTGCTTTATCCATCTGTAGACCTGCATAAAGACTTGGCTCAGCCCAACCTTTTAGTCCTACTTTAGTGGACCTTAAAATGCACTTAAATTGAAATCACACATGCTTTACTGACTTAAGTAAAAGTGCACTGACACGTACACAAAATTTCATTTGATATCAAGTTACTATTGTCTGAAACCAACATTTCACCTCTTACCTTATATACTCAAAGCACAATATGGCTGAAAAGAGTCAGACCACACTGACTGTATAATAGTTAGTTTCTAAACCTACGTACTTTATAAGGTTAAATATTTTATTGGTGAAAGTGCGTAAGAAAGACAAGCTTCAGTGCAAAACAAAACCAGCAAAAGCTCCCAACATGTACAGCTAAGCTATAAGTCCACAACAGAAGTTACAATAGAAATGCTGGCACAATTTGTACCACAGCTATTTGAACACAACAAGCTGTAATTGGTCCCATTATTAAAGATTTGAACTGGCTGCATATTTCACAGAACTGATTCTGCAATCTGGTTGTCACTTTGTTTCAAAACGTTTATGATTACAGAAAAAGATTCTTTGCGCATTGTTTGGGGTTTTTTCTGTATCTGGCACTCACATATTTTCTTGAACAGCTCGATCTGTTGTCAATACTAGAAATTGTTTCATTGTTAATATTACAGACTGAGAACACAAATTGTAATTGCACTAATAAATTTCTCTACTTCCATACCTGAGATTCAGGTTCCTTGGTCACTTCTAGCTCACACACATTTCATGTCTACACTTTTCACCTAATAAAGTATGAAAGAGATTGCATAGACCTCCTTTCCTCCCCAGCTGCTGCTGTTTATAACAGGAGCAGTTGAGTGGAGGAAAAGTAGCCATTCTCAAACCACAACTTCTGCATATATGCAAGTGGTTAAAGAGATGAAAAGTAGAGACAGAACTGAGTATGAACACCAGCACAGGTTCTGTGATGCCCTTTTGAGCAATCTTCCTGAAACAAGCATAAGACAAGCACAGAATTTTTGTCTGCCCAGCAAAGAGAAAATAGATTTTTATGTAAGAATTATAATCTGCTTCTTGCTTTCCAGCTCAGGAGACACAGTTATGTACAGCTGAGGTTTATGACAGAGTTAGAATTAGCATCTTACTGTGTGGAAACACCAGTTTGTTTGATTTGCGAAATATCCAAGATGACACATTTAGGATGATGTTTTTCACATCAGTGAACACTCACTTAAAAGCATCCTACTAGGGCCCACAAAGATGATGCTGTTATCCAGTTTGTTCAAGGGTTAGGTTATGAAATGGGAGTGATATGGTCTTCTACTAAAGTATTACTATTAAGTCATTCTTGGGAGCATTTTAGTTGTAAGATATTTTCAGCTCATTTCTTTTTACAGTCGTATTTTATCACTAGACATAACTCCCCACTTGTTATTGAAGAGTATTTTTGTTTCCTGTTTGAGACAAAGAGTTGATCCAACTCACATTGTACTTAATGGGGATCTGTCAGATTTAATTTGAGTTGATTCAAATCTGTAAACCGCAGTCCTGGTCACTGCTGTCTATCACCACGTTGTACGCAAGTAAATAATTTTCATTTAAGTGAGGAACTACCATGCAATACCATTGCAAACCTTTATATATAACATAAAAAAATAATATAACAGGTTTTGAAATTAAGTAATATTATCTGTGAAGTAAACTGAGGAACGATAATTTACATCAGCTAGCAAATTGTTCTTCAATAACTCTATGAAAAATATTTATCACAAAATTTCAGAAATTCTGTCTGACAGTTCAGGTCAGCTCCCTTTAACACTTTCATTAGCAAGCACTCTTGTGCTTCTTGTGTGCTGGGGGAAGTATCTGACTGCCTGGCCTCTTTATCGATGAGTAACCTCCATCTAAGATAAAAGACTTTTGGAAATGATGAAGGGGTTCTGAACTAAAGAATTTCCAGTAGAGGTGGTGTGCCCACTAGAAATGTCACCTGTGTAAATAGCAGTGTACCAACTGCTACTATAGTACAGAGTTTAGAGAATCATAGAGCGAACCTGAGGCTGATTGTAAAATACCAAGGTGCCATATTTTGGAAATAAAAAACAACAACATGAAATTGATTGGAATATCTAGAAATCTTGGTAAAACTATTCATATGACATGAATAATATCACAGAAATTCTGGGGAACAATTTGTTTTCTTTGGAGAGTTGATATTCCAGGAAAGACAGGTAAGGAAAGAAATATTGTCTTTGTTTATCATATTTATATCTAGACTTTATTAAGATTGAGAAACTAATATTTTTTATCCTGGTAAAAGAAAGCAAGAAAAAAGGAATAATGGCAGTAATCCATAAAGACCCTTATTGAAGAGCTTGATGAAGCATTTCTTAGCCTACTCAAAGATTAGATTTTGGTGGCAGCAGAGAGTTTTACTATGACATAGTACTGTGATAGGCTATAGACTGACAATCATGCTCATGAAATGTACTGGGAAAAAACTCTGTTTACGAGGTTAGAAGGGGACCAAATAATTTAGATTAGTGCTGTCTAACAGGGAGAATTGATTGAGATGGCAAAGGTGCATTGTAGTATGGGGTGAAAGTAATCACAAGACAATAAAGTGAGCTACCCTAAGGAAACAAATGATAGAAGAACTAAAACCAGGGTAGTTTAAGAAGTCAAGCTTTGATAGAGATCTCAGGAAACTCATATGATAGATCATTTGGGAAGATAACCTAGAAGAATCAGAAATGCAGCATATCTGGCAGTTACTGGAAGAAACGATATTAATGCACAGTATCAAACTAGTTAATGCAAGAAGAAGATGGTAAGCACAGTAGGAGGAACATTTCAACTACTCAGGGTGTAGTTAAAATGTTCATCTAACATTTTCGTAGTGACTTGAAAAGCAAAAATGAATCATATAAAAGGGTCCTATGGTTGTGGGTCATATAACTGAGAAGATTAGAAAGAAGGAACCTATAATTATAAGTTATAAGGATAAATCCAGAAATAGGACAGAGCATATGAGTATCAATTAGTAAGAGAAATTAAAAAACAAAATATGAGATCCTAAAACTGCATAAGAGAAGACTAGAAGAAATACTGATCCAAGTCTAATTGGAAAAAGAAAAGAGCAAATAGCAACCAGAGCTTTCTCTTCCTTCTTTGTTGAAGTCTGAGTTGAAACTCAGTAATTTGACAAGAAGATGGTCTGATTTTGGAAAGAAAAATTCATTGGTGATGGTTCCAAACATTTCTCAAAATCACATTATAGTGTTTGTGACACTGTGTGAAGAATTTGAAACATGAATGGTTTATTATGAACTTTTAGAAAATATGTGTAGGAAATCCTTAGAGGGCTGAAAATGGAACAAGAAAATTCATAGACCTATCTTCAAAAGTACAAAGAAAAGGAGGGACAAAAGAGCTGTAAACTGGACAGGTTTGGTTCCAGACAGTTCTAGAATATATAGTTAACTCATTTCTGCATACAAATAATTGAAAAGTAGTTAAGGGAAATATTTAAATGTTAAAGTCCTAGCTTAAATTTTCAATAAAGGTACATTTAAACTAAACTAAAGAAATCTGTATATGCAAAAGGCTAGGATGTGGACACAGTGTACCCTGCCATTGACCATAATGGGGCAGTGGAGCGAAGCAGACAACTGCATGCCAAGCACTGTTTGACAGAAATTTTCTCTCATCCCTCTACAACAGGGAATACAATTATTCAGCTCCACTTAGCACTGGTGATCCTTGGTTGCAGTGCCACAGTCAGTTTTAGGCACCACAGTTTAAGATAAAAAAAAAAGAGCCCAGAAGAGGATGATATATGTGGTAAGCATGTTAGAGAGTACATGAAGCAAAAAATAATCAAATTGCCTTTGCTGGAGGCAGGAAGCAGAAAGACAGTCTCTTAATTATTATGGGTTGCTATGAAGAAGTAATGAAGATCATAGGAAAGGACAAGCAGAAATCAGTTCCTTTTGTAAAAAGAAGCTTTAGTTAAGATACTAACTTTCTTTCCAATGTTATGAAAGAGTGGACCAGATTACTGCATGTTGCTATAAAACTGTTTCCACAGTGGTTTTCAAGAGAAAATTAGAAAAATATCTGTTAGGATGTCTTCATATCCTAAGATGATGACTCAGGTGATTTTTCAAGCTCCCTTTAATATTGTAGTTGTACAATTTTACTTCCCTTACATTTTGCTTTAGCATGAGTAGAGTATGTTTTGTATCTAGAATACAATAGAAAGCATCAGATGTTTTTATGCAATATATTTTATGCCACTGCTAACATTTTATTAGTGGCTGATTAATGTGGAGTTATAATATTTTAAAAACAGTCTTTAAAATGGAAAAGTGAAGAGTCCCTTACTTAAATATTAATTACAGAATTATAATGAAATAATCGTATCCAGATTTTAAAAAACCACTTCACCTCTACCCTTTCTAAACATTAGCCATTTGTTGCTACATCTACTGTTTAAACTGTGGTGTAATCAGATTCAAAAATATTCTGCATGGTAATTGTCTCAGCCTGTTGATATTTTTGTACTACATATTAAATAATACTTTCAGAAAGTTCTTTTGAGTTATTTCTGGATTGCACTGTCAGAAATCCAAATAGGTGATTGTACAAGACAGTTGAGTGAGTGACACTGGGGCCTGAATGAAGACTGTGCAAAGACTTTGTCTTGGGGTGACTTTATGATGTGTATCCCATGTCGCTGCTCTATGCCCAGAAATTAACTTTGTGCCTTTCTATGCCTCTAAACTGAGCCTGAGAGGGAGAAGGAAAAACTGAGCAAAACTTTTTCAAAGCAGTTTGCAGCTTGTTCAAGGTCACACAGAGATAGCAGTTTTTCCCAGCTGCTGCAGGGGAGGGAGGAAGCACCCGGCTTGCTGCTTTCCAGTCAGCTTTTGGCCAGTTGTTTCAGTTTCCTTTTCTCCGGAGAGAGACTGAGAGTTGGACTTTGCTTTTCCTTCCCTGGAATTTCGGATTTTCTCCCTTTTCTACTGGACTGCTTCAACCCAGAGCACATCAGGAGGACTTTCCACCGGGCACAGAGGGCCTGGCCCTGGGCCAAGCCCCAGCTCCCAGGAGACCAAAGGGAGGACTCTGACACTTTTTCCCAGGTTTTTTCTCCACAGCGAGAGATTTTATTTTTTAGCATTATTTTCCTTTCCTGTGTGTTTGGTAAATAAATAGTTTTTATCTCTTTCCTTCGAGGAGAATTCATTTTTTCCTGAACCTGGTGGGGAAGGGGTGGTTGTGCCTTCTCTCAGAGGATATATTTCTAAATTTGGCCAAACCAGAACAGACTTCTAAAACTCTGAACTGCTGTAATGCAACCATGTGACATACGTTTTCTTGTAGTTACAGAGAATGATCTTCCTGGTGCTAAGCCAAACATAAAAATCAAATTCTAATGTATTTCTGTCTTTAAAGAAGTGGGTTTAAAGCCCTTCTAAGCTTAGGCTCAAATGCATTGCACAGACCAATTATAATTCTTATATCAGAGGATTATCTTCCCAATTAAAAGGAAGATAAAAAGGTCAGGGTATTTTTAGAAATCTGGTTAATTGATTAAACTGCTGGCTAGCTGCTACTGTCTTACTTAGCTCACTCCACTAAAATTATCCACCTTTAATCACAAGTCATTTTTTTGAGGCATTAATATACAACTAGCTTTACAATGCTATCCTTTGTAACTGATTTCATGTGCTGACACTTGTTGGCCACAAATTCATTAAATAGTCCCAAATACCCAAAGCAGTCCTGAGCATGAAAGAATTTCTCCCCTTTTGAGCCCTTGAATGGAACTCAGTCATTCCCCACTCCCTTCTCCTTCCATCAGCTTGCATTCATTGAAAGCATACGTAAAGGACTACAGATGGAGATTATTTTGAAACTTCCCAATTGTGGTTTTCTTTTGAGTTAATTTAATAACCAATTTTTTGCCATTTGACACTAGAAGTTATTTCAATCCAATGTAAATTTGAGAGATGCATGGATCCATGTAACATAAGTCTGAAATATAATTGTTCATGTTTTGAGAGGTTCCTTAGAAGTAAGAAAAGGAAGATTTCATTTTAACTAAGATTTCATTTTGACTTATGTCACATGAGTAGGGTTCACAGACTTTCTGGATTTCACAGACTTTCTAGCAAATCAACAAAAGCGTTTACTTGCTTCATTTGAAATTAAAAACTTACTTCTGAAACATTCATCTGTCACAATCAAGGCAATTCAATCCACAGATCTTGATTGCTGTACTTAGTAAGTCTTTTCATTTGGTTCAGTTTATCTTTGCATGTCCGACTTCATGCAATTAAATACTCTTGATCACTTATGAGCTCCTGCTGAGCCGTATTGTCTCACACAAAGCATCACAAGGTAAAGCTATTGAGAATCAGCATCCACAAAAAAGCACACCCCCAAATTCATCTTTTTCCATTATATTTGGATCTCTGGAGACAATATATTTTCAAATCAAGACAAAATTTATTTTTTTTTAGCAAGCACTAGCAGTTTATAGAAAAAAGCACAATGCCCATTCTGAAAATATTTCAGTGTGACGGTTTTGTCAAAGGTCATGAAGGGATATTTAACCTTCTTTTGTAGCTGAAAAGTTGTATTCTTATGCTTCTTCTTACTTACCTTGACTTAATTATCTCTCAGTGAGAAAGTTGGCTAAGAAGCAGTAAATTCACAGGAAAAGCCAGAGGACTTTGTGAAAACTATAGTTTAAAGTGGATCTTAGTTTATTATTGTAGTGTAAAACAAAGGTCCTATTCAGGTTTTGTGTTTATTTGGTTTTGGCTTTTTCTGAGGTTGTTTTTGAGTTCCTTCCTTTGACTGTCATGCAAGCATTCATAGAAATAAGATATGAAATGAATAGACCTGAAGACAACAAAGACCTGAAGCTTAGGGCAGTCTCTGTCTGCTAAACCTGGTCACTTGTGGTTGGCAATGTGGCTTTTTGCATTTCTGCCAGGCAGCAGGACAGCTTTCTCAGGAAGTGTGCAAAGAATCAGCACTCCTTTTCTGGAAGAGATGACTTTAGCACTGGAGATGACAGCTCAGATGCAACTGCTGTGGCTTCACAGTAGGGTGAGGAAGCCCTAGGTCCTTGGGTGTCACCGCCAAATTACTAGGTGGGCTGTGAATAGCAGCTTTTATTCTCTCTTCCTCTGGTCTTGAATGAATCTGGTTTTACCACTCTGCTTGTGAGTACCCTGCTTTTGGGGAAATTTGTGTAGAAAACTGACAGAATTCTGGATTGCCACATGGGATAAATGATCACAGTAGCCTCTGTTTCCAGACCAGAAAGCTTTTGTCATAAGATCAGTGCCTCATATTATTGGACTATGGATGTTGCTACCCTTTGGTTTTAGGCAGAGCTGGATAGTGATCTTTGTGGTCACAGTCTCAGGCATATATTTTGATACTGCTAAGGCTCAGGGTTTAGGTTATCTGAATTATAACCTTAATAGTGCTTTGCCTCCAACTCCTAACAGTAAAGTAGATAGTTTGCTACCTTGTGTATCTAGACTGAAAACTCCTTAGGAGAGGGACTTTCTTGTACTCTCAATTTGTGTGCTGATGTTGACATTCTCACAGTGAACACAAGAAGGTCCAAAAAATATTGTCTGATGTGGGAGCCTTACTGTTTTTTTCCAGTTACCACACTACAATTGAATATATGGTAGCTGTTGCTACAATTTCTTCTTTCAGCTAATCAGTTGTTGTTCAAATATTTATGACAGCTTGTACCATATGACGTTACCAGGAGTATGGGCTTCATTCACAAATTTCTGGACAGAGTGTGTTTTGCTTAAATGATTACATTCCCTTCATTAAATTAGGAAGCTTCTCCCAGATAACCACTTTTCTTCATACAGTGAAAGCAAAACTTCTAGATAAACTTAGTAAGAGTACCACCAACGCATTTTACTGTTCCTCAACTCTTCCCAGTAGAAAGAAGGGAAGAATATCCTTGCATATTTATTTCCATTTTCAGATCTAAAGTGAATAAGTATAGTACTCAATATTTCATCCATGAATCATCTTTCTTTACTATAGATCTTTTTACAGCTAGACTGTCTTAGATACCACTGTAAAAGTAATTTTCAATAATTTCATTTTCTAACAACACCTGCCTAAAATGAGACATCGGCTCACCATATCCATCTTTATTCCTCTTCATTAGGCATTTTCCTGCATGTCTCTCCCATAATATTAAAAAACCCTCTTTTTTTATCAGGATAATTCAAGTTTTTAAATAACTCTTCAGTGTTACCCTATTATGTTTCTTGTAATAACTATACATTTTCCTTACAAAAAGCAATATCTTTAAAGTACCTTCCTTTTTAAGTGGTAATTTTTTTAAACACTGTAAATAATATATTGAAAACTACTTTTTGTAATTTTTTTTGATCCAAAATCTATTTTTAATATATTTATAATCTTCTCCTTTTCTCAGGCTTGTAGTTCCTTTTTAACTAATGTAGGATTAAAATCCTTAAACCAGGGAATTTGCACAAGCATTGAAACCACTACAGGTTTCAGAATATTTCACGCTGGGTCTAGGATCTTATTAGTGAAAACTTACAGCTCTAACTTTCCCACTGCTATTACATCCGAGTTAAATTCAGAGAAATCACAGAATCACAGAATTTGCTGCACTGAAAGGGATTCTCAATAATCATCAAGTCCAAATCCCGGCCTTGCACAGCTCCATCCCCAAGAGTCACACCATGTGCCTGAGAGCATTGTCCAAACGCTTCTTGAACTCTGTCAGGCCGGTGCTGTGACCACTTCCCTGGGGAGCCTGTTCAGTGACCAACCACCCTCTGGGTGAAGAACTTTTTTCTAATATCCAATCTAAATTTTCCCTGACTCATGTAAAAGTCTGTGATGTCAAATAGAAGCAGATAAACATTTTGCAAATGCCTTTTCTGACTGGAGTCCCATAGATCCAATCATCTACAAAACGGACTGAAAACAACATGCATTTCTGCAGAAGAATTAGCTGGCTATATTCCAAAAAGTGTATCTTTGAATCAGATCCAGCTCACAATCAGCTGATATTTTAGTCAAAATTTAGATACTTAGTTTACATAATCTGGGAGTTGAACCAAAAGATGTGATAAGGGTTTATTTTGGTTTTAGTCTCCTATTGGAAGAAAGATCTTTCCAGCTTAGTCAAACTGAATTCTGCTGGTGAGAGGGAACAGGAATGAAAATAATTTGCCTCAATGGAAGTTTGTATGAACAGAGGAAAAAATACATTTTGTCAAGATGTCATCAAGAAGATCAAAATAGTTAAAATCTTTATTTTTAAAACTTGGATATATCCAATATTAGACACAGAACCTTGTATATAAGGATACTCAGGCATCCTATAAACCTATTTTAAGTCTGTAACCTAAGTTTCTGAAAGAAGTGTACAGATCGTCAAACCAAAGACCCCAGGGAAAAGTATTATACCTGTTGAAATGGATTTTTCCATGCATGTGTATACATATTAGTCTATAAAGAGCTAGCCAATTAAAAGAACATTTTTGGCTCTCCTCATCTCCGCCGTCCTCTATAACACAATAGGGATATACACCATGAAAAAAAAAAGAAAAGATCAAGGAATTAATAAATAGAAAGACAAAAAAAAGGAAAAATTTCTGTTTGTCTAAGAAGGGAAAAATGTGCATGCAGACAATGTAGAAAAATAATGAAATGTGGCTGAAAGATTGGTATTTACAGGTAAGTGGATGCTGCAGCAAGAGTTCTGTACATGTAAGCATACTAGGATCAAAGTAATGCTAACTGTGTGCTAAAAATACATTTGCTTGAGTATCAATATATTTTTCTTAGTAAGATCAACAGTATAGACATTGATATACCTTTGCAAACATACAAAAAAACCGTTTCTTTGCTAAAACAGTGACTTTAAACAACAAGTTTTTGGCCAAAAAGAAATACCCTTTGTGCTATGAATCCATTGCCAGAGAAAATGGTATAAAAGTAATATGGACTAAATACTGACCTTTTCTTATCCAATTGAAGTTTCCAAACTGGTGCAAATTAAAAGATATAAACATAGGAAAAAATGCCATACATTTATTTTAACTGTGAGAAGTAATACAGATTATAAATTGGTTGTAAATATGAAGCTTTAAAAATGCCATCATAAAAGATGTTAGAAACATGGATAAAGATATTGCGATTAATATAATTCTTCCTTCACAGTCTTCTGGCCTACAACCCATCATTCAATAATTCTCACAGTACAAATTTTTCATGCCTCACCCACATCTGAGGGTCCCAACATTTTTTCTTTCGGTCACTGTAAATTGTGATCACTATTACTTCCTCAGCATATCTGATGCAGGTATGAAAGATATTTGAGATCAGAATGCTGTAGTTCATGTACAAGCATATTGGTAAAATACTTCCTTTTGGGCCTTTCCTACTTTTTTGACCTGCTCCATATCTTCAGGATTATGTCTCCATATACACTTTTTAATCTCACCTTTTTTGTAATTTAATGGTCTCTTGCTATTGATTTAGGAGACACTTAGCTCACAGCTGAGGAATGGGAAAAATAGACACTAAATTCTTACAAGTGCTGAACTTTTCATCTCAAATGATCTACCACAAGCTTTTTTCTTATCACATTCCACTCAACCTTTAAAACATGGCTAATACTCTTTGCTTTATACCTCGTATCTAACCAGTAAAATAAATGCTGCTGCTGACTGGAACTAAAAAAGCTCATCAATGTGCTCTTTATGTGCCTATTTGTTGCATTGCTCTTTATTTTAACCAAATGCATCATAGAAGAATTGTGGACATTGCACTGGCCTCATTCAGCTCAACAATTATACATCTCACACGTAGGCTATGACCTCTGCTTGTATACATTAGCTCCAACAATGAAAGATGAGGTGATCCATGGCAAGGTTGTGTCCTCTGCACTGTCTGGAGGTCTCAGTACTGCATAGCTCTGCCAAAGCCCACCAGTATCATCCTGAGAATTATGACTGTAATTCCTAAGCCAAGAAGTGATGCCAATAGTAAAACAGTTCTGTCTCAATATGTTTAAAACGTGTACTAATTAAAGAGTGCACTGCCCTGCCATTTCCTCTTTGTTGTATCATATAGACAGAGAAAAAAAATCTCACTTTGTAATCCTTACTCTAACACTTAAAGTGCTTAATGTAACAGAATGTAACCTTGGGGGACAAAACAAAACAAAACAAAACAAAACACCTTTAAAATCTAAATAAACCCCAAAAATATTTACTACAATTAAACTGACAATCCAAACACCGAGCCCTGACTACTGAAGGGATTGTTACTCATACTTCTATTCATCCTCTTGGTGTTTTTTTAAATTTATATAAAAGGAAAAATCCCTCATTTATGATGTTAATAGAAATCTGAAAATATGGCTGTAAGGCTACCAGTGTTTATCAACATATTATCCACAAGAAAAAAAGAAAATAAACTATTTATTCTAGTTTTTCTGGATCAGAGACTATATTTGTGGTGAAAAAGCACAGCTTTTAGTAGTAAGTAATGAGAAGACCCTTATAGCAATTGCACTGCATCGTGGTTGCTTCTTTGTTTAAGATGTGATTAGTTTTAATATTTGGCAAGGATACTTTTCCTTTTGATAATATTTAGATATTATTAGTATTCACTTTTGCTGTGTTGTACTGTGCTTTTAGAAGGCTGGGTTTACTAAGGATACATTTTTAATTTTTTTAACAGAAATCTGGCAAGCTAACTCTTCTTAGTGGGAATGAATGTCAGTAACACTGAAATTAGGATTTTTAGTTATAATATAGAATTCATAATTTGCATCCTTACAGTGTTTGACACAATCTTTACTCAAACTCTTTTTGATGTCAAAGCTTTTCTTGAGGATTCCTGAATGAGAACTCACAAAGGCAGAGAACCATATGCAGTTATGATTTCTAATAGTTCAGATTCAAGAGGGTGTTTTAAATATAATTATTTTCATTAATTTCAATGTGATTTTGGCAGACCCATATGGCTGCATATGTGCATAATCTTGATATCCATTTTCATAATCTCTGCCATTTTCCCAACCTGCTGAGAAACACCATCTTTAACATCTGCACAAACTGAAGGACACCTAGAGCTATTTGATGAATGTGGCCACCACATGGCTTAATTTACAACACACATTCTTCATTCATGGTTACAGGATGCATGAGTTAAAATGCATTATACCTTAGGGCCTTTTACTTCCATGTGCTCATGCAGTTTATGAATAGCCCAAAGTAACTCAAATCTCACAGAAAACAAGTTGAAAAAATAATTAATGTAGGTCATCTTTGTTAATTTTGGATTCTCAAAATATACTTACAACCAGGCTTTCCAGTATACTTTCCAAAGTTCTAGCTGACAGTCTTTTCACTTCTTTTGGAAACATGTTTTTGCTCTTCTGACTAAAAAAGTGTACATGCAGTATGATTTTTTATGTAATTGGCAATGAATTAGTACTTATCTGGCATTCTTTTCCCACAGCTTTCTGATAGTGGAACAAAATCTCACCTCAAACCCTGACAGTGTGAATTACTCTCCTAGCATTCAAGTATTTTACTTTGCCAGTTCTATAAAATTACCATGACTAAAGAAATTATAAATGAAAAGGAAACCAGTTCATATTAAAATTGAGAAATGTGAGAGAAATATTGAGGTGGATGGAAAAATGGCACTAGTTTAGGCTGTGCTCACTCCTTGCTTATCTCCACAATTAAGCTTGTTAACTCATTTTGGACCAGAATGTATATTTTTTCTCCAACTACACTGCCTGAGTAGTTGCTTTGTTTTCTTTTTCATTTCCTCAAAACATGTAGCAGAGGTCTTTTAACATCAAGTCCATGCTTCCAATGGGACCAATTTCTAGAAGCTGAAACATTTGGGTGCTGATGGAGTGCTCTAATTTTTCTTTATTGCCAAGTAGCTAATAACAGCTTTCTGCTCTGAGTCAGACATTCAAACTTTTGCTAACTCTACAACTGATTCTACACTTCTGTGATGTCAGAGAATAGAGGAAGTATAGATCCTATTTTCTTTATTATTTTTTAAAATTTTCATTATATAGGTGTCACTTCTGTGATGTCAGAGAATAGAGGAAGGAAGTATAGATCCTGTTTTCTTTATTATTTTTTAAAATTTTCATTATATAGGTGTTTAGAAGCAGTAATAACAGCTTCCCTCTGTTGAAAAATTATTCATAACCAGGAAAAAAAGAAGATAGTGTTTGCTCTAGATGTACAGTAAAGCAAAATTAAAGATCAAATACTTTGCCCAAGAGCCAGGCTTTCTTTTCCATGGTTTGAGAGGCTTTATATTTCTTAAATTTCCCATGTTAGTCACAAACACTTAAGCTGACACTTTGGGCCCAATTTATTCCTGTGTATGTCACATGAGAAATATTAGTGGTGGAAATAAAAACTTGCTTGCACTGGAGTTGCTTTATAGCCTTCCAGTCACCACAAAAATTATGTGCACATTTAAAAGTAATACTTTAGAAAGCCTTCCAAGCAGTTTTAAAGGCTTTCACAGAACAGTGAAATGGCTGATGTTGAAAGGGACTTCTGGAAACCCCCTTGCTAAAACAGGTTCACCTAGAGCAGATTGCACAGGGTTATGTTGAAGTGGGTTTTGAGTGAGTCTGGAGAAGACTCCACAACCACCCTAGGCAGCCTCTTCCAGTTCCCTGTAACCCTCAAAGTAAAGAAGCTTTTCCTCATATTTAGATGGAACTTGCTATGTTTCAGTTTGTGCCCATTGCCATTTATCCTGATACTGGGCACCATTGGAAAGAGTCTGGCCTGATCCTCTTGACACCAGCCTGAAGATACTCATGTGCATTGATGAGATTTCCCCTCAGTTATCTCCTCTCGAGGCTGAACAGTCCCAGCACCCTCAGCCTTTCCTCATGAGAGGGATCCTCCAGTCCCTTAATCATATCTGTAGCCTTCACTGAACCCACTCCAGCAGTTCCTTGTCTTCCTTGAACTGGGGAGCTTCCTCCCACATTTTTCTCAGTCAGTGCCAAGACTTGAAGTCTGCTGAAACGTCTTAATACAAAATGTTATCTGGCACTTAATTATGTTTTAAACATTCAGAGATTTCTCTTTCTGTGCTCTTAGATTATTGTCCTTTTAATTCCTAGATTTTCCAGGATTTTTTTTTTTAGAGAATATCACAAAAGTTGAGTTAGAAAAATAATGTTTGAAAAGAATGCTAAAAAAGAAGTTGTGAGACAGTCTATTAGCCTGAGCAATACCATCAAGTTTCTTTTCCATCTTTCCACCCTTCTTAACAACAGTTCTCTGGACTTTTATTTTCTGCTGAAGTGTGACACATTACAGGAGTGCATAATTTCAGCTCTAACAAGAACTCAGATACTATTTCTGCTCACATGGTAGTGTAGGCTAGCATCATCCTGGGTTGCACTCGGTGGTGGGAGGTGATCTTTCCCCTTGGATCAGCATGGACCCAAGGGAGGGCAGTTGCAGCTGCGTTCTCTCTGCTGGGCTGCTGGGTTCAGCCCAATGTCCCTGACACTTTTGAGATGCTATTTCATCACCAGTTTCTGGGGGCTTGGTTCATTAATATTTATTTTAGTCACTACTTGGACCATGCACTCACCCTAAGAGTGTTTAAAGTTACCAGCAACAAAATGAACTCTGATTAAGAAATTATTTCTGACAAGAATGAACAGACATTTGAAACAGTTGTTCTTGCCCACATCCTCTGGTATTTCCTCTCAATTTCACATCTTATTCACATACTTGCAAGAAGTCTGTACATAATAAAGTCTCAAAGTGCTACATTATAATTCTTGTTGGAAATCAGAGCCTCTCCAATATTTAATTACTCTGAACTGAAATTATGCAGGAGGTTTGTCCCTTTTTCAATAACTTTTTGGAATGCTTTGCACCATAAATAAAAATTCAATTTCCCCTTTCTTCTTACTCTCAGTAGGATTAAATAATGCTATAAAAGATAAATCAAATTCCAACTTCTTAAGCTTCTTTCGTTGCTTTAGATTTATTTGTAATTTCCAAAATTAATCATGTTTGAACTCAAACCTCTCTGCCCCTTAGCCATGATCCTTTTGTCCTTCAATATTGCCTCCATCTAAGTTACACTAGGGGAACAAAATATGGGTTATAGTTTTGTCACCACAACTCTTATCTAAGTTCTTTACTGGGACCATGTATTTGCATTGCAATGGACCTAAAATCTTGTCTCTTTTCTTGTTAGGAAGAGTCATACTTCTGTTTAATTACATTTGTTTAATTTTTCATGTCAAGGAGTAAAGAGCAAGTTGTGGCAGTGGGGAGAAAAATAATGAGTAAAAGGATTCAAAACTTGAGAAAACAAAGGGGAAATTCTAAGGACAGTGAGGACAGCCAAAAGACTCCATGTCTTCAACAGAGGCAAATGTCACCCTAGGTTACTGTTCAGAAAATATCCAGATGGTTTCCTCTGCCTTTCTTCTCTATGACTTTCTATCAGGTCATCCTCAAATAGATCCACTCCTCTATTTTTAGTTCATTCATTATTCTTCTTCATCTCCCTCTGTGGTGATGAAGGGACAGGTCTGGTGTCAGTGGAAGCAATTTGAAATGAATAGATGTGCTAACTGACCCCTTCACAGCTACATCACAAGAAAACATTTAGTGCTGCTATTTATGGTCTACACAAAGGATTCAAGCTCTTAAATGACTTCAAAACAAAAGTATCATTTGGAGGTTACTGCCACAGCTTGTCCTACACAATTACTCTCTAGGCTAGAAAGCGGTTTGCTGGTTACCAAAAAGTGGATTTTGGTTTTCAGTATTTGCCAATCATAAATAATAGTAAGATTTGCAGCTATGATCAACAAGAGGCAAATTCGAGTGTATGATATTGTCTCAAAAATTACTTAGAAAAACAATCTAAATCAAATATTTACCATCTATACTTGGATAGCCAAATTAAATCTATCAAATGCAATCTAACTTAATTTTTATGAGGTGCAATACAATAAACAGTATATTTTATTAAATATTAAATATTAAATATTAAATAAATAGGCCATTATATTCAATAATTCTACTGGGTCTGCCAATCATCTGGACTCATCAACATGTAGAACTAAACGTTTGTAAGTTTCAAATTCAAAACAGATCTTCTCATCTATTGTCCTAGGGACACCTATTCAGTGAAATCTTTTCTATTGTATAGTTCAATATTTAAAAAAGCTTAGTGTATTTTTACTACATCCTTCAAATTTTTTCTCCAGGTTGCCTATTTTTGTACATTTTTCAATTGTTTTTATTATTTCTTTTTATCCTTCCAGAATTTCACAAAGTTCCTTGTACTTTTCTATTTTCTGTATTTTTCCTGCAATGGATATAAAGTGTATATGTTAGTTCAGATATATATCCTCCATATTAGGTGGGTTTTGAAGAAAATGCTCAGATGGAAACTGAACCTTACTCTATCTGATAGATGGGCAGAAATTCAGTACTTTTTGATGTGGGTTGCAGCCAGATTCCATTGCTACTGAGAAATCCCACACAGGTAAGGACACAAATTTAGAGATACATATCCCAGTAAAAATCTAAGTATCTGACAGGAGACACAAATATAATAGACATGGGGAACAAAAAATCAGTGAGACCTCAATTTATCTTTTAATAATCAAATGACAGCTTTCCAAGCAACTGAAGGTTGGCCAAAAAGGAGCTGATAAAGAATGGAGAGTAGCAGTGTAATCTGACAACGTTGATTTGACTGGGAGTTTCAGATTATCGAATACCACAGCAGACAACCTGTAAGAAAAACCAGGAAGATAGAAAAGGTATATAATACTTCTTACCAAAGTTATATCAGAACCAGGAGATTCTAGTAGATTGAAAATTACACTACATTTAGTCTTTATTCAAGGGAAGGACATGCATCACTAGAAAGGAATTCCAACTATTCCATTTAGTAAATGATTATACATGGCCAAGTCTCTCTCCACGTTTGTTTGACTCTCTCATTTGACATAGGAGCCACCCTTACTATTTCAGTTTAAAAATTCTTAAGGCTAAATTGAGTGGAATCCTACTCACTCTAACAAAGAGCACAACTAAGTTAATGTGAGGTGTACTGAGAGCTTGTAAGAAGTGCTGTGGATATCTAATGCTGAAAGTTTTACTGCCTCAGGATAGCTTATTCAGTTGTAGTCAAGACTACAACAACACTACTGGGGAAAGTGCTTTACTTTTTGTTTCTTGTGCCTTCCCCACCCACAAAACAAAATATAGAATCATAAATTCATAGAACTGTTAAGGATAAAAAGGAGCTCTAAGATCATGGAGTCCCTAAGGGCCACAACTATGTTGGACCACAAGACAAATAGACAACTGAACAGAAAGCAGTGAAACTTTTCATATTTTAAACTGATTACTTTGACCATGTGATGTGAGCAGCCATAAAGATGTCCTGATTATAAAGGGAAAATTAGTGAAGAGAAGAAATTTTCTGCTGAGAAACACTGACAGAAATTTCAGGCTAGCCTGGGACCTGTGGACTTGGGAATTAGGCCTTCAAACAAGAAACATCCTTGAAAAGTGCAGCTGACCTCTTCACAGTACTGCTGGGGTACCTAGAAACTGGAGACATGTTGAGATACCATCTATAAGTTCAAACCCAAGGAAGTGTAATGGCCACTTATCATTGGTAGAAGTGAGAACAGTCTGGGAAAACAAAATTGGACAGAAACAAGAACCAAAAAAACCATCATCTATTGGCAGTTACAGACGAAGAATCAGAATTAACAGCAGCTGTTAGCTGCTTGAAATGGTGATGTCCTATACCTTCACGTCTCTGATATATAAAGGATTTGAGTTTTATTCTAAATAGAGCCTCTCTCTCTCTAAGAGTTTACTGTGCTGCACATAGTATTAATTTCGTAAATATGAACACTCAGCACAAACTTTCCAGAAGACCTTGGATTGTCACTGGGGCTTCCGGGCTGACTCTAGACTCTGTGACACAGATAATTTGTGAAGTGAGACCTTCTTATTGTTCTGTTTCCCTCCTCTTTGTGGTTGGTTTGTGTTGCAAAAGCATAACTATAGGCCTGACCCCAGATGCATGAATAGTCTATCAACTTTAGGTACTGTTGCATTCAGAAGAGCCAGTCAGGTTCACAAATAGCACTATATTTACTGAATGCAGCATATACTGTTCTTTTGGATTGCCAGTGACAAATGCAGTAGCTGCAGAGTATAGAGCATTAATAATACGACTGCAATCACAAGTTTGATTTCCTGGGTCAGCACTCAGCATACCCAAGGACGTAAGACTTACCAAAAGGCACCCTTTTTGGGCAAGGGGAGGATGACAAACCCATTGATCTCTGCCTATGAATTTTGTGTCAAATTCTCATCACCAGTTAGGTATAAAATTGGGGTACATTTTTACCTTATTACCCACTATAGTGCACATTGCTGTGGATGGGAGTGTGGTCAAACCTTCCATTCTCTGTAGTTGCATTTTATGGAATATTTCTTGGTAGGAGGTGCACTTGGTTTGTATAAAACCAATATGAAGAAAAGACTGAGCCCCTTCTAGTTCACTCCAGGTTTCTCCCGGATGCCACAGCAACACCAACCACAAGACCTCTATCTGGTTTTCATGTTTGCATCGCAGACCCTATCAGATATAGAGTTTTGCATTTTCTTCACTGTTTCATGTTTCCAACAGCTTGGTTTGGTTTTTCCTCCCATCTCTGGGATGGCTGTGTTACCCTTTGGGATCATTTGGCCCCTTCTGAAATCTGTCTAATTCACTTGCTACACATCACAGGTCTCTGTAGGCAATCAATCATGTCTGCATTGTTGACAAGTTGCTTCACTAAAGATATATTTATAGTAGTCTGTAATATATATCTGTATATACCTATTTGGTTTTTGATGTTACTGGTTGTTGCTATTATTGATTGCTGCCACACTGTTTGATTGATACTATATTACTGATTGAGGATAGTAATTTGTTAATAGCTTATTACAATAAGCTATACCTATTGATACAGATTAAATACACTATAATCTATTAGATATAGTAGATCATATATATTGGCTTTATTAATCATAAATATATTTACTAGTGCCGAATTTGTGGTAGTTTACTTGCTTAGAGACATTATTGTGGTATTTGTGTTATCCTGTGGTAGAGAAATTTAGAAAATAAAGCCTCTGTCTTCTTGTGTATTACTGAGTCCTATGAACCCATAGTCATGATGTCCACACACTCTCAGGCCAGGTAACCTTTTAGGTTGTGCCAGCATGTCACTTTATTAGCAATGCTAGGAAATCAATGAAAAAATGATAAAATTGGAAGATGATAGGGTTGTGTTTATGATCATTATGAATCATATGAACTAGGTATATCAGCATACATAAGAACTGAAGAAACAGGTACAAATAGAAACACGAAGACAGGATTTATGCCAACAAAACAATCCTTGCATTTAAATTTAAAATGTGTGAAGTTTTTCTCTACAGAAGCATTTGTTAAATAGAATGGACTCAAAAAGCAGAAAACAATCACCTGCAATTCAAGCTACCACTTAATTCATGCCTTTAAGTAAATTCTCTTTCCTCTAATAAACAGACTAAAATAAGAGCTGGATAGGATGTTCTCTCTGGGAATCTAAGACTCTATAAAGCACCAAATATTCTAAGATGAATACTATGAACACAAGTCTAGGCAAAGTCATAATTCTGCACCTTAGAATAGAGCATAAGAATCATGAGGTTTTCAGACTCAAGAGACAGTGACAGAAAAATGTTACTGAAAAAACCAGTACAATTAGCGGCCCCAGTTTTTTGGGCCCTGCTGTCTTTGTGCAAATGAAGTACATGTCTGCAGCAAAGATTGATGTCCACAAATATGAATGAATGACATTACTCTTCTGTCTCATTAGAATCTAACAGCTGATGACCACATTCTACAGTTATTGAAAATATTTCAGCTATTACAAGTGAAGATAGTTAAGTTTATAATTTTTTTTCTGGAGAGATCTGTCAGCTATGAACTACTATAGTGTAAATGGTCCAAGTACTATGACATCAAAGAATTTTAATAATTGTACTTTCTACTGTCTTTTAGCAATATTTCAAGGTAACATACAAGGTAACATGAAAGGCAATTCTGAAGTAACTGAGTTGGGGGTTTTGTTCAATTTTTAAAACTATTTACTTACTGGTATGAAAAAAATGCATATAAAAATGTATGTCATAAAAAACATTTGTTAGATTTGCTTGGGGAAAGAAAGTTTAGAAATTGTATCATTGAGTTGTTTCACTTTACAAAGAAAGTCTGGAGCCAGGGATGAGAAGAAATGGAGAAAAGGATGTATAGTAGGCCATAATCTACTAGGTAAAAGCAAATGGAATTCAGGCCATTTTTAAAACCACAGACTCAAAGCAATTCCTGAATATCAAAGATTACAAGACCTGTCTTTGTGCAAGGATTCAGAATTTTTTTCTGTCTAATTAAGATAAACCTGGAATTTTTCAAATATTTTTTCTGCTCAAATAAGTTGCAGTTTTTATACACATATATTTCCAGAGGCCTCCTGCTACCCAGAGACCGCCTTCTATACAGGAGGCAGCTCCTCTGCTGGGATACATCACTGTGCAATCTAACTCCTCCAAGAAAAAAGTTATATGTAGTCACATTTACTAATCATAGCTCTCTTATTTAATTTTTTCAATAATGCTGTCCTGCGGTGCATTTTCTCCCTCTTTTCTCATTTAAAAAAACAACAATAAAAAGAGGGAATTATTGTCCCAGTCATGTACAGTAGAGCTGTATTATGAAGCAGTAAAAAGGGACCATATCCAGCTGTGCTTTAAATGTTACACAAGTTTTGCATATGCATAGTTTGGAGACCCACTTACTGAGTTAATACAAACAAAAGAAAATCATATCGTGCAGAACTTCTAAAGAGAAAACTATGAGAATAGATTATAGAGCATAAAACCAGAAAATAACAACAGGATGCAAAACCAGTTATTTGAAAAGCACACAAACAATGTCATAAAAATGTAATTAACTGAATACATTGATTTCATTAAATTATATTAAGATCAGTCCAACTCCTTCTCCTTGATTTCTCAATACAGTATAAATATGAAACCTATGAAAGATGTAAAGACAACCGTGATATTGATTTTGGTTCATTTTTTTTGTTCTGAAATTGGAATATGGCAAAGTAAAGAGTTGAGATTATGAAACCATCACACAAATAGCTCAGCAGTCTTATATTAATGCATATTAACCTGACTAGCTGATAAAATCTCATTCCATTTTATGGCTTTATTTTTGACTTGAATCAAGGTTGTCTTTTATTCACATTTATACAATTACTGAAACCTATTCCTGTTTTTCTAACATCAACCAAGGAAGAATGTCTGTACCACGTGAACTCTGCCAACTGGAGTAAAAACCACTTTACGCTTCAAGTGATTATGAGTTTTTGAAAGGTATGTTTAAAGCAGCATTTTATATGACTTTGTCTTCTATTGATCATTATTTTCCCCTCTTTTGCCATTCACTTTCTTACTTTGTAGTAATTTATAACAATGTTTTCTTGTATTTCTTTTCCATAACATTTGAAATGAAAACTCAGAGAATGATGTTATCATGCAGTGATATAATGGCAATTTCTTTTGCAACCCTTAAAATTGCCAAGGTGTTCTTCCACTTACTTCATGGTGGAAAGTTTAAAAGAAGCAAAAAGAACAGTGATGTGATAGACAGTCCCTAAAGAAAAGGGCTTGTGGGTGCAACTGAAAGGATATTGCAAGATTCTGATAACTAGATGAATGGAGGAAGAGAGAGTGATGCTTCTTTTTCTTCCTAGAGATGATTTTCCTATAATTCTGGTGTTACCAGTTTCCAAAATTAGCCTTCCTTGTACTTGCAGGGATGCAAGGATATACCCAAGAAACAGAAAGCTGAATTCCTGGATTCTTCTGTTTGTGCAAGACAGGCAGAATTTAAACTTAGATACAAGCTATAGTTTAAAACTTTGGGCTTAATTCTGCAATGCATACATAGGAAAGAGCAACAGCTGGAATGTAAACCTTCTTTAAGAGGGAACTGTGATCAGGATTCATACCTCCTAATTTTAGCCTTCAAAAAAAAAGGAATATCTCTCCTTAGTTGTTCACCAAGGCTGTCTTATAAAACCAGTGGAAAAGGAGAGGATTTGTCAAGAGTTCATTTTTGGCTCTTTAATATCTTTGAAGCCAATGGAAAGGCAGAGGCTCCTCTGCAGCCTAACTTGGATGCTCTGAATAATTTTCTAGAGGAGTCTCTAGCTCATCATGGAGTACTCTGAGATCTTCTGGGTTATTAGTCTCATTACAGAATATCCCCTGGGGCACACCTATAGATCACACTGTCATTTCTCTTACCTTAGTGCTCTGTTTTAAGACAGAATTAATTATCTGCTGGGGTGCTTTTCTCTTTTCCGTGAGTGTAAGATCTGAGTCCAGCTACCTTAGGCTAGACTGTGCCTTTTAGGTGAAATAAACTTGAAAAGATCAGTATCACTCCACACATAAAATATAAATGTGCTAAAGAGAATCTGAATTGGAACTTCATTTAAGCTGATAATTCAATTTCACCAGAGGATCTAATCTGTGATTTTAAATCAGGAGTCCTCTATATTAACTCTTCAATACATTACAATATCCTTCATAATTCAGAAAAAATTTTGCAATCATTACATTATCTCAGCTTCCTCTCCAAAAAATTTTAAACCACAAGGTAAAAGTGAACTATGAAAGTTGTTTATTAATACTAAACTCCTGAAACTGTATTTAAATAATGTTTTTTGAAAAACATAAGAAGAAAGCATACAGCAGTAAAACATGCTTATTCCACTGTAACAAGATTGGATTAGTTGAGTATGTGAAACACATACTTTTCTGTACATTTTCTGTAGCTCTCTGATATTTGGTCTCTCATAAATGAAGCTCCAAAGAATTTCAAAAGGCAACATCTTAGTCAGTTTTAATCCAGGTTATACAGGTAATACTATATAAAGGAATTGAAGTAGCAGGAATTGCAAAAAGTATGGCTTTCAGGGACATTTAAAGATAAAATTCCTCTTCAGTTATTTTCAAAGGAAAACATACTTGTTCACAAGTCTCATTCAGAGCTTTTGGGTATATAAAATTACATAAATTGGCTTCTTTAATTGCAGAAAGCAAGTTATTAGAACAAATAGTGCAAGTGTTTACAAGCAAGAGTTCAATTTACTTTCTTTATATATGAATCCATATAATTAATTTCTTTCCTATTGAGCTAATGAAACTCTAAGGGTGGTACCCTAAAACTGATGTAAATGTGATTAATTTCATTTTTAGTACCTCCTGGTTCATTAAACATCTCATTCATTAAGACTATTACATATTTTATGCCATTTTGATCATCTGCCTTTGCAGATTCCTCTTAAACCCAAACTGCTGTTCTTTCATTTTAGACTTCATGGAATGCTCAGTCTTAATATGGACTTGGAGAGGAAACCTCTGTAGTATTTTCCTTCATGTGCACCATCTTTTTTTAATTTTTACTCTTTGCATATATTTGTTCACTTTATTGAACAAATACACATTCAAATAGAAAAAAAAAGACTTACCAATACATCATTTGCATCTATCAAGAAGGAAAGTATTCTGCAATAAAGGAGTCTATGAAGTGGTAGTCCTGTGTTAAAAGGGCCTATAATTATGAATAGTTTAGACCAGATTTCATGAGATTAGATTAGATAATGGCACATGAAATAAATGTTACTTCTTTGATTCTTTTATCCATGTCTGCTGCTATAATAGGGCATAATTGATGCCTTAGGTTTTAAATTTTATATTTTTCAAATCCTGTACTGCTTAGTGTGCAACTCTGAAACTTCATACAGTCTGTTAGCTACTGTCCTCTCATGCTGGTTAGACATAACAAACCCTCTCTGGGCCTGAACTCAAGGACACCTTGTTGTTCCAGGCCCCAAAATTTATAAACTAAAGCCTCTGACAGGGGGAGCAAACTTCGGGTAATTACATCACTACCTGAAATTATAATTGGAGAATTAACCCTGATATGCAAATGGACCAACCTTATAAAAATGTGAATAATCTGTGACCCAGCGTCCATCTTGGGTGGAGCCCCTCAGAGGCTTATGACTGCCCAGGGTGTACATTTGAAGGCTCTTCAAATAAATGCCTGCTTTTATTCTCTTAATCTTCTCTGGCCTCTGTTTTCAGGTAGCCACTTCAAGGCATCATAATGATATATTATAGTAGATGTAAAGATTTTTAAATTTTATTTACCTTACATACTAAATTCCTTAAATCCTAAATTATTGCTATTATGATGAGAAGAAAAATTATTTGTTAACACTTAAACAAATGTTAAATCTTTAAAACCCATCATTTAGTGAATTTATCTATTGTCCTTTACCAAAACCAAAAGTGCTTCACAATTCAGTGAAACAAAAGTATCCAAAAATAAAAGTATTCTTCTATTGGATATAGAAATTACGAGATTTAGATTTTCCATTATTTCCCATAACAAATTTTCTTTATTATCATGAACTATAATAAATTGTCTTTTATATTCATGTCAAAACAATGCAATGCCTGTTGTGTCAATGCTGTTAGCTCACAGTTCCCAAAAACTGCTTGGTTGCACTGTCTTGTTTTCATGGCAAAAAGTCATTACATATCAGTGCAAAAATAATTATTATTTGACATGTGTTACAGCTCCTGACAATGATTTAGTTCAGGTCTGCTAGAAGGGTGAAGCTACATGGTCAGGACCATTGCAGTATTGTGGACAAAGATTAGCTAAGATATGTCTTAAATTTTACTGTAAAAATTTTTACCTATATAACTCCAACAGTAGGAAAGTAGAAAAAAAATTGTTTTCTCTAAGTCTGATAACTCATCCAGCATACAATATTTGTGATTCTCTCAGAAATAACAAATTTTTTTGTTTAATAGTACACAGTTAAAGTGACTGTCCTAATTATGCCCTTTTACCAAGCTCGGCTTGTGGAGTCATCTCTGAGCGTGTGAACTGAGATGAAGAGGTGTACCCCAGGAAGGTAAAAAATGCAATTTTGGATCAGCATGGAACGTGTTGTACATCATCAGGCCTTAGATGTGGAACAACAGAATTTTTACCCATTCCTAAGGTTCAGCTATTGAAATATTTGAGCAGATATTATTTAATACAATGACACCCACATGTTTGTACACTCAGATGTCACAGGGAGAAGGCTCAAAGAGTGTTTACCGAGATAATGAAATTATGGAGCCACTTTGTTTTCCTATTCAGACAAATCTCGATTCAAGGAAAACTTAGTGTAGAATTTATGCTAGGAAGTGTGGTGAGATGGATCATGATTTTTTGTATCATCAAGACATGATGGGAATGCAATGATATTGAAGGGCAGTTAAGGCCTGTTAGGTCAATCCCAGTCTAACTATGTTTACTTCATCTAACAAGAGTAGAAAGCAAACATATGATCTTTCCAAATCTAAAAAAAAAAAAAAAAAAAAATTGCTTTAACCTTTAAGAGTGTAGATTTCCAGAAAAGAGTATTGTATCGATTGTCCTTTTAGGCTTCTTAAATATATGAAAGTACCTTTTGAATGGTAGGATTTTGTAGTCAATTTTTCTTCCTGAGATAAAAAAAATGAGAAAGAAGTAGTTAAGGTTTTTCTTTTTTCTTTATAAAGAGAAGATTAAAGGACTACTCAGATAAAATCTTCACTCATTTTTTATCTTTGTTTCTTTTTTTTGCCAGAAGGAAAAAATAAGATCATGTTATCTAGACTTTAAATGTAGAACAATCCTTTAAATCCTCATTATTCTGAAGATTAAAAAGATTACAAGTCCATACAATATTTCCTGAAAACAGACACAGAGAAATGAAAAGCAAGTATCTAAATGAGTAACCAAGAATTCTTTCTTTCAAACACTGAAAGAAAAGAGAGAAAAGACACATTGCATTAGCAGTCTTTCTGCCATTCTGTCCTCAAAGCTGTATGGTAGAGACCAACATGAATTAGAGAGAATGGCCTAAAAAGAATGTAAGTAGGTTTCTTAATACAAAATATGCTAATCTGCAGAGCACAGAATCAGCTGCATTTCCAAAGGCGCTCAGTATTGGAAAGATATAAAGCAAAAAGCATATGAAAGTTAAAATCCTGCTTAGAAAAATGGATGTGCAAGCTCTGCATTCCAAACACTCACTTTACAATTCTGCCTTTTCCAGTTTTACTTATGCAATTTACGATCATTTGAGGTCACTTTTGCTTTCGTTTCATGCCACACATGAGCCACGCACCACTATCAGGTTTTTTTCAAGGCCATTTCCAAATTTTGCTTTGAAAATTAATTTGCCAATTCTAGAAAGTTTTTCATTTGTCTAACGTTTGAATATTTACTGAAATACTTTGCCTTGATATTGCACAAGATAGAATGTACAGAACACGTGATAGCACTAAACTGAGCTGAGTTCATGTTCTCTTATACTCACACTACACTTAGAAGGAAATAATTTGAAAGCTGTGAAGAAATGATTGGATATTTTTGAACTGAGAAGTGTTTTTTCAATATAGCCATCAGAAATGTCAGGTCATCCTGCTATAAACCAATTGCTTCTGGAATATCTGATAGCTTTCCCTGTAAATTAAATAAAATGGTACCACAGTGGAGGGAATGGGTGGAGTTTAAAAAAAGTAAAATTCTCTAACCAACAAAGTACAAAAGAGCAGTACTATTTGCCACAGTTCTCAAACAGCAAGTTGTTCTTGGTCCCTTTTTTTGGTCCTTATTCTGGATCAACTGAAATTCAGAATCTCACAGTGTGAGACAATGTTTTGAGAAAGAACCAGTAGTGGAATCCAGTAGTGGAGTCTTGATGCCTGATTTATTAAGAAAATTAAGTATATTGGGTTGCTCTGACTGTGTGTCTGCCCATATAATTTAACTGGGCAATTTCGAAGAAAATCAAGAGATAGAAATCCCAGAGACAAAAGATTTTGACACATTTTGTGGCAATTTCAAGGTAAGTAGAGGATGGAGACCAAACTAAGGGTATGAATTTGGCCCACTGAGTAATTCCAAGAAGAAAATCAACACATATATGCTCTGAGGTACCAGTAATACATCCTGACACAGGAACACTAAAAAATAAAAGACACAGCTAGCCCGGTATTGCACCATGGGACTTATTAAGGAAATCAGCTGTCACCCACTCTGCATCTCATAGGACTACCTCAGCTTTAAATAATTTTTTTGCTTGAAATTCTGAAAAAAGTGATCATTCTACTACACTCACTAGTGCTTTTCTGAAAAGATTTCTAGTGTTTATGATTTTGTGTCTGTTAAAATTTATGTCTGATTTATATGTTTACAAAATCATGATACTACTTAAAATTTAAATTATTTATTTAAGATTTCAGAAATGCCATATATATGACAGGTGAAGTATGAAGTCAGTTTGTATTCCTCTCTGTTAAGAAATGTGATGCAGGTATCAGCAACTTAAAAGCTTTTTCCTCTGTGATTTATGTATTGGTTTTTTTAGAACAAGTGTGATAGAATGTTTGCTACCTATGTTTTCCAGATTTATTAGTGGAAATTTTTTATTGTAGAACTTAAAATTTATATTCTAATAAGTTTTTAATAGATTACATGATGGATTCTAATATATGCATACTATCTTTCAAATTTTTATTTGTGTGTATTCTGTATATAAAATGTTTTCATTGGGGTACAGAAGGATTTCCACTGAGGCTGTTTGTTTGCTACTTTTCTCTAGGGTTGGAGAGACTATTAGCAGAGAGCTAATAACAAAGCATTGTTGTTACTTTTGAAACTGCAGCCCCTTATCTCAATGACTAAGCTGGAAGCAGAAACAGGGTTTTCTCAGGGAAGATTATGTGGAAGCGACAGAACACCTGCTG
>NW_008240033.1:2699766-2704633 GCF_000691975.1 Corvus brachyrhynchos | reverse complement strand
GAAGTCTTTCAAGTCTGTCAATAATTACTTGACTGAGAAATCCAGAACTTTACAAAGGAAAGCCTTCACAGTGATACTTGAAGAAAGGAGAGTAGAAGGAAGGACACTCCAAAGACCCAAAGATCTTGAAAGGACTGAATAAAAATTAAAAGCAATGTAAACGTTTTTAGATTGGATTTTGAGTGGAAACCTTTACTGCTTTTCCAAAAAACAATGTACTTCCTGGGCTTCTCTATAAATTATCTGTGGTTGTTTTTTGACTACTCTGGTCTTATCTTTATTTCATTGCTGTCTCATCCCTGAGAGTATTTTTAAAAAGTAATCTTCAGAATCACATTTTGGTGGAGCTCTGGAAGCAGGAAAGAACTACTTTGCAGCAGAACTGGCACAAGAGGAGATGGGATCAGGATGTAGATGGCTAACACAGAGAGTCCCATCTGTTTGGAACAGGTGCTTGAGAGTTACTCTGCAGACCCTGATGGTGCCCATGAACCTACAGATGCTGAGCCCTGGTAAATTTCACAGGCCAACTTGATCAGGTATGTATTGAAATAGCTTATTCAGTATTATGGTATTACAAATTTCATGGTAAATATGTACCATCAATTTCTCTATTTCTTCTAAAGGTTTTCAAAAATCTTAAAATTTTGAACAAAAAATGTTGATTGAATAAAATACATCTGTCTTACTATCTGAATACACTGTAATTATTGGTTTCTTCCCAGACCTTTAAACAGGAGACCTCAATTTATTTTTACAGCTTTTGCAGAAATTTATTCCAGCACATGCTTTTTTTTCTTGCTGTAAGAGACCTGTTGTACGTGTGAGTTCTTCAGTAATGATCCTTATTCCTTTTTCAGATGTATAATAACTACATGTTCTGCTGGAAGAGGCTAAAGAATTTGTTGTCTTGTCAAGGGTTTTTTTTCCAACCTGTATTTAATTCTCGTTATTTGGTTTTAGAGGAATTTCCAGAGTACATTCCTCTTGGATGTATGTCAAAAATACTTATAGAAGCAACATGCAGAAAGGTGAGTAACTGAACTTAAATTATGACCATTACCAAAATAATACGAATTCCATTATCAGATTACTATCTCTAATTTAAAAGCATAGCAGACACTTATTAAAATATATTTTCTTCTTTTCCTTTTTCAGAAGTGAAAAAAACATCACTACAAAGTGCCAAACTGACAGCATTGGAATTAATTCTGTCTGCCTGGTAGACAAAGCATAGCAACCAAAATGGATTTCTTTAAATTTTATTACTTTTGTCAGGCTTGTCTTTTTCCTCTGCTCTATGCAATGTCTCTTCATCCAGTGAAATTAACGGTACCATTTCCATTTACTCCAAAGACTTTTAGGTCAACTCTCAAACACAGGAACTAACTGCATGCTAATTACCATTTCAGTAATATGTAAATATGCTAAACTATATGTTTGTCAAAATAAAAAGAAGTAGGAGATGAAGAAAGGATATGGTTTCAGATTATTGACTAAGACAAGTCCTATTCTTGAATCTTCCACTTAATGCTAGCAATTCTAAGTACTTTGAGGAACATTATTTTTGATTAGTGACTACCAAGAAGTAGGAAGTGCAACCCATTAAAAATAACTTGGGTCTTGCAATAGTGAGCAGGAGAATGATTAACTATATTGACGTCATGGATGAAAAATTTGTGTAAGGGCAAATCTAGCACATCTGTGAATAGAAAAGGTTTCTAGGATGACAATTATCCTATTCTTTCAATTTTTCAGGGAAGGAGTTGAACTATTTTAGATGTAGGAGTGACTCCGTGGAGAGCTCAATACTAGCTAGGGGTGATTGGGACAGAGGGAGAGAAGAAGGGAAAGGAATTCACATTTTTTCCCCAGTCTCTGAAGTAAAAAAGATATATCCTTCAATAATTTTAGAAAATATATTACAAGAGTAAGAATTTTTGTAATTTTAATTGTATTGAAATATAAATTTTAATTGAATAAAAATGTTAATATCTAACAAAACTCAGCAATTCCAGATAACTCAGATGCAAACACTGCAGCAGCCTTCACAAACACACTAAGATAGACATTCCCCCCTTCCTATTAAATCCACATGTGGATGGATTGACAACACCAAGTTGAGTGGTGTAATTGACATACCCAAAGAACAGGAAGCCATCCAGAGGGACCTAGACCAGCTCAAGAAGTGGGCTAATGGAAACTTCATGAGGTCCAATAAGGCCAAGCACAAGGTCTCAAATCCTTTTCTTCTGCATTGCCAGGTTTAACTTCACTCCTTATTTCCAACCCCTCTCTTTATCCCTGCAGGTTATCCTCAGTTCTTTCAGCAAGCAAACGTGAGGAAGGGCATCCTATGGTCTATACTTAGCAGTTTTCTCTGTGACATTCCCATCTTCTCACACCTTTCCTCTGCTTCAGTCAGAGTTCGTCCACTGCCTGCGATGCTTTTCTAGAGCAGGTTTTCCTTGGGTGGAAGGGAATAACCGCTCTGCCATGGAACAGTTCCTCATCCCCCTTGTCTGACTTTGGTGCTTTTGCTGTTTTGCATGACTTTTGTTCCCTCCTCCCCTCTCTGTTTGGTGTTCTGCCCTCTCTCAAATACAGTATCACAGAGGAGGCACCACTGTGTCCAAGAGGCTCTGCTGTGCCCTGTGTGTCCACGTCCAGTCCTAGGCAGCCCCAGCCTTTCCTCATGGAGACTGCCCTGCACCCCCTGGTGAGCAAATCCAGTGCAAAGAGATACACAAACTCCTTGAGAAGCTGTAGAAAGCCTTGTCTCAGAATTCTGGGAGAATAAAATTCAAACTCCCATTATCTGCTTGATTCCTTTAAATACATATGAATACAAGAAAATTGTTTTGAACTAGATTTGCTGTATTTTATTTACAGATAAACTACACTATCTATTGCCATGAAGAACAGAAAATTAGTTTATTGTTGTATTGTGTAACAATGCTTGTAACACATCCATTGAAATCAGACAATAGAAAGGTGGTGATGTTCATTGAGAAATTTTTTCTCAATATGTAATGAAAATATTCAAGTTTTTACAGATATTTTGCAAACATGCCTGTTCATATTTCTATAAAATCTGATGTGTAACAGAGTTAACAATTTTTTTTCAGAGAGGGAAGCTGGACAAAATACAGAAGATGGATATAAACTAGTATCTCTTTTTTTAAATGCAGTGCTGAGCAATGGCTTGAAAAATGAGGCAATTAAGGTTTGCTTATGAACAATTAGCTGTGAGACTGTGAACTGCTCAGATGAGCAAAAAAAATTAAGTACATGTATAGAGGATATAAGAAAAATATTAGATTTTTGAACCAAGGAAGAATAATTCTATAGGAAATTATCAGATTATCAGATATCAGAAATTATCTATAGGAAAAGTCAGAATATGTTAATAATCTTATATGATTAAACTAACAGGCAAAATAACTGAAATCTACCAACAGTTTGCAGAAGGACACATGAAACATGTGAGATTGTTTTAAGACGGTTTTAAGAACTTCCTTTCAGGGAAGCTCTTGGTTCTTCCAGTCTGTTGAGACACTGTCAGCTTTTGTTCATGCAGCTCTGTGAAGGCGTGTGGCTGTAGCAAACACCAATTTCATTTGAATGTACTTGCTACTGTAATAATACATTATTCCCTAAGTTCTTCTTACAGCCTTGGTTCTCTTGGGCTTTCAAATTGTGACATCTTTGTGGTCTGAGTTTGCTCAGAGGATTACATACAGTCTCTGCTCTTCCCATATTGTGATCATTGCACGTACAAATTAAAACAGCTGTATGAATGAACATAGTGACCTGTAATATTTGAGTTGCAGTCTTATATATCTTTAAGAATTTTCATTCATCTACTGGGAAAAAGATTATATCAAATGATACAGATTCTTTTTCAACAAAAGTACATATTCCAGAATAATAGAAGTAAACTGGAAAATAATTGACTTCTACTTAAATTCTATTAGCTCTGCATGACCTAGGAAAAAAATAATGTGGAAAATATAGCAAAATATAATTTCTCATCAGTACAATTCAAAGATTGGTTTTCTTATTCAATAACAAAATCATTACAAGTCAAACTGACTTATGCAGCTGAAAAATGAGATAAATGAAGGACTGTTTCTCTCCCTCCTTGGGTTACAAAGGCACAGACGGTCTTTAAGATAGGCTTAAAAGGAACAGATGAGAAGTTTTTGTTGGGTGCCAAGTAATAATTCATTCCAAAATTTACTGGTCTAGAAAAATAAGAAACAAAATAAATTTTAACAACTCTCTTAATGTTAATCCAGAGTTGAAGCACTATTGTTTTTGCTGCTTTCTTTGTCTTAGGGGACAAAATGGTTAGACGAGCAATGTAACCACAATTAGCTGGCTTATTAAAAACAATGTAAACATACAGGCAATAAACAATATTTTATTACAATGCTGTTCTTATGTCCAAACAGTGGCAAGGCTGAAGATGTGTTCCCAGCAGGTGTACACAAACACAGAGCCCATACCATATATATCCTACATAGACATTCACACATACCTACATACATACATATATATACACATATACATAATCAGCCAAAGATCATACAGATCCACAGAGCACCCACGTGAACACAGGGTGCACCAACACCCTCCTTCCCTCTGGCTGGGTATAATGGAGGTCCAGTGATGAGAAATATATATCCATATGTACGATGTGGGTCCCTCCAGCAGCTGCATTTACTCAGCCTGCCCAGTGTTGAGATCTGGTTATTAAAATTTTTAGTTATGCCTGTGCCCAAATTAGAGTGTAAACAAGACCATATACCAAAGTCAATAGAATGAATTTTACTTAACAGTAAATGTGAAAGAGAGAGAGAAA
>NW_008240033.1:2694036-2699683 GCF_000691975.1 Corvus brachyrhynchos | reverse complement strand
ACGGAAAAGAGGTGGGGGGAGACAAAGGTAGTGACCGAGACAGATTAAATAGAAAATATCACCACTCTGTGGATCCCAATGGCATCCCATTGATTGTCTCCATCAGGTCTTCTTGGTGGTGAGGGTCACCCGCAAAAACATAGAGTCCAATGGATTAATATATGCTTGGGCAAGGTGGGAACGTCCAGGTACGCAGGCTGAGTGCTTGAGCCCAGCTTCTGGAGGGCTCCAAGTGGTACATGCCCATTTTTCACTAACAGGCTTTCATCCTGATTAGCCAGAAAGGGGAGCAGGATGAGTCCTTCTGTGCTGCTTATGATTCCTGAGTGCTGTGGTTTCTGTCTGTTTTGATCTGCAAGTACACAGGGATGCAAAGACATGTGCATGTCCTGGGTACATGTGTGCATGTGTGCCTACTGGGAAGCTGGACTTGGAAGCACAAAGCTGGAGCACCTTCCCTCTGTCAGGCTGCCAGATTAGGCAGCTCCTCAAAGTAACATCTGAGAACAGTGTGTTCTGAGTAGGATTTGCAAAAACTCTTAGTACATGGTTGGATGAATGGGAAAATTATCATTTGCTTCAACAGGCGTGGATTCCAACAAGGGAAGTCTTAAGAGCATAAACATTCCAAGAATCAAATGATTTTTCAAAGTACTCTTTTTTTAAAAAAAACCACCTGTCTGTGAAAATACACTATGTGTTCAAAATGCAGTCTCCCACATTTACACCCAGTTCTGTTACACTATTTTGGACTTTACTATCCTCTCAGACCTATTTTACAAGTGGTATATAACAGAACAATTCTTTACTTACCCCAGCATATCTGTTAAAATAATCAGTTCATCTATATTTTCTATTAACTCTTGATGAAAAGTGTATACTAATTAAACAGGACAATAACAGGTGTTTAGTTATCTGTGGTTTTTACAAGAATGTTGGTGTTATTCACACTGTATTTATGCCATATGAATACCACCAGTGTTCTCAGATGTTCCAAGCTATATATTTCCTTTGTTGTTTTTATCAGCACTAAAGGATATATTGAGAAATGAGATAACCTTTTTTGAGCAAAGATTAAAAAATAATTTCTCTTCATTCTCTGGAAAACATAAGAATTCACTATGGAATCATAGGATCATAAAATATTTCAAGTTGTAAGGGACTCATAAGGATTATGAGGTCCAACTCCCTGCTCCTCTAAGGACTGCCTAAAACTAAAAACTAAAAGCATCATCTGGTCACTCCTTAAACTCTGGCAGGCTTGCTGCCATGACCCCTTTCCTGGGGAGCCTGTTCCAGTGACCAACCAATCCTCAGAGGTGTTGGCATTGCTTTCAATGCATCTACAGATGGTAAATCTAAACAGGAAAATAAAATTATACATTAATCTGATCTTTTACATTGTTGCATATTGCAACACTCTGTCATTACTGACAGTTTTAAGAGATACTTCTTTCTCTTTCTTTTCCAGGGCATATGCATGTATTCTCCTTGAAGATTATGGTACTCCAAATGATTATTTTCTTTCCGTATTTAACTATATAAGAGGTTAGTCTAATTTTAGATATCCTTGGAGTCTTCCATTTTCTGTCAATCAGAGAGAGGTTTGGTATGTCAAAAAAATTCCTAGTTCTAGAACATCAGAAATACAAGTTCAGAACAACTGTTTTGTTTAAAGTTTCTTTATGCTTTCCATTTATACTTTGAAATATGTATATAACTACTGGGGGTGAAGGTGTATGTGTATTATTTTTCATTACTGGGAACAACTTTGCATGAAATAGTGATAAATCTGCAATTGAAACTTTGAAGTGCTTGAGGTATAGAATGTAAGAAGGCATAATTTCTAACTGTAGTCTCAGAAGCAAAAATAGTGTCCTCCACTTTGAGTTATATTATTTATATTAGTTTATTCCTCCAAAAGACTTCAGGAATATTTTATTGAATATTCTTTTTTATTTCAATGTCTTTATTTTTAAAAATAGACTGAGTATATTGAACATGCTTTGGCTATGTCCAGTGTATTTGCATTTTCTTTACTTCTTATATTTTCAAGAATATATATTTGAGTTCTACATTTGCAAGTTACATATCTAGTAAGAAGTTTTGCATTTAGATGTAAAAAGGAGAGTTAATATTTTCATTGTTGTAGCAACTTAACAATCAATGCTTATTAAAAGTGTATATTATTTGAGATACTAATTATTCATTAATGTTCAGAAAGTTCTTCTCAACTTCAAAAGTGTCATATCTCTCAGAACTTTCTAATGCCTCTTGAACTGAAAATAAAAAAAATACTTTTTGCACAAGTCACTCTTCTCAAAATTGAAACAAAAGTAACAAAAAGTTGACTGTAAATTTCTGACCTGAAGGGACAGCTGAAGGAACTCTTCTTTAATTGCAATGGCAACACTTGTTCCAACCCTCTCAAATGTTCAGCTAATTTGACAGCAGAGATGTGAACTGAGAAGATCAGGTCACATTATCAATAAGCAGCTTCCTCTATGACACCCTTCACTTCCTCACTTATAATCTGTGGATCCTGCTCACCTGCAGTAGCACAGATCTCCATGGTGTGTAATCTATGCCCAGGAAGGCACACTCAGACACCTGACTCACAGCACAGGAGACAGGAGCAGGAGCTGGACCCAGTTAGCTGCAACTGGAACCAAAATATAATGTGAGAAGTATTCTACTGAACCAGTAGGTACTGAACAAGCCTCTCCCAGACCTAGCAGATCCATATTCCTATTTAACTCATGTCCAGGGTGCACACACAATCAGGAGTGCTGCCATCAGATCTGACAACTCATACATGGCAATTAATGCAGCAACTGGTATGGGATGGAGTGCACAGGGGGCCAGAGCTGCTACTCAAGGCTGCTGAAGTCAATGCAGGGATGGTGGTGAGATGCCAAAGGATGCTTCCCTGAAGTCTGTGGCATGTCAGAGGCCTGATTCCAGACTGATCTCACAGGGTGGTGTTAGGGAGTAGCAAAGAGCACAGATTTTTATTACTGAGGGCATTTAGGTGCATACTGCTAAAAGAAGTTTAACAGCTGCTGTATATACTTACTTTAAATTTAGATTTAAGATGAAGAATTTGGAACAGGAAGGGCTCTCCTGAAGCATGAAGACCAGTCTCAGCTGTTATAGCAGGCAATTGCTTCATCACAATTCCTTTAGCTTCAATAGAACTTAATCAGCTTCTTAGGTTTGAATTCCCTCCCTGCCTTCCCCTCTTCCCCCTAAATGTCACTCCTCTGATGGTTAGAACTGTTATAATTTACAACCTAATTGAATTTATGGGCAGATTAAATTCATCATTTTCTTGTATCAACATCACCCTTTACCTAAAATAAGGCTTTTTTTTTTAACCCTGACGTTTATGCTTATAATGTGGGCAGTGGGAAAATGATTTATCACCTCAGTTATATCTTTTCTTACCCTTTGTTTTGCAGGTAAAAAAAGAAAACCCATTTTTCTTCTTCAAAATAGTCAGCCTTTTCTCCACATGTTTCTAGAAGCATTACTGTGTCAAATCTACTTCAGTATGAAAAAATATTTTCAAAGCATGGGGGGCCAATTCTGTATACATCACCAGTGCTTTCCTCATATACATTCTTTTACACTTGCCCCATCTGAAAATGCCTTTCCTGGATGCAATCTGTGATGTCACTTGTCATTTATGTTTTCACAGTCTGATCTATTAGAATAGTCAGATCTTTTCTTTATTATTTGTAAATGATCTTGTGCTTGTCCTTATTTGAGCAGCATCCAGTCTTTTCAAGACCATATCTCCACTTTCTTGAAAATATTTCATATTCCAGCCTATTCTCCAGTACTTATCTTACTAGTGTTCTGCAACATGCAGCCCCTCTTAAATTCTTGTTATCTAAAGCATAGATATTTAAAAATAGTGCTGAAAATTAGAGCAAATTGTTGTGGTAACCTGCCTCTCTCGTTGATAATCCCTGTCTTTCCTACCAGTTTGCAGTCATTCTTTCTGAAAACAAGAATTCCTAAATTTATTTATGAAATGTCATGTGAAACAATGCCAAAAGCCTTACTAACATCAAGATATTTGACATCCACTGTTCTTCCAGGATTCACAATGTGTTACCCCGTCCCAAAAATAACATGGGTCTGACACTACCTGATTTTAGCAGATCCATGTAGGCTCTCGCTCATCACCTTTTTCTCTTGTAGGAGTTTACCAAATTGTTTGATAACTCACACAAGTATTTTTTTCTAGGAGCTGAAATTCAGCTGTGGATTTATAAATACCCAGATCCTTCTATTTTTTGCTTTTAATAGATGGGTACCACACTTTTGCCTCTCACGCCACTGTCAAAAACTGCAAAATCATTACATATTTCATCTTTACTGCCATTAAGGAAATAAACTAGCCAGGACAGATACATTTAGAATCGGATGCAAAACTACCTCCCTGATAACACTAGGAAATGGGAGACAGAAGTTAAAAAAAAGGCAAAAGATTTATTCAAGGACAGAGATTTCAGAAATGAGAGATGTATGTTCATTACTTTCCTTAAAATCACTATCCAACAAAACCCTGTTTCAAAACGAGGTGCCAGCATCTTACACATACATGATGAAATCAGTGCACCTCTGAAAATGCTAACTGTAAATGAAAACATTAAGTGTTAGGAAAAGATTAACAAACCTTAAATGATATTACTGAAAGACACAAAATTTTAGAAATTCATCAGCAGTGCAATATAAAAATATTCTGGCACTCAAAATAAGAAACAGTAGGCAGAGGTACGTGTTAGATTGTTAATCATGGAGTCCTGAGTAGTCATGTGAAGTGGACAGGAAATCTAACACAGTCATACAGTTGTGGACACATACCTTGCTTCACAGAGGTGAATGGTGACTGGCCAGGCTTAGTGTTGTATAACATATGGCAAGCCAGTCAACAACTGCTGTAATCACTAAAATATAGACTGCTAGAGTATGGTGCAAATGAAAATTTAGAAAGATGGATAGCAGGACCAAAAGCTTTCTGAAATGTCTGTGGGCTCATGCCTCACAACACTCTTGAAAAGTGAATTGAGATATTCTTTTATTCAGAGAACTAATAACTGGATATAATAAAGACTTTTAGAGGAGCTAAAAACCACCATTTAACTCCCTGCCTTAGGATTGCTGTGGTTTAGGTTAATGAGTCACTGGATAAAATCCACAAACAAGGTTAGGTAGAAATTTGTGTCCATGGTTCACTACCCCTTTGAGACAATCCAAACTACTTGTTTAGTAGTAGTAGATCCAGCTGCCCTGGATCCCAGCCTTCCTTGTTGCTGGCACCTGAACACAGAAACCTCTGAGACCATGGCCCTGCTCAAGTTGCTGGTACTCTAGCCTGCATGCAAAGCCATGCTGACACATTCCCACACACAGCGCAGATTGGTCCAGTAACCATTCTTGCACACCCAGCTTGTTCATTAGCTGGCCCTAGACCCCTGACCCAGCTGCCCCACACAAAAGCATATGAAAGCCATGCTGTACTACCTGGTTCAAAGTTATAAACCCACCCTGGTGCACAACTATGACCACCTCAGACTCCGTGGTCTCTCCGATACCTGTCATGGACCCTGTGGTCTCTGAGGTAACCAACTTTCAG
>NW_008240033.1:2649390-2693950 GCF_000691975.1 Corvus brachyrhynchos | reverse complement strand
ACACACAAACACACACTGGAACACAATGAACCCCTTTTGTGATCTCTCCAGTTGCTCCCACCCCAGACACACAGGGCCCGCTCCTGCTGCTGCACTCAAATCCCCAGACATGTGCACACAGGACAGAGATCCCTGCACCTGGGAAAATAGTTAGAAATGGAGTGTAATGACAAGACAGACTCTTTGAAACTTTCCTTCCCTTTGATTGCAGAAGGGTCTTCCTGACATCTAATAATGCCTCCCATATTCCCAAAGGCTGTTATCACCTTCCACAGATTGAAGAAAGGATTAGGTTGGTGGCCAGGCTGGGGCCATGGGCTGAAGCTCTCCTGTGACTCTCCTGGGGAGCAGCCATCTCAGGGTCTCCCTTTGCTCTGATGAGGTTGTTGAAGTTCCCCCAACTGTCATTGTTCCTCTGGGCTCCTTTGGGTTCATGGACACGTGCCTTTAATCACATAAACTAACCATTACATGCCCATCTCTGATACATACTCTTCAGTTTTCAGCACTAATAATTTCTTAGAGATTCAACAAAAAAAAAAATATTTCCCTTTTGAAAATCAAATTTTGAAAGAAATTTAGAAAGTTATTTTGAAAGAAATTTTGAAATTTTTGAAAGTTAAAGGGAGATAGTACTGTGAGGAACTACAATTTATGAGAAAGATAGATTGAAAATTTGTATTTTTATTACAAATTTTTATTTTTATTTTGTATTTATATTTTTATTTTTATTACATCAGAAGCTACAAGTAAAACTCATGTCAATAATTGAAAAGAGGGACATAGAGTTTACTAAAATGTAGTATTTATAGGTAAGCAGATAAAAAATATATAAGTTGTAAAACTGTGAATAGTGCAAACGATCTGGAGAAGACTAGGGAGACTATAAAAACAAAGAAGACGTAAAAAAAATTGTAGAAGGAAAGTGATGGAAAAAGACAAAAATTAGCATGTTTGGAGGGTATTTCTGATAAATCCTTTGAATCAAAGAATTAAAAAACCACACAAGACAAGTTAAAATTATTACAATGATTTATTCACATTGTACTAGAATCTGATAAGAGAATAAAAAAGAACTTTGATGTGGAAGGTTCTAAGGAATATAGCCAAATATAGATGCATCAAAGCTCACTGTTTGCTCAACAGGATAACAAAAGTAAGGATAACACTGCAGAGAAGAAAGATTCTTAGACTCCAACCAACAATTACTAAGGAGTTACCGTAAGTGAGATTTCTTCACAAGTATGTATGGTAACACAGAAACAGGTAATTGGAATTAAAGTCCTTTGTGATAGATTCATTGGTCTGGTGCCTCTGAGGAGTAAGCACATGATACTAAATATGAGCAAACTTCATCTGAACACATTGGAAATTGTCAATAGCTGCCATTGGCCAACCCTGATGACTTAATTGTGGGACTTTTTCAGCGGAGAAGAGAGCTAAATCCCTTCTTCCTCAAACGTCTGTCATAAAAGGTCAGTGTCACTAAGCACAAGTGTGCCTCAAGGCAGTGTGGAGTGAGCCACTTGCTGTGCTGAGCCTAGGCTGTGACAGGCCACAGGCAAAGATGCCTTGGCCAAGAGAGATGGAGACAGTAAGGGGAATCTCAAGGCTGATGGCAACTTGTGGCAGACAGTGACATATCCAGCTGTGACCTATTAGCCAAACCAAACCAAAACTCCTACAAATCCTATTTAAATATAATCCGTTTCAGAAATTAAGCATACAGTTTACAAAGGTGTTGCAACTATGTAGGCTTTCTGGTGCTTGCCTTTGTCTCTTGTTTTGTACAATCTACATTTTTCTGTCCAAGTTTTGTGTGTATCACTAGCTGTGTTCACTCAAGACTGAGATTAGTTTTCCTGCAACTGACAATGAGCTGCTAGTATCCTCTGTAACAGAGACACTTCAACCGAAAAAGCTGCAGGAATGGGTATGACAGAAGGGAAGTTTAGAAACCAGCCCAGTATAGTTCCATTACTTTCACTGTGAAAGGAGACTAGTAAAAAGCTACAAAAGAAATTGTCATGAAGAAAAATACTGAGCAGAAAAGGAAGGGGAAATGGGACAAGTTAACAGGATAAAATTTATCCAAAGTTATTCCACAGCACTTTACAAATTACTTACACAGTGAGGAGTGTGCTTTGGACTATATCAGGAATATTTGCAACTATAATGGGGAGCAGGTATTTCATAGACTATAAAAAAACAGTAAGCCTCCCAGAATATTATTCCTATAGGACAGATAGGACCTGCCTTCTGAACTTCAACTGCATTGGAGGTCAACACAGGAAATAAATACTATGGAAGTAATTGCCTATTATTTCAGAAGACTGAGTTGCTCTAGTCAGCTGTTCTATCACTACATAAGCCTAATATTTTCACAAGGTGGACACATCTTATGTATGATAACACAAACATTTAACCATTTTCTTTGTCAACTCTAAAATCCCAACTTTATTCCCTTCTCTGTCTCTGAAAGGTAAAACTATTCTTCAGTAATGGAGGAAATAAAATTGACTTTTGAACAAGAGGAAAATTTAGTCAAAGGTGCAAAACTGCTTAAAATCAATAGAGCACTGTCCATGGACATTTCATATGTGATAATGAAAAAGAAACAATGAAATTACTTGCACTTAATGCAGTAGAGACTGTTGAAGAAAACTGACCTAGAAACATCTTTAACAAAATCACAGAGATTATGGTATAGCTATAAGGGAGTTTCAAGTGATAAGTACGCTCACTTAAATACATTTTAAAAACAAATCTGAAACTACATTAATTAAAATTACAATAGTATTAATTCTGAAATGGCCCCACTAGAAAAATCCTTAAACTGCCATTGGTACCAGCACTCCAGCTCAAATTCCACTGACATTCTCTCCATTAACACTCTTCAGATGATGTTAATATTTCTGCAGCTTCAGACTGAAATTTAGCCTGTCAGTTGAGGACATTTAAATAGCTCTACTTAGCTATTTGTCATTTTCATTTAGTAACTGGCAAAACATTAAATTTTTGAGATTTCAAGCACTTTTATGAAATCTTAATTCTGAAAAGTAAAATTTGGTAGACAGACTGTAAAACTTCAGTTGCTCTTCTTAATTGTATTACTTTTCTAAACTGTGCAGCTGTATAAGAGGCTTTCAAAAGAGTTCTTGAACATGCAGTTGAAGCTGCTTAGCGTAGCATTTGTCCATTGTATCTTTGTAGCATCATTGCTGTGCTTAAATGCAAATAGGCAGAATATGTATTTGCATAACTCCTGGGGTTTTTGGGTTTTTTGCCAGTCTAAAATGGTTACACAACACTGGAACATTTCCATAGGTTCGTCTGAGGTAAATGCTGGAGCTGTTGTTCCAACTCTGCCCATATTAACTTGATGCATGGTAGAAACGTTGTTGTAGTATTCTGTGCAGTGACCTGATTAGTACAGGCAGAAGATTGAGGGGAAGTGATGATTTCTATTAGTTTTTTAAGTGTACAAGAGAAATTACTAGCTCTAGATATGGTAGGAACAAAGAAAGGTACTTTTTGTCGTCTTGTCAACTCGATTCAAGAGCAAACACAAAACAGTTCAAGTGCTTTCCATGATACATGAATTTTCATTTTGAGCAGCTTTGCACAACTCTGCTCTGAGCATGTTTGAGAGGTTATTATGAACATCATGTGGACTGGTTGTTTTGTTGTATAGCTTCTGACATGACTCAGGGTTGATTTTTATGTAAGCGTTTACAACTGATTATGTGGAATTCACCTACTAAGGTATGCAAACCTCTGTCATGATTCTGAATCAGAAACCATGATTCTGACCAGGTCCTGAACATTGTCTAGCAATAAATTAAAATGAGGGGGAAATAAGGGAGAAGCACAAGGCCTCATCAGAGTTGAAACACTTTTTAAATAAACAGGGTATATGAAGGAGTTTTAAACAGTAATTTTTTTTCTGCTGTTGAAAGTTACCAACACAAGGGTTAATAATCAGAAGTTATCTTTGTGTGTCTGACAGTAAGTGGCTCTGAAATACTTGATCTAAAAGGCAACCAGACATATTTTAAAATACAAAGTCACAAAGTCAGGGTTTGCAAGGAGCAAAATCCTACAGAAAACAGACTTTTGTTCCCCTATCAAACCAAAATGAAGCAAACCTCACAGTGTTTCAGCCACACTTCTGAGCCAGACAATAAACTTTCTGTGAATGAACATTCTTCACATATTTCCATGTTGAGGAAAAGGCTTTTAAGTGTTTGTGATGCTGTATATGAGAAAAGTGTGAATTCTAATGAAAGGCAGCAATGAATGGTGCCTGTGGTTCCCTGTACCTCTGTTCACTCATAGTACATGAAATTGACACTGGACAAGAAAATTCTGCCAAAACTAGTCCATGAAACATTAAAATGCTGCTTATTTCAGTGGGTCATGGACTATGGCATCCTGCTATGGAGTTACTCAAACACTACTCTGAAGCATTTTACTGAAGCAATACAAGTCAGCTTCTTTGCAGATAGATTTTTCCTGTTAGATTTTGAATAAATGTAGCAGTTTAAAATTTTATGGATTCACTCTTTTTGTTCTCTCATATCCTTTCTACTCCATCCTCCCTCTCTTCTTACTGCACGTTGTTCTGATCCATCCCCTTCTGACTCTTAAACTCTGTTATTCAGTAATCAGTCACTGACTGGGCACTTACCTTTGCAGCTGGTTCCAGCCACTTTCAGCAGACACACCACAGGACACAGCTGAGCCCTTCTGTCAGGCCGGTGGCACCTCTGTGAAAACATTTAGGAAAGGAGAGAGAACACCAATTAAAAATATCAGTGCAAGCAGAGCTGTAGGAGGTGATCCACAGTGGAACGGGTAACATCCCAAGAGGAGCCGTAGTCAATGGACAAGCCCCGAAGGAACTACATTCTCTGGAGGACCCATGCCAGTGCAGTGGAAATTGGCTGTGTGGGATCTTGGCTGCCAGCCAGCAACAGACCACCAAGTAAATTTTACATTTATGAATGCTGGTTTTCCTTCTTCTCTCATTTAATTATCTTCTTTATAAGAGTCTGTATGAAGCACTCTCATTCTTTAAAAAAATTCCATGTCTGCTAAATCAAAGAAGTTGAAAACAAATCCATTAAAGATACTCATGCTTTCCTCAACCTCATTTTCTTCATGGCTAACTTACGAATTCAATTTTGAACTGCTTAAAGTCCCTATTCAGCTCTACCACTGTCACTGGGCAAGTAAATCCCACCCCACAAAAAGAAAAAGACAAAAAATATAAATTGGGGAATTAAAATTATTTGAGTACTGTTGTGGAAAAAAAATTACAATTTTAAACAAAAAATATGTACACTGACCACCAAATAAAGGCACCATAATAATGTAGGACTAGTGGGGTGATTATGACAGCAAAAGTATTAGGCTGATGGAGGCATGTTTCACTGTGAGTTTTTTCAGAAATGCTCAAAGCAAAGGAATAGGTCCAAGTATTTCTTGTCTATTTTTCTGCCCAATAATAAATGCCAGCTATAATAGTAATGAAAAGCATATTTTTAAATGGGGGAAACAATCGCAATGTAAAATGTAACTTCTGACTTCTAGTCATTTTCATTGCATCCCTTTAAAATTGAACCATGCTTCTTACGTAACTGAAGCAAGACTCCTCATGTAATTTAAAATAGCAAGGGACTGCTGTGGTATTCTGGAGGTGTTTCTGGATTTTTCTCCTTTTGCAAAGTCAATCATTCTGCTCCTGATATTATATATATATATATATAAAACAATCTGAGTCAGAGGGATTCAATTTATAGAGAAAGAGTTACACTCTCAGTGTTACTCTTTTCTCACAATCAGAACAGCCCTTCATTGCTCCTGTGAAGTTCAATATTTATTAGAGAATTGTGGGAATGAAAAAGGCCAAATGTCCTGTAAAAATGAATTTATGCAGATAAAAGAATATTAGACTGATATTTCTGAACTTAAACTCTGGCAGCTTGGTGCTTAATGAGAAAACTGTTCTCAAAGATTTTCTCTCATTCACCATTCAGGCTTTGAAGAAAGTTTTCTGGGTTAGATCCAAAAAAAGGACCTGAAGTGGGGCTTGGTGAGATTTAACAATGAAGTCTAAATCACCAGCTGAAAAACCCTGGTTGGGAGCTGCTGTATAACCTCCACAGTTATTTTATGTTTTCTTAGGGGGTCTTCTTGACACAGAAGCAAGAAAGTCCTTCCAGAAGGGAGTCACAACACTTTCAACTAATTGTCCACACTGAATTATCTCTGAAAAAAATTGCCTTTTCATTGACTGTGTCAGAAACCCACACAGGTCAGGTCCAGCCAATTTAGGTTAGTTATTGTGTCTAGAAGATGTGCTTTGTGCACACCCTGAACTCTTTGCATCATCACAGTTCAGATTTGGTTCAAACATATACTTATTCTATCCACCATCCCTAAAATCTGATGTTTATAGCTGGAATAACAGAATCATAGAATCCTTTAGGTTGGAAGGCACCTCTTGAGTTCATCTGGTCCAAACCTCTTCTCAAGAGGGCTCATTTGGAGCAAATTGACCATGTCCAATCAGGATTTTAATATCTTCTTGAATGGAGACTTCACAACTTCCAATATACTTCAGGGAGTACTTTGTTTAAGTACTCCCTGATCTTGTCATTTTTCACTGAGGGTAAGGAAGTCTCTTTAGCTCCAGAATTTCCCTGTGATCTCAGATGATTTTTGTTCCTGAATGCAGTTCTTACTGGCAAAGACTGAGGCAGAAAAGCCTTTGAGTACCTCTGTATGTTCCATGTTATCTGTCACCAAATTCCAATACCCCTTTCAGCAGAATTGTAGAATCCTTTCTTGGCTTTGCTAGATTCAGCTCCAGGAAAGCCAGCTCTTGCTTTCCCAAGCCCTATCCCTACAAGATTGGACAGAAACTGTCAACTCCTTCTGGGTCACCTGCCCCTGTGTTAAACTCTGATATACCTTTTTATGCAAGTTCAAAGCCCCTTGCTCACCCATGCAGCCCACACACTGTCTTTATTTCCTACTTCTCTGTATGACTCTTTCTTAAGTTTGGAGGGAGTGATCCTTGAATATCAACCAGCTCTCCTGAAACCCTCTTCTCGCTCAGGCTCTATCCCATGGCATTCTCAATCAGGTCCCTGAAGAGACCAAAGTCTCCTCTCCAAAATGCCAGGATTGCAGACCTACCTTTTGCACTGCTCCCTCCTTTTAGGATCTTGAGCATCAGCACTGCAATCAAGGCTGTCTCTGACTTTCACACGCCAACCAATTCTTCCTTGTTTGTAAGTATCAGGTCCAGGACAGATCCTTTCCTTGTTGGCTCCTCAATTACATGTGCCAGGAATAAGAACAGTCAATGACACTTTGACCAATTTTTACTGTTCTCTTCTTTTCTAGAAAACAGCAATATCCATCTGTTACCAAATAATCTATTACTTTGAGAACCCAGATTCAATTTTCTTTTTAATCTGAAGGTTTTCAAAGAACTTATTCAATCTAATCAGTTAGGTACCTAACTTCTAAATTATTTTAAAAACAATGATATTGCCATGATATAATTTCTTTCTTTTTAAAAAGCAAACTTTATTCCAGTTTTGGAAAGGTTAGCTGGAAGGTGCTATCCCACAGAAAGGAGTACTCTCAGGAGAGGGCTCATCAAGGAACATTTATAGAGTTACACTCTAATTTATACCTATTTATGTCTTTAATTAGGCTATGAAATTGCCTATTGAACATCTTTCTTCCCATGTATCAGCTCTGGACCTAACATAATGACCAGACTTAAACAGACAGTCAGCAAATTAAATGTCATTAACTAACACTATTGTGGAAAGTAAAGCTAAGATAAAAATTATTTTACAAAATAATGACATTAAAAATTAGATCCATAGGATTTTGTTTGGTTTTTTGGGTTTTGTTTGTTTGTTTGTTTGTTTGTGATAAATAAGGTAAACAAGCCTTGGCACATTTGGAAAGAGAATAGAGCTTATCATTTATCTCTGTCTGAACCAAACAATTGCTTAACAGACAACAGAGAGGCGCATCAGTCTTTAAGGTGGGATTCATATGACCTAATTTGGGAATCTACATTAGGCAGTGGTGAGCTGCATTCTAGAAATACTTGTTTGTCTCCTTTGTCTGAGTGGGAATATATACTTCTGTCTCAGGCATAGACAGATGTGTACTGCAGATGCTTGCATCAGATCAGATGAATCCCACGCTGGATGTACAAATGAGGTACGTTCAGCAAGTCAAGCAACTCCTAAAATAACTAGAAAATGTAAACTACATCCTTGTGCTGCTATGATCTAATGAAGGCTGGTAAGCACTGATGATACTCAGAGCTTCTGCTGTGTAATGGTGGAATAAACAGATAAAGGAAATATAAAAATAGGAGTTATTGCTTAGGTCTCCATGGAAGATGGAGATAAACAATGGCACTTGCTTTCTCAGAGTATCCTAGCTGTCTATGTAGGAAGAACAGAAGTGCTACAAAGAACACCACTTCTTATATGATCTGGTGAATTGGGTTTCCTGGAAGAGTCCAAATAAAATTAAATGTAAAATGACTACTCTTAAGCAGCCATTATAGTTAAATAAATGTCATTAAACCACCACTCGATCACACCCTTTACTAATTACAGGAAAAATCCAGGAACATGTACAATAATTTATTTAATCTTATTTTTCCTGCCAGCCCTTTCCATACCAAATACATATACTCCATGGGAATTTTCAAACTATGTAAATGACAAAGATGGAAAGAACAGAAGAAATTACTCTTGGTTATTTTAGGAATAGTGAACTCAAATACGGCCTTAAAATTGCCTCACTCTTAGTCATCTCTTTTATTATTTTCCTTTTTCAGGCATTTTAATATCCAAGCACTTCATTATTCAAGTATTTGTTATTCTTCCCTGTCATTCCTACAGCACTTGGCAGGCTGTAAACCTGTGTGACTTCATAGAGAAGGCAGCTTTGTGATGCTACCAAGAGCTCACTCCAATTATTCACTGTGTCTATAACATTTTTCCAAAGCTTTTCTAGAATACATTATAATAAGGTAAGAAGACTTTTATTTCAATGAAATATTGCATCCCAGTGGAAGTGGCGTTTTGATTTTTTAAAATTTTGTTTTGGTTTTTTTTTTGGGGGGGGGGTCCTTTTTTTTTGTGTGTGTGTGTGTGTGTGTGTTGGTTGGGTTTTTGGTGTTCTATTTTTTTTTTTTCCCTGAGAAGCAGTCAATGCCATTTTCAGTGACATATATATTGCTGTTACAAGAGAACCTAATCTGGAACACTGAGTACCTCAACTGGAGTGTAAGAAATTTTTATAGTGACCAATGAGTGCTTGAGAAGTAATCTCAAACGACAGTTCAGAATCCCTACTACTACTATAAACTATAGCAAGTCATAGAAAATCTTCAGTTAAATAATCAATGTCTTCTTTAATACACTATCTGCACCTCTGTTATTAAACCATATTTTACAGACATGTAGAAAAAGTGCCAAAAGTCACAGCTGGCATAATTCCACCAAACTAGCTAATTTGCAGTAAGACTAACATTTTTGGTGGGAGCAATAAACAATATCATGTAGAAAAACTCTATCAGAGACAAAAATACAAATGTTTTTCAGAGGCTGTGTTTTAAAGCCAGCATCAGATCTTCTTTCCACTGCATGGTTATACCCACCTTTTTTTTTTTCACTCTTTGTATTTAACAGCATACCAAGCTGTTGACCTATAACCTTAGCAAATGGATCATGGACACTGCATGAGTACATGAAATTCCTTCAGTCATGTAAACACTTAGAAAAATATGTTGCAATTTCTGTTAATACTAATATTACTGCATAATTACTTGTAATTTGTAGTTCTTTGGGGTCTTTTTCCTTATAAACAGTTAAAGTCATTAATCATGCTGTCTCATAGTTTTCTTTATTAGAAATGCAATGATAGCAGATCATGTGTTCAGATAACTTTGAGACTTGGACTTAAAATAGAGTCACCAGTCCATCTCATACCAAAATTTAAATTTACTTTAAATACTTGCTGCAATATTTCTAAAGAATACTATCAAGTTTTCATAGAGAGTTGGTGGCTTGTTGTTTTTTTTTTTTTCCCCAATATTCAAGTTATGGAGATTCCTAAACTTTTTTCAAGGAACAGCACAGCTTAGAGGTCTAACATTACCTTGTCATTTCCTCATATTTCACCATTTAAGTAGCACAGTTCCACATACAGATCTATTCTACAGATATAATGTATATATCATAAAAAGATCTTGGGAAAATATAGTGTTAAATGTGTGCACTCATAGTGAAGTCCTATAGTAAGGCTGAGTGGAAGAATGGCTTGTTAATGTCCTTTATTTATACTGGGCATGGATGTCAGGATTCCTGGGACAGCTTCTCTGCACTTACACCTATGCCTCATGGAATGTAAGGTACTTTCCTCTGTGAAATTCACACATATACTGACAAGATTAATTTTATCATTTGCACATTTATAATCAGCTGAATGTGAAAAACTTATGCTCTGGTGTTTGGGGAGTTTTTAAATCTCTTTTTTATTGCTGTTGTCCAAGAAACACCATAATGGTATGTTAATATTGCTTAGGAAAAAAAATGGAAGCTATATTTGTGAATAAAAAGTAATAAATTCTGTCATAAAGTATCTGTGTAAAGGAGAAAAGTAGGATCCTTCTCACAAAAGACCAGTAAACATGAGCACCGTATTCTAGATCTTGAGCCATTATTCCACCTAGCAGCGGGATAACACATCCCTGAAGGAAATAGCAAGGAGGTTCAGCGGGAGCATTTAGCTGAGGATAAAAGGCGCCGTGTGCTGCTCTGCAGTCTCCTACTCCTTTCACGTGAATGCAAAGTCATACTATAATTATGGCTAGTAATTTAAGTTCCAGACCATTTTCATATTTTGTTAATTTTTTGCTACATTTTAAGCACTCTAACAAACAGATTGCGTCTTCATAAATATTAAAAACAAACTGAAGTAATTTCATTTATTAATTTTTGATCCCAAATGTCTAATCATAATTGTTTGTTGTGTTTCTTTTCCTGAGGCTGCTTGCAATACAAGTGTTAATTTATCAAGGGTTCATCTCAGCTGAAAAAGAAAGAAAGAGGAAAAAAAAAAGCCTTTTTTCAGAGAAAACTTGCATGACAATGCAGAGAATAAATATACTTTCCTTTGTTATTCAAAGAATGAACATCCATTACAGGCAATATTTTGGTTCAAAATAACAGCCAAACCAGATAAGAAAAATAGATTTATTCAAGATGTAGACTATATCAAAGTTGAAAACAATAAATCAAGAGTGGTAAATGTACCAACAAAATGCATAAAAGACAAAATCTGAAAGTATGCGAATTGGAGATTTGTATTGTAAATGCTGCAAAGCAAAAGAAAAACATGTATCACAGAACAAAATTTGTACTGCAGAAGAAACCAATTCATTGTTAGACCTTGTCAGTGTACCTACCAGTAAAGGAACTAGAAAGAGATAGGAAAAGTAACTTCTGATTTCTTGGTAGAGCCAATTTGACTGATTGGCAAGCATCAAAACACAGACATGCTCACGGACTGAAAGTATGAATCATTCTCATTGTGTAACATCATTGAGAAAAGACTTCAACAGAGGGTCTCCCAGAGTGGGCAGACTGAGCCTGCAAATGCCTTTTTTGGGAGGGACTGAGTTGGCTCAGGTGGGAATTAGCAGGGAGAAGAGATCAGGCTTACAGATTGCTCTCAAGGAAAGAGGTGATCTAGTGATCTTGGAGGATTTACTAGTTTGATTGACTCAGAAAGTTACTAAAGCTGCCAATTAGAAAGTCAGAGTGTGTCAGAGACTGAAAATAGTTCATACCTCAAACATTGATATAAAGTTTTGCTCATTATAAAGAAGCTACAACCGAAGAAGCTTCCCTGAAGAGAGGGATTTTGAACTGAAAGTCAAACTGTTGATTAGATAAAGGGAAATGCATTGTTCAATCATCTCAGGCTGAGGGAAAGGAATGCATCCACAAAAGGCCAAAGCCACCAGTTGCAGCTATCCCCAGTTGAGTTTGGGGTGGAGGGAGAGCACAGCTCACAGAAGCCAGGTTTACACAGACTCCCCCCAACCGAGGGGGAAGGAGGAGGTTTTGGGTGCATGGTGCAACCTCTGGTGAGAGGCAATAAACACCCATCCTCTGTTACACAAACTGGCCCAGCTGTGGAACCCCCAACCCCACAGGGCACATCCACGGGACATCCACGGGACTTCCACGTGAGAGGCTTGGCCCCACAGGGCTGCACATGGTGCAACAGACCCAGAGTCTGCTGTGAGAGACTGCCCCCCACCCCAGGGGAACACGCCTGGACACACCCACCTAGCCTGAGCATGTACACCCATGGGACTCTGTGCCTTCTGGGGGGACCTTCACCACCAAGAAGACCAGCTGGAGAGGATCAATGAAGCATCTTGGGATCCACAGAGTGGTGATATTTTCCTTTTTCTGTCCCTGTCACTCTTTCTGTCCCCACTGCCTATTTTCTTTCTTTCTCTCTCTCTCATATTTATCATCAAATAAAACCCTTACTATTGTTGCTAGTATATGGTCTTGTTTGCACCATAATTTGGGCAGAGGAATTTCTAAGAACCTTAAAACTGGATCATAACAGAGTGGAAGAAAATTCCTGACTTATTGCTGTAGCTGGCAAGAGACAGGCAAAGACTTTCCCAGGAGATATGAGTTTTCTCATTGAGAGTGATTGCTTTGCTCTTTCACCACAACTTTAGAGACTGCTGCAGTGGTCTCCTGAATTATGGAGTATGTCTAACAGTTCCTTAAAGTTCTGCCCATCTTGAGACCTATTTCCACTCCCTGAGCACCTAAATTCTTCACTGGAGCCTAAAGTTATGGAGCATCAAGCATGACATTTTGCAAATTGTAACTTGTTATCACACAAATGGTTTTCCTGAATGGATATTCATTGCATGCAGTTCTATATATGGCTCAAATTATCCTGATGTACAAGTATTTGTGTTTTAGGTTGTGTCTTGTGCCCTAGAGGAAACAGCAAAACATGAAACCCCAATTTGCATACAAGTCCAATGTCTGTCTTTTTTTCAAGTCACTCACAGAAAATGCGATGTTGTTATCTTACACTTGTATTTTGATCCCCAAAATATAGTTCTCAGCTGGTATTTTAGTCTTTAAGTACCTAGGGGAAGACAGTCCTATAATCATTGAAAACCTACTGACTAAATGAAATATTATGTCCTAATATATTTAGTGAATATAGTGAATATTAGTGACTATTCTTGCCTTCTACATCCTTACAAGCAAATGGGAGTTCTAAATTCTCAGGCATATATTAAACAATAGTGTTCTTTGCACGTACTGTGTTCCTGGTACTGCTCTTATTAAGGTAAACAAAAATACTACTCTTCTTCTAATGTTTTTTAAATGGATATAAGTATAACATTTCTGATAGCATATTAAAAAAAAAAGGAGATTCCAATAAATAAATAAATACAAACATGCTGTTTATGGAGGTTTTCTTGGCCTTTGCAGTGCATTTGTCTTCCCATTACAGAAGGCCTAAATTTGGAAAGATGAGGAAAATAGTAAATAAGATTTTAAATTCTTAGATAATCACAGATGCATGCTAGATGTGACAATATAATTAGTTTGTGTCCCAAGAATTAGCTCTCATCAATTTATGACACACACTGCTGTATGGGAGTATGCAAGTATAGGGAGATGATAATAGTTTAGTTTCTCAGAAAGTTTCCGGTTAGAAGGTTATAATTTTGTTTAAGTCTGTTTCTATACTATTAGATTAAAGACAAGAAGGCAAAAAAGTATGTCCTGAATAGCCTACATCATCTACATACTAAGTAATGGGGAATGTAAAATCCAAGATTTAGTGAATGCATTTACAGAAGGGAATTGATTGTTTTAAATGATGAGTTGTGAGAAGAATCTGTAAGAAAAATTGTAAAATAATATAGCTATTTTATAAAAGACCAGCCAGTAGAGAACCAAAATAGTCTCATACATGTGTTTAAGAGAAGAAACACTGCTGCTTGGATGAAGAGAGTGTTTGCTTTAAAGCACTGAATTAAAAGTAAGTTGAATTTTGATTTGCTCTTTTATTTGGTTTTGATTTTTCCCTTATAATTCAGAGTAACAGAATAAGGAATAAAAGCATGTATTTTCAACCTCTACTGCAAGTGTTTTACTTTGGTTGGTTGGTTGTTTTTTTCTTTTTTTCAGGATCTTTCTGCAACTGCTTTGAACTGTGCTTCACAGTGAGTTCTTTGCCAGTTTGGTGTTAAAATTTGTAGTTTTATTTAAAAATCTTATCCTACAGATCGTTATGGACAAACGTAAGCAAAAGGTGGTCTGGAAATTCTTACAATGATCCAAAAATTAGTTTAAAATGCGGTTTTGAATATAGATGCAAATAACTGCAGGTCCTTGCATAAATTTTTACATTCACACATCTTTTAGAGTAACCATGCAATCTGAACTAACACTGCACTGTCTCCTCTTACAAATCAAGGGCAAATGGGCTTCAAGTTAGGACTGCAAGGGGGGAAAAGCTTGAACAGTATATCTCCATACCTTGACTCCTATCCATAGTAACATTTGTTGCTTGCTCATATACAGGGTCTTGTATCGAAAGGTCGAGCATAATATTGAACCTTAAAAACAGCCTTGAATCTTTATGACATTTCTGGTGCTCAACTCAACTTTCCCTGGAAAGTTGAACAAGAAAGGCTGTGACATTAGAGCCAGAGTTGTAGCACTGCCAGTAACCAGAGATGGTCAACCAAATGTACTCTAGAACAACTTCTCAGAAAAGTTCTCTTTCCTATGATTTTATCCTTTTGTCTTTACCTGTACCTATGCACATCTTATCAAGGATTAGTCCCTCTTTTCCTGCTTTCAAGTATTTAAACCTTACTCTCAACTCTACAGTTCTAAATGAGAAATCACTCAGTCCCCTGATACTATTCTCCTTTTTAGCTCTTCTACTTTCATTTCATCACTTTGACAGCTCAGAGACTTTTGAATCACTGATATATACTGGAGGCAATGGTAGGACTTCCACGACTAAAGTACTGTTCTTTCTCTCATCCAAGTTTTTGAAACTAGAAAAGAAAAAAAAGGAAACCTTTTCATCACTAAAAGTGTCAGGAATTTTAGAGCTAAAAAATATTCTCAAAAACAGAAATACCTTGTTCAAATTGTGTTAAATCTATTCCTGGATTTTAAAAATGCCCTCATTTTTGCGATAACAGTATGAGACAATTTTGATTGAGACCTCTTTAGATAGCTAGAAATGAATTATGTGAACTTAACTTCACTCATCTAATTTTGAGTCTTTAGCTGGCTGCCTAAGTTAGGAATCTGTTCACCTTAGGCTTCTCTCCATCATTACTGCAAAAAGATATTAATTTCCAAAAAGTGAGTCAGCTTGTGTAAGATATGAATCATTCTGTCAAGATGTCTATAACTCTCCATAGGAGACACTTTCAGTACCAAGCTTCTAAATTAATTGTCTCTGTTAAGCACCTAAGAGAAGGTAGGATGAACTCAGGTCATTGGTTTAAGAACTTTGGCAAAAAAAGAGGGAAGATTACATCCCACTCTCTGCACATCTAGGCCTCAAGATTAAATTCTCACACTTGTAACACACATATATGCAGAGCTATATTTATATTTATATTTATATTTATATTTATATTTATATTTATAGCTCCAAGCAAAATGGACCAAAATACTGCCACCTTTGTACTGCTGCTAGTTCCAACAACAGCTGCAATACACAAGGAAGTCACAAAATGTTTGCAATGCAAAAATGTATGCAGATACTCTGGATAAACAAGGATGATACAGAGATGGTTGAAAATGTGGGTGTACATATCTGGAGGAGTCCTGCCTCGCATGTAAATTGCCTGCTTTTATAAAAGAAAGCTTCCTAATTATAAGAGTCATACCTAAAAGAGATTTTAAAAAATAATTGGTCAATATGGAATTTATAATTTCAGGCAACAGTGACAATATCCTGAGTCACTGGGGACTGAACGAAATAGAACAAAAACAACCAGCCAGCCTGGGAGTGTTGTAAATAATCATGTGCAGTCAAGTTTTCCCAAGGAATTTGACTTGTCTCAGAGAACAAGTTGTCTGCTGAGATGCTGCTTCACATTCTGCAGAGAATGTGGAATTCTTCTGGCTACTGATGCAATTAATTACCAGTATAGTTAAAGAGAAAAAATATCAATCTCCCACACAGATGGTTCAAGATATCTGTTCCTTGAAACAACCTTCATCCTACTTTCACTAGGTGTTGTATTTCACTATTTAAAGTCATTGGATTTATTCCACTGCATCTGTCTAAAACTGAAAATGGTAAAATCATTGAATTCAGTTCATCAGTGATGGCTTTTAGCACAAAAATAAATGAAGACCTTTGGAGGTATAGTATTATGTTTGAAATGAATGGTGGCATGCAAGTCCCTGAAATTTCTGTCTATCAGACAAACATGGGAAATATATCTTATTAAGATTAATGAATTGTCAATTAATTTTCCAGTTCAGTGACTTATGTCCACTACAAAATTCTAGAAATTAAGCGTAACTTACAGGATTTGCTTTCATATACCTGAAATAGGAAGTTTTCCACAGCTGCAATGTGTTGAAATTTTGATTCATTATTATGCATAAAATAATCTTATTAACAATTCAAATGCAGAGCTTTACAGATTATTAAGAAATAAAACACTAGTTAAGATTTTTTCATGTTTTAGGTATGGCACTAAGCTTGGACTGGATCATTGGTTGGAGCATTATGCTTTTTTCCAATAAAATTCGGGATTTTCTCTATGAGCCTTAATGTTTAATTGATATTATCTAGTTATTAATGTTGTGGAAAAGTCCTGTGAAGAATATGAGAATTGAAACACTCATAGGCATATAATGCACAAAACAGCATGTTTTCCTACAAGATACATCCTGCTCTTTATGTTCTGGCACTGGCAATGTAAGACAAGATACTAATTTAGTTTCTGGATGGCTGTCACAGAGTATCAGACTGCAGAAAATCTTCTATAAATGAAATATAGCCAAAAGAAGGGAGGAGCTAAGTTATCAATTAATCTTTGATTGTTGCTTAATCTCAGTGTCTGTTAAGTCTGAGGTATATTACTGGGGAGTCCTTTTGTTCTTGAAGCTTATATAGAGTTATAAAATGTAGACATTTGAGTTATACACAGTGTAAACCATTTTTTAACTATTTCCTGGAGAAAAACAACCTCAAATCCCCACACCTTTTTACCATTATTAATTTTCTTAACCTGTTTTGGAATTTGTCATTCAAGCTACATTCTGTGTCATCTGCCTCTACTCAGGACTTTTCAGAAATCAAAGTTGCTATGTTTTCACAATGTATACTAAGTTGAATTCTGTGTTCTGTTTCTTTGATTTTGGAGAGATAAGAATTTTAATCTTATTAGTAAAGCAACCATATTTTTCTAGGTCCTCATCAGACCTGTTGTCAAATAAGCGCAAGAGAATTTGTCATTAGATAACTGGTACTATCTTACTGAGGCCAGCTTGTTGCAGAGCTTGAAGTAAATAAATTAAACTGTTTCTTTCTACATACTACAGAAATAAGACTGAACTTGAGAAAGAGGTAAAATAAAATCCCAAAGAAATACTGAATTTTTCTAGAGAATATATAGGCAGAGGTTGTGCTTCGATTACATTTCAATGTCAGTACCCTCCAATATACAGAACTTCTCACAACCTCAAGATGATGTTAGAGTTAACACTGCTTGTGGACTCACCAATACAAATCTTGGAACATCTATCATTTTCCTTCTATGCAGGCATGTAAATGATACAAAGTCAATATTATACTATCTAAGATTTTAGATTATGTCATTTGCATTTGAAAAAATGTAGCTAATCCTATTAAGTGATGACTTTAAACTGTCACTTTATATTCTAAATATTAAACAGATTTTTGTATTATACTCATGTTAGATCTACTTTAGAATACCATCAGAGATTTTTTTTTAAAGCAGAATAAAGCTGCTGATTTTTTTGAAAGATGTGGGCTGCTTTGAGCACACATATTCAGATCTGTACTTACTTCAGGCATTTATACTGCAGCTGTAGATCTGGATGGGCAAATAAGTGCAGTCACTGGTGCCCCAAAACCTGAATGACTAGACTAATCATTGCCATTTTAGTAATTTCTGCAAATTTTCAGTCTTTGGGTAGCCAGGGTATTTTGATGCCAGCTTCCTCTGTGATACGCAACAGCTCAGAAAATAAGGGCCAGTTATCTTGTGTTGGTTAAGAATATCTGTTTGTGCTTGCTACTTGATTTAATCATAGCCTTGAATCCCATGATTGCCTTCAGAAAGATGCCATGGAAATGAGTCAATTAATATAAATTACTATGGTCTTGTAGGTGTTCTAGAATATTAAATGAGCAAGCTGGCATAAAATACCAACCAGTATCTTTCTTAAATCTTCTCTAAGGCCATTTGAACTATTCTTAATGTTTATTTGTCTAGCTGATTGATTATGCCATTGCTCATTGCAGTGAGTAATGATGGATACAGGAAAAACTATTTCAGTTTGGCGCCGGGTAATTTGTCACAGCATTGCACATTTTGGGGTTCTGTTGTTTTCAAAGTTCTCTCATCTTGTTTGAGCAGGACCAAATTCTAAGATGACTTTTTTTGAGAAAATCTAGTTCCTTTAGCTGGTATTTTTTCAGAAGCCTAAACTCCTGAATCAATCTGACTCAAGTGAAGAGGATGTCACTTTTACTTTGTTTTGGGGCTGTGAAATATGTGTGGCTTTGTCCTGTTTTGCACAAAAGCTGTGCCTTTGGGGATTTGATGGTTCAGTCTCTCCATGAGACAGGAAAAATGAGGGTCTATCATCTCTCTATGAAACTCTGATTCTGTACTGATTTAGATATCAATACTGATAGCTATATAGAAACTCTATTCTACATACTCTTCGAGTCAGTCAAATTATAATTTTGGCTTTATTCTGCAGAAAAGCCTGGGTCAATCTGGTTGTTACTGTTACTACCTGCAGGTAGTAACCCCAATTCTGTCATTAGGGAACTCCTCCGAGATCTCTAAAAGATATAGATTTATGTGGGGTAGTGGCAAATAAATGGGCTTCATCAGAAAGGCTCTGGAAGAACATTCCGACCAAAACTTATCTCAGAGCATATTAATCAAGAAGGAATACATCCAACTTATTTTCTGCTCCTCTCATGTAGTTAGCAGGCCGTGCTCCTTGGAAGTAATTAATGACCCATGCTATCATGGGATTTTAACATGTGCTCTCTCTCTTGGAATTTTGACACCTTGAATAGATTTTGCCAGAGAAAATGACTCACCTTGCTGCAGTTAATAGACCCATGGAAAGTGAGCTCCTGAGCTCAGTTATAAGAGGTTTAAACATTAAAAAACAGATTGGATGCATTTAACTATCAATTCAGGCTAATATTCATGATAATTTGTTATGATTCAGGGGAAGATATTCCAATATTTGTGAAGTGTATTTTAAATAGAATAGTTGGGTCACTGAACTTTCTGAATTGTTAGAATTTCTTGAGCTCAAAAATCTAGAAGCAATCAGGATAGCAAAGTATCTTGAAAACTCATTGTGAGTCTCTGAAAATTATTTTCTATATCCCAAGGAAAATTTTACCCAGTTTCTTGGAAATTAAATTGTAAAGTTTAAGCCTTTTTCAACTTGTAAAATTCTATATGTAGGATTATTCCATTACAATTTCAAGCTTTTTTCTAAGCCAATCATTAATTCGCACAGCAAAGAATAATTTACATATTTTGCAGATTATGCTTTTTTACCCCAGACAATGGCTTAATATCCAAAGTGGCTTTATGTACTGAAAAGACTGCTAACTGTGACTACTTATTCTGTTTCTATGTGCTTCAGAACATTTCTGCTCATTAAAGTATCATATTATTAAATCACTGTGGTAAAGTCTAAGAAAAGAAAGTTCCATTTAACTTCGAAAACTGTTTCTTAGCTGTGTTCAAACACCCATCACAAAACACTTTGGTTTAATTCTGAGGTTCACATTAAGTCATAACTTTTTTTTTCTCCGACATGATTTATTCTTTTTTATAGAAAGCAGAAGACTATGCACAGAAACTAATATCCCATCCTGCACATTCAGAGCTATCATGCTGAACATAGACCATCTCTGAAGTAAGTAGGAATGTCTAGGAAATAAAACCTTGTAAAAAGGCTGATATTCAAATTAATGATCCATGAAATAATTCTTCCAGAAAACAAAAAAAACTCTGAACTTAAGACAAATACAGTTTTCTAGACTCTCATCTTTCCTGTTAATCTAGATTTTGGTATTTTCACTGAAATCTTGCAGTAAACACACATTGTCTCTCAGCTAGACCGAATCACAGAATAACTTAGATTGGAAAAGATACTTAAAATCATCAAGTCCAACTATAAACCTATGACTGCCAAGCCCACCACTAAACCATGTCTCTAAGTACTACATCTACACATCTTTTAAATACCTCATCCAGGATGATGACCCAACCACTTCCCAGGGCAGCCTCTTCAAATGCTTGAAAACACTTCAGTGAAGAAATATTTCCTAATATCCTATCGAAAGCTCCCCTGCTGCAACTGCAGGTCAATTCTTCCTGTACTGTTGCCTCTTACCTGGGAGAAGAGACCAACCACCACCTGGCTACAGCCTCCTTTCAGGTAGTTGTAGAGAGCAATGAGGTCCCCCCGACCCTCCTTTTCTCCAGGCTAAACACTGCCAGCTCCCTCAGCTACTCCTCATCAGACTTGTGGTCCAGATCCTTCACCAGCTTCTTTGCCCATCTCTGGATGTTTTCCAGAACCTCAGTTTCATTCTTGCAGTGAGGCGACAAAACTGAACACAGAATCTGAGGTTTGGCCTCACCAGTGCTGAGTACAGAGGGGTGATCACTTCCCTGGTACTGCTGGTCACAATATTTCTGATCTAACCCAGGATCTCATTGGCATTTTTGGCCACCTGGCCACATGCTGGCTCATATTCAGCCACTGCCAACCAGTTCCCCCAGGTCCTTTTCTGCTGGGCAGTTTTCCAGTCACTCTGCTCCCAGCCTGTAGAGTTTCCTGGGAATGTTGAGACCCAAGTGCAGGACCTCGCACTTGGCCTTGTTGAACTTCATACAGCCTCATACGTCATATTTGGTCCATTGATCTAACCTGCCCAGATCCCTCTGCAGAGCCTTCCTGTTCTCCAGCAGATCAATATTCCCACCCAGCTTGATACTGAAGGTGCACTCAACCCCTTGTACAGATCATTGGTAAAGGTAGTAAACAGGATTGGATGAAATACTTATCTCTGAGGAACACCTCCTGTGGCTGGCTGCCAGCTGAATATAACTCCATTCACAACAAATCTCTGGACCTGGCCACCCAGCAGGATTTTTATTCAATGAAGTGCATGTGTTAAGGAAACTTCCCTGTCCCACCATTTCCTCTGGTAGTCACACTTGCACTGCCTGAGCTAGGACTGAGGCCTGTTTGCAGATAATGCCCTGTTTGTAGCTACATCTCACGCAGTCAGACCAGATTCTTTTACTGGTTTGAGCCCGGGTTTCCCATAGCAGAGTCCTAGACATCTCTTTCCTTAAAATAATTAAATCTTGATGCAATAACTAAATAACAAAATAACAGCTTAAGCTGGGTGCTTCTGGGAGGGACCACAAACAAAGGAACGCCTGGGCTTGTATACTGTTGAAGTCTAGGTGCAGAAAGTCTGCAGTCCTGGCTCCTGCCCCCTGGCCAGTGCCACAGGTCCCTGTGCCCTTTGCACAAAAAGGTTGGTGGCTCACGGCCTGGGGCTCAGTCTTGGGCTCAGGCTCCTGCCCACCTAAGCTCAACTTTCAGCTTGCATGGCAACTTGCAAACTGAACTACCTGCACTAAATGTATTCCTCAACGTGCCCATCCAAGCCATGAGCAGCCAGTTTCTCCAGGAGAATGCTGTAGAAACCAGTGCCAAAGGTGTTACTAAAGTCCAGGTAGACTTTACATCCACAGCCTTTCTCTCATTCACTATGCAGGTTACCTTGTCATAGAAGGAGATCAGGTCAGTAAAGGCAGACCTGCCTTTCCTAAACTTGTGTTGCGTGTGCCTGATGGCCTGGTTGCTCCGCATGTGTGGTATCATGGCACTAAAGATGATCTGCTCCATGACCTCCCCTGGTCCTGAGGTCAGGCTGAAAGTCCTGCAGTTCCCCAGATCGTCCTTCCCACCCTTCTTTTAGGTGTGTGTTACATCTGCTAATTTCCAGTCAATTAGGACCTCTGGTAAATGACTGAAAGAGTCTCAGTGCGCTCTTCTGACTGCCCTTTCAGGGCCCTTGGGTGCATCCCATCTGACCTGAGACTCCTGTGTATATAAGCAGTGTAGCAGGTCTCTGACCATTTCCCCTTGGATTATGGGGTATTATGGATCATTCTGCTCCCTGTCCCTGTCTCCCAGCTCAGGGGGCTGGGTACCCTGAGAACAACTGGTCTGGTTATTAAAAACCGAGGCAAAAAAGTCATTAAGTACCTCTGCTTTTTCTTCCTTCTGTGTGACTATGTTTTCCCCTGCATCCAATAAATGATGAAGATTCTCGTCAGTGCTACTTTTGCTACTAATATATTTATATGAACATTTTTTATTTTCTTTAACTGCAGTAGCCAGATTAAGTTCTAGTTGGGCTTTGGCCCTTTTATTTTTTTTTTTTTTAATACACATGACTAGTGGGGTTTTATGTTTATCATAGAAGAAAATACACTATTGTTCAACAGATTCATTAAAATTTATGATCAATTTATTTGTTAAACTTATTATAGTTATTCTGTTTTTAATGCCAGTATCTTCAAGATTTCAGAAACTGCTTGAGCTATCCACTAACTTCCCATTATTTCCTCAAGTATGCAAAGTCCTATCTTACAGAAACTGATCATCATAATCTCTAAAACACTGATAGGTAAGTCAGAGACTGCCATCATCAGACATGAACATCCATAGATTTTACAGGGCAAAACAAGGTAGCCAGAATGTAAAATACCTATTAGAATTTACCATTTTCAGTATAAGCAGTCCAAAGGACATAGAAGAGCAAATGAATGCAGATGTATGGAAAAAAAACCAAAAGGGAAATTCAAGACTTGTCCTAAGAAACAAGGCATATTATGAAGTTGGCAGGATTTCCAAAATTTGAGCAGCTGGGTAGCAAATAGGAGATGATACGGAGATATTTAGAAGGAGACAGCTGAATATAGGAGGAATGAGGCACTTTTGGAGAGAATTTCTCAAGGGAATAGGAAATCAGTAGAACTGCTTGTGAAGTTAACACATTCATGAGCATGAAAAAAGAGCAGATGTAGGTTCTCTGTGACATTCACAAAGGTGAAACTTTTTCAGAAGTATAAATGGGCTTTTGCTGCAGTGGAATTTCATCAGATTCTGAGTATGTCATTGCTCTGAGTTGCCTTTGAAACACTGTCCATATTTTTATACAATTTTATACATTTTCCTACAACATAGTATAGAATTTATATTTATATTTGATCATTCTCTTTACATAGCTGTATAGCATTTTAACTGTAATAAATGATTACTTTTTATTTTAATTCTAATGACATTGAGGAAACAAACTGGAAATCAAAAGTGGAAGCAATTTTGGAATTAGGAGTTTACTAAAGACAGTTGCACAGTGAAAACAAAACATAAATCATACTATATACCCATGGTATGCACATTCTAGTAGAAGTATCCTGCAGTCCTAAAAGAGCAAACATATATAAATATGAGTAAAATAAATGGGAATGATGAATCCCACACAATAGCTGTTTAGGAGTAAAATTTCCAAGCCATGAACAAGAAGAAAGATCAAAGTCATTGCCATTAAAATAAATAAATATATAACAAACTAATATCTAAATATCACCCATGCTGTTATGAAATTGTATCTCTGAGGCACTATAATAATTAGAATACAAATAATATTTATTGCCACCATAAACACAAGAAATACTAGAAAATGTGGTGAAATGGATGTTTTATTATGTATGTTTATTATATTTTATAAACTGTGAATATTTGTTCTTTAACTTCTGATTTTGTCTTTCCATTTTAACACCTTTACACATTGAATTTTATAGTTCTTTTTTATTTACTTGCCTCTCACTTTTCTTTGGGGCACATATTTATCAGTGGTTACATTTTGTTTATTTTAACAGGCAAAGTAGAGGAATGTATATCAAAAATATGGATGTCCAGACCAAAACTTCTGTTTAAGAATTAACATCTGTTTTTGTTTTATACTTATGGGGTTCTAAGTTTTGACCAGGTTTGGAAACATACTTATTGAAATACTTCATTTGTCAAATTAGAATCTCCTCGGAAGATCTTAAACTTTTACAGGAAAATGGAGACTTCCAGCTCCATGTTTCTGGTCCAGGGAACCCAGCAGCATTTTGTTGGCTCTTGGCTCCAGGGTTCTTGGTGTTCTGATGCTCCCTCACCAGCCCAGAATGTCTTTGACTTAGAGCCTGAACTCATCCTGCCCTGCCCAGGACTGGTGCCCTGATAAGCAGATCTAGGCTGTATCTGCAGGTTTTCAGATGTGTGGACCTACCAGTGTTGATACCGCACACTAAGCTGGCCAGAAAGAAAATGTTTGTGTTAGCAGAACAGGCAGTTCTGCTTTAAGGTAATCCAGATATTTTCCAGACTGAGGTGGACTGCATGCACAGCACTGCAGTATGCCAAATCAATACTTGTTTTGCATCCTACTCCATTGAAGAGAGTAGGTCTGCATTATGCCTCTAATCTAATTTCATGGGTGCTTGAAAATGTAGAAAGTCACTTGCAAGAACAACACAACTTTTCCAAATGCACAATCATTACAATACTGTTACCAAGCCAATGCTGGGCTGGAGAAAACTCTCTGACACTCTGGTTGAAATTTAGTGAAATCACTGAAGAACACTGGGAAGGGCCTCTTTTTCTGAAACCATTTATTTATAATTAGTGTAATGCTAAATTACTTTGCCAAAGCAGAACTGTGTGGTACAACTGGCTAATGCAACAAAAAGTCCTATGGCTTTAACCCCACAAAGGGGTCTTTCTCACTGTGCCTTCTAACGCAGATTAAGTACTTAGACCAAGGGTTTCAATAACAGATTTGGGAACTGCCAAGAAAAGGAGCTATGTATGCAACGCTGGTTTAATTTACACCCCACACTCCCCATATGTTTTGTGAAGTGAATTCTATTAATCTGTTGGTGATAAGAGATGTGGGAGACAAAAATCCAGTCTGCTTGGATGTCTATGGGTGATGGTTATACTTTATATACTTTATTTTTTCACACATTATTTAACTAAGACACATGGACAAATTAGATCGGAGCAAGTGTGGAAGATCAGTGCTGGTAGAGCACCAAATATTATGAAATATATAGCTTAAAATAAGATCTGTTTATGATTATTGCACATAATTAACCTGTAATGAAACTCACATATTAGTTCTCTCCTACTACTATGGGGATTATCCTGCCTTGAACTGCTGCAAACCACCATTTCACATGAAATATTAAATCTGCTATTTTTGTTGAGATAAGTTTGCCAAGTGCTATTATAGATAGTAGCAGATGTACTTTTAACTTGAGCCAGTATCTCAGAAAGTTTAAAATACCTAAATTGGGAGTGTTCTCAATTATAGACCTTTCCTATAAACCAGGAGACAATGTCAGGCTGATATTCATAGATATATGACCATTTCCCTCTGGAAATCTGAGTCAGATACCTAAGTTGTGTTGATTTAAGCAGAACTTCAGTGATATATGCCAGTTGCTGATCTGGGCCAGTAAGTTTAAATAGTATTCTGTGTCCTCTAGAACTTGCTATTCAAGATTTTGTTTCAGCTAAGTGTACGACCAGTATAGCCTTATGAGCATGAAATTAGATAATGCTGACAGTTGATGAGTAGGGGAGATAAAATGAAAAGTATGATCAAGGCATTTTACTTTCGCTTTCAGAGCTTTGTTTCCCCTCAGACCAGTGTGGAGTACAGTCACTTCCACCTTTGACATTTTTGTATGTAAAAGACATACATCCCTGTACTGATCTGCTCATTTCTTTTGAACCTTTTTTTTTTTTTTTTAAACCTTATTCTGGTCATTTAGTTCTGAAATTATTTATCAGAATGCTGTTAAGTAGTCCCTAAATTCTTTACAGTATTCGAGGGTTTTTTTATCCATCCACTTACTGAAAAAAATTCTAATTGCTTTTCTTATGTGTTGTTATGCTTCTAATTATTTCATTTGGGAATTATTTAGTCCTTTTTAAATATATAAATCAAAAACTATTGGCAGACAAAACACAATAAGAATTAGTTCATCATTAGGAAAGCAACTGAAATAGAAAACCTGCGCTGTGATTAGGCATTTTCAGTAAAAAGGAGTTCTACCTGATAAGAGGTAAGGTAGAAGCTACATTATAATTAAGAGATTTAGTTCTTACGACCAAAATTTTCTGGCCAAAATTCTCACTAATTACTGTAATAGAAGATCATTCCCAACATTGTCTCGCACTGCTTTATAATGTGACAAACACAGCATACTCTGGCTACTGAATCATATTTGTCTTCATGCCTGTTTTGCTCAGTCACAAGAGAATACTTACACATATTGTCTATACCCCCTAGCTATTTGATTCAACTTATTATTTTGAGCCAAGATACTCTTTTTACCTACATTTCCTGTACTTTACATATCTGGTTTTTGTTATAATGCACAAAGATCACCATCAGCACCTTCCATTTTTTTATGTTTAATATTACCAGGGAGTTTTTTGCCTTTTTCTTTTTTATATCCTTCTGCCTTGCCTTTGTTCTTTACAAAATACTCCCAGTGCATTTTAAGGTTGTATTTATCAGGTTTCATTTGGGCATTCAAACATTTAATACTGTGAGGTATTCTGTTATTGCAGTATCAAGCCCTTCTGATGAGCATGATGAATAACAACAGGTTGGCTTTTTTAAGGTTAATGACTTCATGATTTACAAGTGAAGATATATGAGCCAAAATTGTTGCATTAATTGTTCCATTAAACAATGCGAACTTTGAATATACTGTTTGGGAATGCCCTGGGGAAGTGTCATCATCATGTTGTATTAATTGTGACATAGCATCTATTTCAGATCTGCCAACAGCTAAGAAAAAAGTACTGCAGCTTATAGCTGCCCAATAACTTAAAGGTTAGTCTCTCCTTAAAGGTTAGTCAGATATTAACGGCCAACAACAAACTGAAAATTACCTCAGACAAAAGCCAGAACACGTCAACAGCAACATAGACTGTTGGACTTCCTGCGGTTTTAAGTGATGTTAAAGCCTGGGGTAATTGGGTTTTGGAGGCAGTTGCATGTATGTAAGCTATAGTAACACCAGTGATGGACTGCTGCCACCTTGTCCTTCTCTTCATTTTGGTCTAGTCAGAACTGCTCCATACAAGAAGCCTCAGCTGAGATCTGTTGGGTTGCAAAAAGATAAAAGAAGAATCAACAAAGATCATCTGCATTTTATGGGATCAGAAATGTTTTTGAAGCAGAACAAATTCCCAATTGGTATAGCTAATTAAAGGAATGTCTTACTTCTGGAATTAATTCCGAGACAACAGAATGGGCACCAGGAAGCTCTTTTTGGTATGAAGAACATCCTTTTTTACATTTGTTGATGGCACCTTAGAATTTAGCAATCTCACATCAATAATTACAAAGGGATGATAATATTAAGTCATTATTTTACTTATTTAAATAACAAGGTTTTTTTCCAGTATTGTTGGTTTTAATAACAAAATAATAGAGTGAAGCCAGCTGATGAATGCTCTCATCTGAATTTTTGATTCACCAGGGATATGCCAAACTTCTATGTTTCAGAAGGAAGATTTTATGGTAATATTTTTAATTTCAAGGGAAAAGATCAGAACAATTCAGAGGAGGTCTGAAATGGCAAATGATCTCTGAATACTCCTAACTCAGAAATACAAGTTTTTTCTTTAACAAGAGCAGAGTAGCTCAATCCAGCCTTGGTAGCTTTAAGCAGGCTTGTGTTCAGAGACCTCAGTAAAGCTCCACCTTTTTCCATTCTGTTTGAGTAGATAATATCTTCCTCTGTTTTAGCTTCCTTTCCTTTTTATATGTGGCTATAGAATGACAAATGATTCTGCTGCCTGTTTACAGGACAACTAGGTATAAGATTACTTGCAACAAGTAAAGTTAAGCAAGCAAATTAGTCTAGTTTATTAATAAACCATTTACTTCACTAAGTGATGAGTGGCATCAGTGTTTGAGGGGGAATGGAAGACACAGGGTACAGACAGAAAGTACAGTATCATTTAGCATCAGTTCTAACTGCAGTTCTTTTTTCCTTTTCTCATTTTTGCCTTTGCTTTCACCAGTGAAAACTGCTTCTGCTTTGTTCCCTCTGTCTTTCCACCTTCTCTGTATTTTGGATGCTTTGTGTAAGAACAGCAGCAAACCAAGCTGGAAGATGTTGCTGCTGCTGCTAGGGAGAAAGGAGATTATTAGATTCTATTTAGTACCAACTAAATGGGTGCAGCTTTCACACAGGGCTTCATGAGAGCGGGAACTAACAAAAATTTCACTGGAAGACATTACCTTAAATTGTTTACCTGGACCTTGGGGTGGGGAAGGTGGGCTGGAGGAAGGGAGAAATTGCAGGAAAAGCATGGCTAACCTTGGCTTTTTCAAAAAATGTGCTGAAACATTTGTAAAATATAGTGTAGGCTTTTATAGTTTTCACCCAGAGTAAAGAATGATTTGTACTGGAAGTGTAAGAATAAATTCAGAAAATGGCAGTGAGAATTAATGGGTAAGTTTCTCTACCTGTGGCTTCCTTATTCTGTTACAGTTTGGGCCTTAGTTTTGAGGAAGACATTGCATCATGAAAGTGGTATCTCTCTTTGATGAGCCCTTCATTAACTTGGACTTATATGTAAATTGTCCCCATGGTTTACATGGGGCAGTTTATATTCAAGTAAACTGAGACTCAGCTGAGCCTCAGCTTATTCACTGATGAGGACTGAAATGTGAAGCTCATGCTTGTTATTATCCCACTTCTGACACCAAAATAATGTTATGATACACTGAAATAATGTTAGGATCCACTTGTTAAGAGATGCCTCTGCCTGAATTAAGATGCAAATGAGACCATATGCTGAAGTCAATAGAACAGATTTCATTTAACAGCAAATGTGAGGTAGAGAGAGACAGACATAGGAAAGGGGTAGGGGGTGGGGTGAGGAAGAGAGAGAGGAGATGGGGGGGAGAGATTAAGCAAAGGACATCCCACGTGGGTCCCTGCAGTGTCCTGCTGGCCCTTGTCTTCTTGGTGGTGGGGATCCCAAAGTGTTCTTCTGGCAGTACCGCTTTTATACTATCCAAATCCATGAGGCAAAGGCACCAATCCCTTAACTTTGAATGGCATGAGTATAAGCAGTTTCTTCCTTTACTCACAGCTTCCCGAAGTGGGAATTTTTGTCCAGACAGACTACCCAGATCTGCCTCACCAGGCCTGGCATTTTCTTGTTGCTGTCTGCACTTTTCCCACAGTTTGCACAGTGGAATCCTGTCCAGTGTGCTCATTCCAAACTTTTCACCTCCATGTAGGCCTGAAATTTACACCTTCCTGTTTGCCATCTGTGCCTGTTGTGGTACCTTATTTTATGAGAACATCCCCCTTTGTGTCAGGGTTTTGAGACAATTAACTGCATTCTTGAATCCTCACAGAGCCATAAATACCATAATGGTACAGACAAAATTGCAGGTGAACACTTGACTGCTAACACACATTTAACATTAATTAATGCCATATTTGTGACTTCTTAATTCTTCTAATCAGTTTTCTAACAGGATAGCAGCTTCTTAGGTGCTCAGCTAAGTCCTTAATGATGACTTTATGCAGTAATGATATTCAGTAGTGTCTTTAGATTGTTTATAGCCCTTAGTGACTGGAAATTGATTATTTTACCTTTTATTGAGCCCTTTTTTAATTTCCTTGCTGAGAATTAGGGACTCATGCAATGGCTTCAGTCCCTAGTTTTACTATATAATTTCCTTCTTATTTCAGAATGCAAATTTGAGAAAAGTATATCTAGAGAAAAGACTAAATATTCAGATTCAATGCATTTAGGATATAGGCAATGGAATTATATGGTTCAATGTCTTGGAATACCCAGATATACCCTATTTTAGTGCAATGGCAAATTTACAATGGAACTCTCTTCTAGCTTATTAGGGATTACCTCTGAGCTATTAGGGATTACATCTGAGAAGCCAAACAGCAGGTAAAACAATGTCTCTTCTTTGCGATATGTATTATTGGATTTCAGTATCAAAAATTGAAAATCTAGTGAAAAGTTACTAGGAAGGATTGCCTCCTGTCAGGAACATATGTTAATTTTACACTAATTTATATCTTTTGTAAATGTGACAGCAGAAGCATATGTGGAAATGTTTGCATGTGGAGGGGAGCAAAATATGTTTTGCTGAAAATAAGATTTTAGCGATTGTCACAGAGTATCTGCTGGTTAACAGTGTTGTGCAAATGATTTGCTGAAAATTGCAGACTGAACACAAGTCCTTTGATACTCTAGCAGAAAAGACAAAAGAGATGCAAAGTGAATATCTGGGTTTTGTTTTACTATGATAACACCTAGCTCCGTCTGCAGTCTCCAGCTCTAGCATTACTGCAGACTGGCAATCTAAAAATTAGTAATACATGGGAACTCTCACTGCTCCCTCCCTCTTCATTGATTATAACAAAATAAACCTGTCATTTTTTCACACTCAACATCTGCTGAGGAAAACACTATTTGAAAATAAGGTGCAAAATTCTGATGTAGAAAAGGTCTGTTTTATAGGAAGATAGTACAGATGGTGATGCTTTACTAATAAAAATTGATTGCTTCTTTCTATTTTCTGAAAGGCATCATAAGCTTTTACACCTTTTCATGGGAAAAATGTTCATCAGAACCAGGAGGCAGACTGCTAAACTAAGGGATGATAACAGTTGCATGCAGCAGATAGGATACCTGTCAGGAAATAAAAAAAAGAGGAAAAAAGATATTGAAATATTAAGAATTCTAGCAATGCAGTAAAAAGAATAGTTTTTATATTAGAAATGAAAGTTGCGATGAATGTGAATGTATCTATAAATACATAGAGTAAAGGATGGGAAAAGGCTGAAAATTGCAGAAGGTTAAATTAAAGAAAATGTCTAGATGGGGGAAAAGCATTCTCCATCACTTCCTGATCAGTTAGCTTTCAAAGTCTGAAGAGCTTGGTTATAATTTTCACATTAAGCTAAATAATAAAATATTTTTCCAAAACTTCTAGCTTTCCTGCTTTGATTTTTTAGAACTGGTATAAAACTGACAGGAGAAGAATCTCCTTTTAGCAATTTAGACAGCCAACTTAGTACAAAAATATTACACTTTCAATATTTTTTAAAAAAATTTCACCATTTATTGATCCAAACAGAAAATAATATTTCAGGTCAAAACCGAAGTTGCTGGGAATGTTAGAGGATCAGGGACATGGATCATTGATAGAATTATGGGATCAATAAAAGAACTGTAGCAAGAGCCTGCAAGCAAAAGGCCTGTGTGAGAAAAACTCTCCATGACAAAATCCCTGTGTAAAAACAGGGCTGGGAACAAGAAGGGAGTTTGAGAAGGTACAGCTGTGGAGATAAGACCCGGAGGGAGGAGGGTGAACTCTGAATTCTTTTAATCATAACATAACTGTAGAAGCTTGCCAATGTAAGTCCAATTATGTAGAAGTAGAAATGCACTTTGATAAGTTTTAAGCCACTTAAGAGTTAACAAGCTGGTATACTATATAAGTGCCTCTGGATTGCTAATAAATGGAGCTTGCTTTTATCAACCACATTGGTTTTGGACTGCAATTTCTCCCCCCGCTGGAGTCCACGGACTTTTTTCAATTCCAACACTAAGTCAATTAAAATGTTTGAAACTACAAAGTATCACTCAGATTCATTCAGAAGATTTCATGTTTTGCAACTCCTTTTGTCAATATCTTTTGGAAACCACAGCAGGACAGCCTGGCTCTGACATCATCTCTTGCTACTGAGTGCTCATATGAAAACAATAGTTACATGTGCCTCTAAACTGCTGTATAAAACTAGGGGGGAAAGAGGGGGGGGTGGAAATGGTATCTTCTGTTGCCATTCACTTCCTTATATCTCAATTTTCTCAGTTCAGTATTTTAACATATATCGTACTTATGAAGACCTCAGATCTTTTAAACACTTTAAAACATTAAGATAAAGTCTGCATATTGACAGGTGTCTCTGTGAAATCATTTTAGTCTTTTTCTCCTCTGTACAGGTAAGCCACGCTTCCTGGTGAAAATCCCAAAGGCAACTCAGCAGAAGTGATGGTGTCTGGCAAGAGCAGTGTTTTCCCAGCGTGGTTCATCACTGTTTCAGTTTTAAAAAGTTATTTGAATTTTGCTGGACCAGAAAAGATCCAGCAAATATGTGTTCAAATGCAAATTTCCAAGTTTTCTTATCACACTATGTAAGTATATTAGGAGGTTGGTGTGCAGCCACCACTGGTTTTCTGTTAGAAAAGAAAAGGCATACCTGGTCAAGATGCAGACTGCAATTTGCATTTGTAATTTTGATTTTGAGTGCTTATTTACAGCACAGATTTTCAATTAGCTTGAGGGCCTGTGTGAGTGCATGAAAGAGGCTGACTGTGAACATGTAGATTTAAACATTGAAAGATATGACAGTTACATTTAAAAGGAAGTAGCAGAACAAGCAGACTGCCTTAACAGATAAGAGACAAGCAAGACAGACTTACTAAGGTTGTGTTTCACAAGACTAAAGCACTTCTGCAAATGCAGCACACAGACTGTTCTTCTCCTGACCTAAAATGGGTTGCTACCCCTTTCTATCAAAATTCCATTCATGCTGGGGAAAAAGCATGGGCATCTGACACCTCGCTTCTGCTATTACCTAACAGCGCAAGGCACATTAGATGAAGCTCTAAAGAACTAGAGTGCACTCTTAGACTGAATAATGTTAATGACATTGTCTTTAATGGTGTAAAGCTTCCACCAGTAAAAGTTTGTGAAGACACTAATATCCTGTTATGTACTTTGATCATTTGCGGGGCTAGAAGCAGGGAAAAACAGGGATGTTCTCTAAAATGTTATACTGAAACCTTTTTCAGAATGTTATCAGGACCAGTAAATATTTAACAGAAAAGCATCTCACTTCCACAGATTCAGTGACACCACCCCCCATACTTCCTGTGCATTTTGAAAAGCTGAAAACATCTCTGTCAGCTTTTTGACTGGCAGCTTTTATCAGAATAGTTCAAAAATGCTAGAGAACAACCCAATCCTGTTACCTGTATGTTTATTCCATCTGTATTCTGGAGGTAAATGTAGGTGTCATAAACAAGACTCAAATGAGACACAATCACCAGCTTGCATTTTTCCGTGGAATCTTTACCTTTTCTTCTCAAAAGATACAATCAACATCTTTGTGATTTTTCTGTTCAGTTATGAAACTGAGGCTGCTTGCCTCCTATGTATTTAATTTGTATCAATAAGAACTTTAATAGTGCGGTGATTCAATTTGCAAGAGAAATGCTTTTGCAATGTACCTTGATGACAGACAGTGACTAGATATGTTAGCTCATTAATTGTTTTCATGAACATTTATGGAGGTAACAAATTAAAATTTAGAAGAACTCATTAATTTATAAAGCGTATTTGGATTTCAGAATTCATGTCCTTTTAAAATTCTGAATGTGTGTCCTGGTTTTGGCCAGTATGGAGTTAATTTTCTCACTGTTGCTGTGAGAGGACAGAGCTTGGAGCCCAGTGGGTATGCCTAGGTTGCTATTCAATACCACTCACTCATGGTAGGGCGGCAGAGGTAAGGGAATCTCAGTTCTGCAATGAAAGGGGGCATTGCTTTGGATGGAAGAAAAAGGTGCTGCTTGGAGGGGTCGTGGCCATTTTGTTCCTTTTTCTGGGGAAACAAGCAGCAAATGGAGGCATGGAGTGGCAGTTCGATCATGTTGGGTTAGTCTCAATGGGCATTTTTGCATGTAAACACACTCTTTTATACACTGTTGTTATTAGTATTGTTGCTGTTACTGTTTGTTTTCTTATCTCATTGCTGTTTCCAGTACACTGTTCTTAGCTCAGAATCTCTGCCTTTTGTCTCTCACCCAAGGGGGTGGGTGGAGGGCAGTGGCTACATGGAGCACATTTTCCAACTGGATTTAAAACACACCGGTATGATAACAGATTTCAGTAGTTTAATTTGAATTGTGTGATTACCATGTTTAACTCTAAAAAAGGGTGCAAGTCTAGATGGATGCTCCTGTAATCTGTAAATAAAGGTAAATAAATCCTTCCATTGATTATGTCAGCTTTATATTATCTTGCTTGTATCATATGGTAAAATTATATATCTAAACAATGCCTGAGTTGTTAATGTTTACAGTCTAGGTGGTAGAAAGTGTATGTGAAGACAAATAGGATAAAAAGCAGAATTATGAAAAATAGACTGAAAAGCCTTACAGGTAAGGATTGCAACTTCACAAATTGGAACCAACGTTAGTCTATCACTGGAGCCTATTTCAACATTCTTACTTGACTAAATTCACTTTGATTACTGTGACAAGCATAAATACAAATTGACAGTAAAAACTTACTGGTGATTACCTGAACCTGAGGGATGGCCTGAAGTTCAGCCAGGAGAAGTTTAGGTTGGATACTTAAAAATCCTTCTTCATCCAGAGGGTGTTTGGGCACTGGTACAGCTCCCCAGGGAAGCAGTCACAGCACCAGACCCAACAGAGTTTTAGAAGTGTTTGGACAATCCTGTCAGGCACATGGTATGATTCTTGAGGATGGTACTGTACAGGGCCAGGAATTGGACTTGATGATCTTTCTGGGCCCCTTCCAACTCAGATATTTTGAGATTCTCTGATTCTGTGATCTGATGACAGCATTCTCAACAAATGAGAAAGTTGTGTGCACTTAGTTACATCAAAGAGTAATGATTTGCCACATCCTGTTAAAGCAGAAATTTTTCAGGAACAGACAATTATACCTTTAAAGTGAACTTAAAGCTGTAGTGTTGTCAGTGTGTTTTATGAGTGCTAAGAACTGTGGACATTGACTGGACTAAGCAAAAAAATTTGCAATACTGAAAGGCGCCTGAGCTGTGAGGCATAACAAGAGAAACATACCCAAGGCAGGCACTTAATGAGGTGGTCAAAATGAACAAGGAATCTTATAAACTCATAAGGAGGAGATGTTGAGGACAAGCACTAAGATTCACATTCCCTTTCAAAATGTGACTATTATATTAATCCTTCCAAGATCCTGTGTGTAGAAATTTCATGTTTAAACTGATCCCTTCTGTGCACATGGATACTTCTTTTTTGAAAGAGACTTAAATTATATGCCATATATCCACATAAATGTTCTACCCATTAGAATCTGGAAAGACTGTCTTGCTAATACAAATAAATAGGATTTCTACACATTAAAGACTCTTCAGCAGTGAAAATCCAAAGACACTCACACCAGACTGACAAATTGCATCATGATGAGAAACAATGTGCCATTATCTGGGTTACTGGCTTGTTGCAGATTGAACTGGTGGTTGTCAGACATCAAAGAATGTAAAGTTTTGAACTGGGGTCATAAAATAACCATTGACTGATGAGGACACACACATCAGTGTAAAACTTTGGGGTTTTTTAGCTGTTACATGGATTGAGACTTTTTGAGGATGTACCTACAGCAATGGAATCCAGCCAGCACCTTCTCAAAAGCTTCTGTAACACCCAAAGCAGCTAAACAGCACCACTATGGAAACTTCTGGATGTTTTGAGGCATAAAGGCTTTTCACATTCAGCAGCAAACCAGTTGGTTGAATAACATGGATGCCTGAAGAAGATATTTGGAGCCACCTCTGAATTATATGGTTCTCCAGAGTTCCCTCAGTTTCACAAAGAGATTTATGCTGACATGGCCTTTGACCTGAAGTCTTCTCAGTTGTGCCCAGTTCCACAACAGGACAGGATATGAGTATGCACTATTCTCATAATCTTCCTCTCTGTACTTTCTGCTCCCATTTTTCTTTCCTATGCAAAGGAAACCAGGCACACAGGTCAAGAGCAAATGACAATATGGCCCAATAGCCTTCTTGGTACAGACATTAGCAGACTGGGTGGCCTACAGGTTACGTACACTTTGAAATACTTAGACTCTTGAGAAAAAAAAATCTGCTTTTGTTAATGTTATCTGATTCATCCTGTAGGAAGCAGTTCTGTAAGCACACAGTACTGTCATAAAGCTTTCTTCTCAACGCCATCCCCACTTGACCTCAATAAGCCTATGGAAAGCAGTTTGTTCAATATATGCTTGAAGGCTAACACCAGAAATTAGTTTCCGTAATAAATATCTTGAGTGGTAACTATTTCCCAGCCTGGCTTCCTGCAGAAGATTGCCATAAGAGAACTTATGGCAGAATCAAATACATCCTCTGTACATGTGAGAACCAGCTCCCATTTTACCTGTATGCGAATCACAGTCTCTGTTCAATGTGGTAAAATGTTCTTCACTCTCTTCATTCACGCTTGCTTCTCTAAAGAAATTTTTATAAATCTTTTCTACTTCAGTCACATGCTTATCATTTGTTCATAATTCTGTGGCATGCATACCATAGTACTCAACATATTGTGCGAAAGATCTCTACAATACAGTCTGTTCCTTTCGAAGTACCTGCCATGATTTTTCATTAGAGATGCTGCCAAAGCTAAATTAGACAATATACTGTTTGATAAAATATCTTATTTCAAAATATAGCAAGAATATGCAGCAAAAGCCAATATAAATGCATCTTGAGGCATCAGCATTTCCTCCTTGTGATAAGAAGGAGAAAATGTTTTGATATATTTTTGGCAGTGAATTCTGAAATCCAGGCTATAAGTGCTAAAGAGCTTGTCAGTTTGGGAGCTAATCCATATGCCAAGGATACATTAAACAAATATGTAGCTACTTACTTCAGGGAATGACCAGATACAAATAAAACTTTCACAAGGAAATCAAGCCCAACTACTGGTAAGTTTAAGGTGAAAATTTAAATCACTTTTGACAAGGTGGAAAAGCACATAGGGTCATAGTGCAACTGCAGTATAATGTGCATGATTAACTCACTGTGGACCTGTTCCCTGGCATCAGGATTTTACACAATCTACATTTTACACAATCTGCATTGTAGAAATAGTCATTGAGAAAAAAACATGTAACTCAAAGCATAGAGCCATGCATAAATAATAATAAAATAGTCTGGAAAAAGTGAACAAGCAATGATTTCATTTTCTAACCACAGGCCTTGGCAGTGGGCTCTACAACACAATTCTATTTTTGCAGTTAAGGCCCTAGTCTGTCTTCTCTACTGGAAAAGAGGTGGAGGAGTTCAACTATGTCCAAATATACTGTTCAACTTTTTTTCCTCTGTATGATGATGTATTTATTTAATCCTTTAAAAGAATGTTAAGTACAGATCTCCTTTTTAAATTCTTCAATCGGGCTGAATTCTTCACTTCTAGCAATGGATGATACAGCCTTTTAGCATACCTGAAGCATAAATGATCAAAGTGTGAGGCGGAAGTAACCTTTCCTGCAGTTGCTTTCAGTTTTCTCATGCACAGTTAAATCAATGCATTGAGAAGTAATTCTTTATGGAGATGGATACAGAATTAGCCCCTGCAGTCTCACCAGAGTTTAATGGGTGATCTGATGCTAACAGCATCAGTTTCTGCCATCTGTTCATAAGGGGACCACTGACTGTTCAGCGAGATCCTTTGTTAATCATGCTAAAGGGAATTTGGATGACTAAAACTGAATTGTTTGAATACTCCCATCCAGCAAAACCACCAGTGTAGTTAATAACTGAAGATAGGAAAAAAGCAAAAATTGGAGAAAAACAAATTATTTAAATACTTAGTTCTAGTTCCATTTTCACAGCTCTTTTGATAAAAAGAGCTACATGCCAAGTACTGTAGTAGAGAAACTGTATTTATTCACTACAAATAAATAGTCTAATAAATAACTTTTTTATGCTTATATAAAGTTATGCTTTCACAAATATGTTGTTTTATGACATAAGTAGTCTAAGCAACAACTTTGTTTATATAAGCTATAAGTAGTTTGAAGATGTATATTACCATTTGTCTGTTTTGAACTAGTTGTGTTGCATGTCTTGTTCTGTCTAATTTCTCATATGTGTTTTGTTGTTATTATTTCTGATGCCTAATAAAATGAGGGAATTAGAATATCAGATGATATGGAAGAACAAGTGGTAAAACTAAGTACACATATATGTTTGCATAAGAATATACTTAACTTTACAAAAAGCTATTCATGAAAAAAAGTATACAAGTAAAAATGCAGTTATTTAAATGTTTATATTGAAAGGATAAAATGGTTGAAGAAAGTAGTTCTAAATTTAATTAATTACTTATACTCGCTATGTTGCAGTATTTGCACAGATACAATTTAGAAATGCATTTCAGGAGAGTTCTGCAGGGTATTAAACACAGACACGAAGCAAAGATAAGGATTAAAGCTAATCAAAAGCTAAGCATAACAAAAATCAGGAATATTTAGACAGATTGTTAATTATCTATCTGTTTAAACATGAATTCCCTGAAGAAGAGTCAGCATTAAAGACATCCCTGAGAAATGTGTCTACAGGAAGGAAAGGCTTTTCACTCTAAAACTGTTTGTTTGGATGTTCTAATTAGCAATTTAAGCATACTTTATTTTGAAAGCAGCTACAAATTATATTGTTATCAATAAGAACATGCCTTTTCAACAATGACCATCATTACTTCCATTTATTCTTGTCTAATTAGAGTCTCGGGAAATGTCTGTTTCAGACCAGTTTCCACATTTGTATTGAAGCAAAGTTAAATTATTTTCAGCTCCCTTTACAAGAGCTGAACAAACTCTTGGTTACCATCTTGCTCTCCCTTCCTCTTTTTGTTTATGTGTGCTGGTTCCAGCCAGAACAGGGTTAATATTTGCCGTAGCCAGGAGAGGGCATGGCTATGACCTGGGGGCTGTTCTATACCACCTCATGACGGGGGGTAAGGGGAATGAAGCTTCTTGCAGGAAGAAGAGGTTCTTTCTGATTGGGGTAGGTAGCACGGCTGCGGTCGAGTCAGGTCAAGTTCCATGGTGAGCATTTTGGCATGTGAATCACTCTCTCTCTTTTGTATGGTTTTGTTATTAATATTGCTGCTGTTACTGTTTGTTTTCTTATCTCATTGCTGTTTCCAGTAAATTGTTTTTATCTTAACCTGTGACCTTTTCCTGGTATGCCTCCAAATCTTCTCTCTAGCCTGCTACAGTGGGGAGGGGAAGGGGGAACGAGCAAGAAGCAGCATGGCTTGGAAAGTCTCAGTGGGAGGACTAAATTGGGGGGTACCATTCTTAAACCACAACATTACCTTACATTTAATTCCAGTTTAGCTCATCTTCCAGCAATTAAAAATTGTATTAGGAAAATTTGCACAGAAAACTTGAGTTAAAAGTTGAGTGGAAAAATGTGATCAGCTATTGTTTTATTCTCATGGGCAAAGCTCTCACTGTACTGAGCTTAAAAGAGGATTTCATGGTAATCTTATATATGAAATGTGTCTGGATTCAAGTTCGCCAGAGGGACCTGGACGAGCTCAAGAAGTGGGCCCATGAAGATCTCATGAGGTTTTACAAGACCAAGTGCAAGGTGCTGCACTTGGGTGAGAGCAACCTCTATTATCAATCCAGGCTGGGGGATGGACAGATTGAGAGCAACTGTGCCAAGCTGGTTTCAAAACAGACCTGTTGCTGGCCAAAACTTAGTCTGTTAGCCATGGTGGCAGAACCTTGGGGAAAACATATGTGAGGAAGGATAAAAAAATGCTGTGCACAGCTGTGAGAAAGATGCAAGAGAAAAAGCTCTGCAGACACCAAAATCAACAAAGAGCAAGATGATGAGCCACTCTAGGCATCAGAGCAGACATTTCCCTGTAGTCTGTGGAGATACCATGGCTGTCTTTTTGCAGCCTGTGGAGGACCCCACACCAGAGAAGGTGGACCTGTCCTGAAGGAAGTTGCAGTTTAAGAAGAGACCATGTAGGAGCAGGCTCTTGGCAAGCGCTGTAGTCTGTGTAGGGGAGACCACATGGAGCAGGTTTTCTGATAGGAGCTGTGACATATGGACACTAGAGCAGTTCTTGAAGAACTGCTCGATGGAGCAGTTTGTGAAGGACTGTATCCTGGAGTGAGCCCATGCTGGAGCAGAGTAAGAATGTGAAGAGAAAGGACTGGCACAGACAAAATGCTGTGAACTGACCACAACCCCCACTCCCCATCTTCCCTGTAGTGCGTAGTGCTAACAGAGTGGGGAAGAGGTAGAAGATTTTGGAACAAAGGAGTGAAATTGAACCTGGGTAGAAAGAGTAGGGTAAAAGGAAAGTGAGTTTAGTTTTGTCTATTTCTCTCTATTCTACTTTAATATATATTTTTTTAATTAGGAATAAACTAAATTAATATTCTTCAAGTCAAGTCTGCTCTCCCTCTGATGGTGACTGGTGAGTGAGCTCCCTGTCTGTAACTCAACCCACAAGCTTTTAATCTAATTTTCACCCCCCTGGCCTGTTGAGGAGGAGGAGTGAGAAAGCACCTGGGTGGGAGCCTGACAGTCAGCCAAGGTCATTTCACCACAGAAGTTTATAATTTTATCACATCAGATGAGTCCCTTCTCCCTCATCCCAGTCCTGCTGTATTATTTGGGACATGATGTGGGTGGGTGATATTGATTTTCCTAATGCGCTAATCCAGTCTTTGTCAGAGTCCTTTGAAGCTGATGTCTCTTCTGTGCTATGATCCTAAGCCAGAGACTGCACGCTTTGACAAGGGGAAGGAATTCACATAAACTGTTCCAAATTGCAAGCTTATTTCTCATCAGTGAGCAAGAACTTTTTCGAGATTGAGTTCCATATCTAATATTTGCATCCAGTTTTGCATATTTATCTGCAAATAATCACCCAAGTCTTTGCACATTCATTTTCAGAGGGGTATCAGCGAACTGCTTATGTAGATTTTCTGCATATAGAGCTGCAGATTTTGCAGCTACTAGAGTTCACATTTTAAAATGTGGTCCTATTAGTGTAAATTAAACAGTGTTAGCATATAAGTGTGTGGTATTGAACATGAGGTCATTTGCACAGCTCTTGGTAATCTGAACATTTGACAGAAATGGTTTGGTTATGACCAAAGTTGCTGCTTCTGAAGTGGCTACATTTCTAAATCCAACCCACGCAGCAGTCAGACGTAAGAGTGTGAGTTTTTGCAAAGACAGATTAATATCAACAATTAGAAACTGTTATTTTGATGCTATGAGGTGCAATAACTGTGGTGAATATGCCTGTACATTAATGAAAAATATACATGATAATGTGAAATGTATCTTTTTCAGATATTTGGTGACAACTTTTATTGTGAGTCATCAAATAGGTTTTTGCTCTTTCTTTTGAAAAGATGACGAAGTCATGTACTAAATCAGTACAAGAAAGTCAGGGACCTGTTGGAGTGGGTCCAGAAGAGGGCAACAAAAACAGTCAGAGGGCAGGAGCATCCCTCCTATCAAGAAAAGCTGAGGGAGCTGGGGTCAAACCTTGTTGCAGCCTTTCAGTATAGAAAGGCATAAAGATAGATTGAGAGAGTCTTTCTCACCAGGGCCTGAAGCATTATGACAGGTGGCAATATTTTGGGTTATTGTTTAATTCAGAATACACATCATAAAGGTAAAGATTTTGGCATGGGATTTAGGTTTCAACATCCTTAACAAATCTAAAACTTACAGCTTAAGAAAATCTGTCAGTCATGGTGCAAACCCAATCTCTTCAGGCAATACTTTCCTAAACATATTGTTTCTCATCTAGGGGACTGGGAATCTGCTGATTCTTCAACAATAATTAAATACATAATTATTCAAATTATTATAGTGCTAAATTTAGGATGTTTTTAGCCATAGGTGTTTGTAAAAAAAAAGTACAAATATTATTGCTGTGATATATAGATGAAATTCACTTAACACTGGGTATGTTTACAGCTGATAAGATTTTACTTAATTAGATATTTTTGATAAATATATATATTATAGTGCTAGACATAAAACTAGCTAACAGTATAAGCTGTTTATTTCAACATGGACCTATGGCACATATCATAAAAATATGCATTTTTATTTTTACACCAGCTTTTCAAATATTTGAGAACTGCTTTTTATTTTCCAAGGGTCAGTTCTATAAGAACCTTAATGTCTGCTATTAGTATGATTTGCTAGAGTTCTTCCTTCCTTTTTATGTATCAGTTTGTTTATAACATTGTGATTATGACTTGACCATTTAGCTACCAAAAAATGTCAGTTTGCATTTTGAGAAGACAAGGCTGATGATTAGTTACAGTAAGATCACCTCAAGAAGGAGCCATAATTTCAGCATTATGGAAATGTGATTAATTTACCTTCTTCACTATCAGCAACAACTTTCAGTTTGGATATTCACTGTGGCCTTTACTATACAGACATAAATCTTTCTGTCAGAAAGATTGAGTAACCTTGTATCCTGAGTTCAATTTGAACTGAAAGGACAATGCACCAAGGACAAATTTCTTAAGATAAATAATCAAGCAAAAACCCATGAAACAGTAATTTCATTTCCACAAAATAAAGCAAATACTCCAAGTATGGAATAATTCAGAGCAATGTAAACGTCATTAAAAATTGTTGTGGAGTTGAAATTTTGCTAATTATGTATTTTTAGAAATAGAAATAACATACAATATTTGTTGAACTGTCCAAAATAGTGTATACTGATAAGCCAGAATTTTTGTCCTTTTAAAAATCTATTATCTTCATGCTGTAAAGGTCACAAGCAAAATGATAAGTTTGCCATGTTCCCAAATCTTAGTATTTTAGACCTGAAAAGCAAAATGTCAGCAGTAGATTAACCAAGCCTTGTTTTCTCCCTCTCCCCTTCCCTGGAGAAATAAGGAATATTTGTGAATTACTTAATGTGAAGATCCCATTTCTTCTAATGTTTTGTAAAGCTCTTTTATTTCTCTTTACTTCCATTTTATGGATGTCTCTTTGCATCCTTACCATTCTTGCTATATATTGCAATATTAATCCTATGGATTTTATTTGCAGGACTGTAATGTTAAAAAATTGACATTTCTTCCTGCTGTTGTTCAACAACAGTGGTTCTGAACTTCAGTCCAAGATTAATAGTTGCTTGTACAAGCTTACAAACGAATGTCTCACTGTCCACTAAGAAGAGTATTTCACAAATATACAGCCATAAAAACATCTTTGAGTTCCTCAAATAACATGTACTTAATAGCTTGGCTGAAACTGTTAATAATGGGAGAAAATATAAGAATCTCGACCATTTTTCTGTTCTCTGGACCTCACCTACAGTTTTAAATTTCTAGTACCCATTTCAATATTCTAGAAGATTGCCTGCATCAAATATTCAAAAGCTAGTATCCACTGTGCATTTACGTTGAGTTCTTATATTTGTAGTCTACATAAATGATCCATAGGAGAGGGGAAAAGGATCATAAATGAACAAATAATACTAAAGGCTCTACTGTGAGTAAAACTGTAAAGGAGAGGCTTTTAGATAACCTATGAGTCCAAGAGACCCGCATTAATTGCTTGACACCTGAGCAACAAGGGAACTATTGACAATATTTACCAGTTATTAGTGGCTATTGATGGGATTTAACCTTATTTTCCTAGGTGATTAAGTTCTGTTCTTATTCTGTTTTACCCAGGTTTTATAGCACTCATCAGAACAGATGGGCACCCTCCAGCAGGATTGTAAAATGGGAAGAAATCACCAGAAATGTATAATTTTTTTTTCTTTCCAGGTGGAGAAATGCCTAACTTGGTTTAACAATGTTTTTGCTTTATGTAAGCTTGTTGCTACGAATATCCAGTAACAGGAAAAAAACTCAAACAAACAAAAAAACCCAATCTAATTAAAACCACAAAAAAAAATTACCAACAAAAGAAAGGTGCATTTTCTTTGGAGAAAGTGAATTTTGTCTAGGATTTTTGTCTTTCTTGTTGTTCCTTCTATGGTCTCAGAAGCTCCTCAAGAACATTCAGTCAGACTTTAGTTTTCTTGCAAGGGGTTTCTTTATATTATAGGAAAAACTGTCAACAGAAGATCCATTAAGATCTTATCCCTATGCTCATTGAGTATCTTGCATATTTAGTAAAATATTGAGACTG
>NW_008240033.1:2645900-2649380 GCF_000691975.1 Corvus brachyrhynchos | reverse complement strand
ATTCTTCCAATTATTCTCAAGGAAGTTTCCTGCTTCCTCATTAAAGGGTATGAACAATTTTAATACATCATTCTCAGCCCAATCTTGGTATTTCAGACAATAGAGTATCTCCATGGATCTTTTGGAAATAGGACCCAGGCACTTCTGAGTGCTATTCTGAGCCTATAAAGTTCAATTTTTGTCTCAAGGTGACAATGTCACCTTGGGAAAAGTCTGGGTTTCTGACCTCTCCCCATAGATGTTGGAGATGGATGCAGACATCCTTGGGCCATAAAGGGTCAAAAACTTCTTATATTCATATGTGACTTAGAACTGTGAGCCGTTCACATTAGACACAATTATTTCTAGCATTGCAAGATGGTATTTGCATGGGTTGAACTGTAAAGCAACAATAAAGAAAGAAGGAATGGCACTTAATATGTAGGGAAGAGAGTATTACTCAATTTATTGAATGTGATGGCAAGAAACTAAACATTCACCTTGGTAAAAGTCGCAATAGATTTACAGGAATTATCTAATATCTATATGACATTTTTACAGAAATTGTCAAAAATACATTTTACAATTTGATCTTTGTATGAGATACTTGTACTGTTGTCATTAGAACTATATAAGGCACAGGTTATAAAGGTTAAAATTGTCAGAGCAAGGCAAGAATAGGAGTACAAACAAGATGGGGTTTTTTTGTCAGAGCAGCCAATAAGAAGACAAATTTAGTCAAGACAGAAATGTTCCTAGAAATGTTGGGGTCTTATTTCCATTGCTCAGAACACAAAGCTCAAAGCTCCCCTGAATATGCACCGAGAGACACAAAGCAAACCACTGCACAGCTGTACTGATTCTCTATTGTGTAGCACCAGAAGTGGAATAATAAATTCATGCAGTTCTAACTGTGCCTGCACAGACTCTTATGTACAGGAGAAGACAGCTTATTTTCTTCACTACATTAATGTCTGTATAATACCTGTAATAATTATTCTTCCCCATGTGTCAGAAAGGCACTTCATTGTTAGTGTTGTTTTGTTACAAGTACAGCATTGGGTCATCATTGAAAAATAGTAGACTTTTTAACTTACAAAAAGAAACTTGTCTTATGGGGAAGAAGTAAAAAAATAAATATTCTTATAACAGCAGAGATGAAAAAGGAATGCTCTTACCATGGTTATTCCCTGAGCTTCTGTTTATAAACACCCACTGTTCTCACAAAATTCTTGTCATTGAACTTTATTCAGAATGACAAAGATATCTGTGAAATGAGCCTCCAGCTGGAGAATTGAAGGATAAGATACAGCTATATTAAGGAAAAATTATTATATGTAGAGCTTGTGACATCAAGTGCCTTTTACTAAGATTGCTCAAGACTTTCAATTATATGGCTTTGCTTTCAGTTATTTACAAAGTTGCTAAATTAAATTGTTTGAGTCAAGGTTTTTTGTGTCAGTGCCTCAGGCTGAATTTAATTTTTTTTCTTTGACATGTAAAAATGTGGTCAGCCTTTTTCTGCAAGAAATATATACCTTGTGAGCAGGGACTGAGAACAGGGAAGTGAGGAGTGAATATTTTTTGCGTCTATAAGAACTCTACAAATTTTGTTACCAATTACATATTAATTTCCTAGTAGATGCTTTATAGAGATTTATTTACTAAAACTCTCAAGAGACTTCACATGCCCTGAGATTTTACTTTGACTAAGTCTCTATACCTTGTGTTGACCATCTCACTCTCTCTTCTGTTTTCAGTAACTCTGCTCAGTTACAGGCACTCAGGAAAAATCTGTGTGGGTGACTATAATAACCAAATATAGATGAGACAAGAACTGAAAAAGAGAATAGGAGAGAAATTATTTTGAATGTATAGCCTGGAGGAAAAAAAGGCAAAGGCAGAGATGATGAAAATTTCCTGAAGGTGGATAATGAAGGGAACTGGAATCCCAGTAAGGAAAATGAAGAGAAAACAGGAAAATGGTAAGAGATTATGAGGATTCCAGGAATCACACAGAATGGGTTAATCTTAATAAGTAATGTTTTTAAGACCTTTACCGCATTTGCTATTTTCCTCCGAATTCAAACAGGTCCAATCTTTCCTGAAGTACCATAACCATGATACTCCAGGTAAGGGTTTACTGATTTTTACCTATTTTAGAAGCCATATTTTCATTTATATGTCTCTTTATGATACTACTCATAAGCACCTGCCATCAACAGTATATATGCAACTACACCTTGGGTCTTTTGTTTAGCCAGATGTCTCTTATCCTTTCTGTTTGCAACTGAATACCTTTGTCTTTGAACTTCTCTACTTTGACAGTGAAAAATTGATACCTTCTAACCAAATTTAATTTTCTGACCAGTTTCCCTCCAACCTTAAACAGTTTCGTCTAAAAAATGTTTGCTTTGGTTGTTTACTATAATATCTTTGAAGACTGTGAAAAGTTTAGGGTTTCTCATCTACATGAGTCTGTTAGCCTGGAATAGAAAGAATCAGTTAGGTTAGTCTGATACAATTTGTTTTTGGCAAACCCCTATTGAGGATATAGATATAGATTACATAGATGATATAGATATAGATGATATAGATAGATACAGAGAGAGATAGATTAGATATAGATATATACATATATATAGGTTAACTTCTAGATGGTTTTCTAGTGTGCTTCCTCCCTTTTCTACTGCATGCCAACCTGTTCCCAGTTTCAGTCACGTCATAAACAAGGAAGGTCCACATATAGGAGCTAAAGTTCCTGAGTATTTTGATGTTAATATTATGTTATTTGTTGTAATATCTATTTTTGCACTTTGACAATCTGGAGAATTCCATCAAAACCCATATAGAAGACATTAAATAAACAAAAAAAGTACTCACAAGGTACAAAATGGTAAGAGTGAGATTGTTTGTTTTATCCGAATCTTCCTGTTCAAACATAAGCATGCATACATTAGCATGGTGATGAAACTACATTTTATGAGAATTTTTGTGAGTCATTCAGTATTCCAGGTAAAATTACTGTTTACCCACCCAGATTTATGCTGTGTTAAAGTATAGCATATGTTCCGGTTTGGCCAAATTTAGAAATATATATATACTCTGAGAGAAGGCACAACCACCCCTCCCCCCACCAGGTTCGGGAAAAAAAAAATAAATTTTCCTCGAAGGAAAGTGAAGAAGATAAAACTATTTATTTAACAAGCACACGGGAAAGGAAAATAATGTTAAATGGTAAAATCTTTCGCTGTAGAGGAAAAACCTGGGAAAGTGTTCGAGTCCTCCCTTTGGTCTCCTCGGAGCTGGGGCTTGGGCCGGGGCCAGGCCCTCTGTGCCCGGTGGAAAGTCCTCCCGATGTGCTCTGATGTTACAGCAATCAGGCAGTCCAGTAGAAAAGGGAGAAAATCCGAAATTCCAGAGAAGGAAAAGTTCAGCTCTCAGTCTCTCTCCAGAGAACAAGGAACTGCAAAAAAACTGGCCAAAAGCTGACTGGAAAAA
>NW_008240033.1:2629981-2645324 GCF_000691975.1 Corvus brachyrhynchos | reverse complement strand
AAAAAAAATAAATTTTCCTCGAAGGAAAGTGAAGAAGATAAAACTATTTATTTAACAAGCACACGGGAAAGGAAAATAATGTTAAATGGTAAAATCTTTCGCTGTAGAGGAAAAACCTGGGAAAGTGTTCGAGTCCTCCCTTTGGTCTCCTCGGAGCTGGGGCTTGGGCCGGGGCCAGGCCCTCTGTGCCCGGTGGAAAGTCCTCCCGATGTGCTCTGATGTTACAGCAATCAGGCAGTCCAGTAGAAAAGGGAGAAAATCCGAAATTCCAGAGAAGGAAAAGTTCAGCTCTCAGCCTCTCTCCAGAGAACAAGGAACTGCCGAAAAAACTGGCCAAAAGCTGACTGGAAAAAAACTGCCAGCCTGGGTGCTTCCTCGCTCCCCCCCTGCCCCAGCTGGAAAAAAAAACCTGCTATCTTTATGTGACCTTGAACAAGTTTCAAACTGCTTTGAGAAAGTTTTGCTCAGTTTTTTCTTCCCCCTCTCAGGCTCAGTTCAGAGGCATAGAAAGGCCAATAATTAATTTCTGGGCATAGGTAGCGATATGGGATACACATCATAAGGTCACCCCAAGACAGCATAGTTTTTATAACTCTGATGCATTTTTAAATTTTTAATTAAATTCTGCAAGACACAGATGTTCTTAGGACATGCTGCTGAGACTACCATTAGTAGATCAGTTTGATATCACCAGGAATGTGAAGTTACAAGCACCTCTGCTTGAAGTTCCAGTTGAGAATGTGAAGTTTCATATAGCCTCCTTCTTCAAACAGCCTTTACTTTTTGTTGTATGTTTCTTTTTTTGCAATGTCTGGCGCACTAGAGTTCTAGTTTCAGGTACCATATCTGGGAACTACTATAATTAATTTAAAAATCATCATTATCATAATCAAACAAGAAGCTTGTAGTAAAGCTCAAAAAACATGTTATTCAAATTAATTTTCACCTTGTTTTGTGGTGAAAAAAACCAACTGTACAATGATCGTGTTGATCTACTTTCTGTGTTAACACAGACACATGAGAATGTATGATTGGATAAAATATAGAAAGGTGATCTGTCTCCCTGTCAGCAGATGTACCTTACTGAAAAAGCATTATTCTCTTTACAAATATTCTACTAATGGAGGTAATGTTCACAAACACTAGGTAAAACCAGCATTAGCACAAATTTAAATATTTACTGCTTTTACATAAATCCTTTTTGCCAAGTGTTTGTAAATCAGCTGAAAGTCACCTTTTTATCTCTGTTGATGTTGCTTTCATATTAAAAACTCATACATTAATAAAGTAAGTAATAGAGACAATGATCTGGTAGAAAGACAAAATGTGGACATGCTAACAAATAATGCTTTATGTTAAGAGTAGTGACATAGGTGAAAAAAATTCACAACCCAGCCAGTGTGTCATTTGCAGTAATTGTATGGGAGCTGTAAATATGTCAAACTTAGTCTTCGGTAAAAAATGTGTGGTCTTCCTTCTATGAGTGGTCAATAGGCTTCCCTGAATCTTTATAGGCACAGTGGCCACATATATCACTAGAATCACATCCAACTAAAAACTGAGTATAGCATTCGAATTGCATATAAAATTTCCTTTTTGAGAATGTATTTGTTGCTTTAAAAAGAGCAATGGAAATACTTCTGTAAGTGACAACTGAATTCTAGGCATTCAGAAATTCAGAACACAGAATTGTGTCCTCATTAATATTTTATTCTGAATTATTTTACAGATGTATATTCAACATTTTAATTACTCACATAGCTCCACACTCTCCCCAGTGTACTGCCTATATTTAAATTCCCAGTGGGTTCTGTTCCCTCAGCTTCTCTTTTTATCTTCAAATATCTGCTGAATTCCCTGATTGCCCATTCTGAGAGATTGCTAACGTCTCATGTCCACAACTTTTAGCTATTCCTGACTGTATTTTTCAGTTTTTCTGACATATTTTGGCTCCTGGTGTCACATCTCAGTGTCAGCTCTCCAGATTTCACTCACTTTCATCAGTCAAGCTTTTAAAGTTTCTGCCTTCAGCTGCAGTCCTATCATGTACCTGCCTTATTGTAAATGCCATTGCTAGGTCTATATCAGTTTCCCTTCATTCCTTCAGTACTCAGAGCTCCAGACAGCAGCTATGAAATAATAAGCCCTACTTTCAAAGGCTCTGTAGAATCTATAGCTGGCAGAAACACATCTGCATGACTGCAAATGTACCTATTGAACCAGATTCTGTCCTGTAAAATGCACAGGTAAATGTGATCTGAGAGGTACAGTGTCTCTGAAGCCCAATTTTCTCTCTTGCTTCATAGCAGCAAATATTATGGGAGCTCTAGCTGCATGCTAAGTCTGTCGGGTATGAGAAAAAATGACACCACTTGTAAGAATGATGGGCCACTAACGCCAATGTTGACATGCACTGCAAAAGGCTCCGGAGGGGCACTGCTTTCCAGTTGTTATTTAGTACTGCCTGTGTCAGCGCAAACAGTGGTGCTTGTCCCACTTGCCTCAATGTTCAAGCCAAGAACTGAAATGAAGCCAATGCTCAGCCTATTCCTCGTTTCTCTCCGCTCCCACACCCTAACTCCTGGTCACTTGTGAAGTGGTTCATGAATGTTGTCGGGAACTGGAGAAGTAATTAGTGTTTCCAAGTCTCCTACTCAGCTGGAAAATAATCATTGTAAACAACCCACCTGCATGCACTAAAGCAACTTTGAAATTTATTTTAATTAAGTTATTATTAAGTTAGAAAAGCAGGAAAATGTAGTTTAATGAAAGACTTAAACATGAAATTAAACTTTTTCATAAACTTGTATTTAGAAAAACCCCTTTTTGACATAGAACTGTGAATTATGTTGTAATTGGGAGATAATTTCATGTAGTTTAACACCAGTTAGGCTGCCATTTTTTCTTCTGAGACTATTTGCATTTTGGAGAAAATAATAACCAATTTTTTTGCAAACACCATGGAAAACCTCTCTTCTTCACTGTGAAAGCCAATGAAAGAAACCAAACAAAACAAGAAAATACACAGAGCTGAGAGCAAACATTCTTCCAACTACAGCTAAGCAGTAAACAAAATGACCTACCAGAAAAAAAACTCAGGAACACAACTTCTGATATCTCCGTATCATCTATATTTTGGCATTGGCTCAGTATAGTTGCTCTTCTTGAAGCCGTCAAGGTAACTAGTATTTAATTAGAGACTCAGTCAAAAAACCTGTATTTAGGGAAGGACTAGTTAAAAAATGAAAAGTGTTTAGCACATAGGTATATCCTGAAACAATTGCCAGAGTCAGAACAAATTCTCTATTTCTTCAGGAAACTCCATTTTTCCACATATGTAACCCAAGTACCAAAACATGCTAACTTTTTTGAAGATGTGGTATTCACAACAACTTTTTAAAGCAGATTTTCAACCTTTTTTTTGACCTGTGCACAATGAACACATCAAACATTTCATGAACTCCTAGCTTTTGTTATTTCTAATTCCTGCTTCTTCGGTCTCAAGAATTTTATACTTTATTTATTTATTCCCTAGAAAATTAATTTAGAAGTGTTATCTGGTGATATAGTAACTACAATGAGGCCTCTCATCCCTGAAAAATGTAATTGTGTAATTCCAGGGCATCATAATCATGCAAGAGATGCAATAGCCAGAAGTAATGATCAGTGCTGTTGTATGTCAGAACTCCCTTATACTGTTTTCTGCCAGACTTATAAAATATGTTCAGTTCTTGAATGGAAAAACACTGCACCATACTGTAAAATACTAACTCTTTTTTTTCTTTTCCCCTCTCACTGTGCACCATTAGCTCAGTGTGCTGAAGCTCTTGCATTATAATGGCTTTCACTTTTCACTAAACATGCCATTTCCCATTCATTATAATCTCAAAAATTGGCCCTGGTGTCATCTGAATACCAGTAAAAGTGATGCTTAAGGTTTTTATTTTCACTGCACTGGTGAGAAAATCCAGAAATGCTTCTGTTTGCTACTCCAATAGATCAGTAAACTCTTGTAACTTTAAATGCTACTGACAGCATTCAAGAACTTGAGCCATTATAACATGCTTATTGTCAAATGTGCCCATAGCAACACTCATCAATGTCATCTGTTTCAACTCAACTCTTATTTTCTCAATTGACACAAAAAAGCCAATACACCAGTCACAACTGTTCCAATTTTAGTATGAGTTGAAGAATGATAATGTTCATATATCTCCTGTGCCAACTTGTGATGCATTTCATCAAATTGAAATTTCAGGAATAAAGAATATGGTGACAGGCCTGCATACCCTCTTCTGCTGCTAAACAAGTCAATGTCTATTACTTGTTTCTTTTTCCCTTATACTTTTTTAGATCGTTAACTAAAGAAAGGAGAGGTTAGGCAAGAGGTTAGCAAAATTCTGTTACAGAAAAGCTAGAGCTCTGTGCTATTGTACTTTATGATGTTTATATGTTCCACTGTGAGTTTGTATGTCTGCATTTTCTCTGAAGAGAGCAGAAAACTACAAAATACTGCTAAGAGAATATATCTGTGGCTAATATAATACATCCAACTTAGGCCAAAAATATGTGGATCAGCATTGCCCCTGTTTTTGGCATCCAGGAGTGTTTTTCTTATTAAATTTTTTTCTAATGTTTCACAACAGGGAGACCATGAGCCTTTAGCCTTCCCAGATCCTGATGTTTTGGAATGAGCATAGGTTCCTCCATGTTTATGATTGCTACAAAACTGAGGAAAACAGAGACACTTGTTTATATTCTTCCAAATAATAGTTTTGCCATCTGCTCTTTTTCAGTCCTTTTTTATTGCCATTACCTGTGTATGATGCATATTAAAGAGGGAACATTTGTCTTGCACAGTAGTTACCTTTCTGTCATGTTGTTAATGTATAAGTATACTTTTGATGTGGAGAATAACCTTGCCAGTGGTAGACATTGGTTGGCACTTGAGGTTGGGATGTCATGTGACACACAAACCATAAATGTATCCTCCTCCAAATATAGGAAAGAACTTAACGAGTGTTCTTTTTAATAGAGGCCAGGGACTGACTTTCCCATAGGAATCAGTGCAATTAAAATAATGTCTAATTCTCAAAGTATTACACTGGCCTGAAAGTCAAAGGAAACCTATAAATTCTACAGCATTTTTAATGTATGTACATCTCTGTTTATCTAAATTTTTAGATAGCAGAGTATGTCACTTGAGGGGCCAAGCCTGCATTACAGAAAAAAGACTTCCCATTCTTTCAAAACTCTTTCTTCCTTTTTTGCCTACAGTCATCAAAAGAAGGTATGGGAAACTGCAACCATGCATTTTACTCAGAGTAGGTTTCAGGCCCCTAATGGAAAGGATGCTACTCTTGATTCTGGCTGATCATGCCAAAAAAGCAAACCCTGTCTTTCAAAACAGCCTTCACCTAAGAATTAAGCTTTGGTCTTGAAGATTTTTTTGCAGAGCATATCAGTCATTCAATATTCTGGACATGTAGCACAAGCTGGACTTAAAATTCACATCAAGCATGCATCAATAAACCTTAAGTTTCCCAGAAGTGTATTTAATAGTCGTTCTGTGACTGCTGAGTTAGAAAGTAAGGGAATTCTTTTGATGATTTAGATGGTCAGTCTGCTTTTTCATAAGTCAGGTTGGCAAAGGTTTGCTGAGTAGTGGGGAATTCTGCAAGTTTTAATGTCTGTCCTTTTCCCTTAACCGTTCACCACCTCTTAAGACTGAGGTTAGGAGCACTCTCTTAACATGCCTTCTGGTACAGTAAACGATATTGCACGGTGGGACAAAATTCTTAGTGAATTGTGGTTTCTTAGAACTGAAAAGGGCATCAGTGCACTCCCTAATGCACTTCACTGCAGACACAGGCAAGTGCATTCCATAGCACAGTATATGCACTAAGTCCTGGCTTTTAGCTTGCTGTTGTACTAGCTCTCAAACCTCCCTAAGAGTCAGGTATCCTCTTCTCTCCCTTACTGCTAAATTTAGCACTTATTGCTGTGGAAAAAAAAGAAAAAGAAAAGGGTAAAACCACACATTCCATTGGGAAGTGAAAAGTGAAGACTCTTGAGGACTATCTAAACTATTTTCCATGTTTCTTTCATTTGAATAAGTTTCAAATGAAGGTTAGAAGGTTATAATGAATAAACCACTTTGAGTTCAAGAACACACCACTCTTCTTGGAATAATGTGGCCATGCTTTTCTTATATAAGCATACAGATGTCTGTCTATCTATCTATCTATCTATCTATCTATCTATCTATCTATCTATCTAATGACATCTCCAATGTCTATGTGTATATGATCTGACAATGTTCACTGACAGCCTACTGTAACTGGTCAGCATCAATATAATCATGGACAGCAGGTAGAGAGAGGTGATTCTCCCCCTCTACACCACTTTCCTGAGACCCCAGCTGGAGTACTGCATCCAGCTCTGAGGCCACCCAACATGAGAAGAATGTGGACTTTTGGAGCAAGTCCACAGAGGAGGAGGCCATGAGATGATCAGAGGGCTGTAACACTTCTCCTATGAAAACAGGATGAGAGAGTTGGGGTTGTTCAGCCTGGAAAAGGGAAGGCTGCAGGGAGACCTTATAGCAGGTTTCCAGTACCTAAAGAGGCTACAAGACAGATGGAGAGGGATCTTTTACAAGGGCATATAGTGGCAGGAAAAGGGGGAATGGTTTTAAACTGAAAGAAGGTAGGTTTAGATTAGATGTTAGAATGTGAGGATGGTGGGATACTGGAACAGGGAAGTTGTGAATGTCCCATCCCTAGAGGTGTTCAAGACCAGATATGGCTTTGAGCAACCTGGTCTAGTAGAGGCTGCCTCTGCCCATGGCAGGGGCATTGGAACTAGATGATTTTTAAGGTTCCTTACAACCCAAACAATTCTATGATTCTATAAATGTAGAAAAGGAGACATATCTACAGCATTATTTATCTGCTGTGTTTTAAACTTCCTCATCCAGATGAGTTGGATTTGCCCAAGAAAAATTTGTTTGTTTTCATAATCTATGGAATCTAAACAATAAATGGAAATGTAGATTCTTACACAGTAAATACCTGTATTTAACCAAATAATCCTGACCCAAAATTTGTCTCCCTCCCTTCAATTAAATGGTGTAATCTAATTGGTACTTTATTGCCTGTAAACTGTTGTGCTACCACAAGTAACATTGTTAACATGTATCTATTATTACACTGAATGATCAAAATATGCTCTTTCATGAATCATCACTACTTTTTTTTGCAGGAAAGAAGCAAAAATATTAAATATGGCAACACTGATAACACTTAAATTAAGTAGCTACTTCTATGTCATTCATGCTCTGTTTTATGCACACTGCTTCTGGGCACTCTCACAGTTATCTCTGTCTAACAATGGAACAGACTGGAAGATGCTGAGTCAAGCAGGATTATATATACCTTTATATACCTTCCTTACTGTACTGTTGTTTTACCTTCCATTATAGAGCAGAGGGTCATTGATAGTTGTGTAGTATGTGATCCTCTGTAATTCCATATTCTTCCTAACAGAACTGCCATTTACTCATTTTTTTCCTTTATTAAATACAAGTACTAGGTTGCATTTCTTTGGTTGTCTGAAGAATTCCTCATCTCTAGATAATGCCAGTAGTTCTGAGACTGCTTTATGAACCTAAACAAGACTCAGATGACTACAAATACATTATCCTTTCTGAGACCTTTTAAGTGCTTATATTTTTTATTTAAGATTGGTTTTTTACCCCATTTGTTGCTAATAGGTAATATGAAAATTGTTGCTGGTATTGACAGTAGTAAATATTCTTAGTGAAAACTGACACAAAGAGACCATTTGAAACTATCATTGGTTAGTAGTTTAGTATCAGACCAAGCCTCTTCTTGGCCCATTGACTACTATGATCCTTCTAGGATGATATAATGATACTTTCTTTACTGCTTAATAGTTGCCTCTGTTTCTTATTACGCCCTTTTCTTTTCTTTATAATTTTGTCTCTACACACCTGTACTATACTTTTTAATTCTTCCTTAGTAAACTGAACTTAAACCTGTTTCATATTTTTCATTCTCTTATCTGAGTTCTATGGAGGGTGAATGATTGAATCAAACTGATCTCTTGATAGTCTTCCTATTTTTCCTCTGCAATTAGGTAATTTTTAACTATGCTATTACTTTTATTTCTTTAAAGGAAACAATACTATTTAATAGCTTTGCTTTTGGTTACTGTCCCCAAAAATATACCCTTATACTTTTCTGAATGGATTGAACTCTTCACTCTTTTTTAGATTTTCTCCTGCCCTGGAAGTATGAAGACTTTTTCAGATTGTCTTAATCAAGTTACCTTCCACAATGACAATCTTAAACAGTTTCTCTTTACTAGTTATAATCATATCTAGAAAACTTTTCCTCTCATTTATCCTTTTTCCTATAAGAAAACAGTATTGCTAAAACAAGAGCAGCAAAGTGTTGCACTGAGTGAGCCTGAGGTTCTTTTTAGCCTCTGTGATGAAACAATGCAAGTCCTGATACCTGTGGAGAAAAGCCTCAAACAGAAAACCAGCTATACTGAAAATAAACTGAAAACATTGAGAAATTAAAAAAAGAATCCCAGATATATTCATTACTTAAATTTTAAGATCTCAGAGGGATATGAAATTTAAGAGCTTGAGTGCCCTTATGGAGTTATCAGTAACATATCTTAGAAACATTAAATGGAGCTTTGTTAGTTCTCATGTAGGGAAGTAACATTTTGAAAGTGGAAAACATTTTAAATATACATTTGTCACCCTAAGAATAAAATCTCTGACAGCTTTTGTTTGCTCATATTTAAGAGTTTAGCTATGATTTTAGCTGTCCAGCACAGAACAGTTTCTCTGTCTACTTGTTGAAGATGATGTAGACTCATCTTAAACAGTATGAAAATTGAAGTTAAATGCTTGTCTTGAAATTGAAAAGGATCATTTACAATGTACAAGCAAATACAGAAACTCAATGGATTCCCAAGAACCAGTACATCAACCAGGCACGTATCTGTCAAATATTTCTGAAAATGCAATGAAGCAAACTGTTAAACTTTAATGTTTTTATTGGTAATAAAACCCATAAAAAAAAAGACATTAAAAGATCTCTTCATCTTGTGAATTTCTCTGAAAACCACCTGCACTGGAGCAGAGTGAGTGAAAACTCATTTTGTCTATCAGGAGCAAGGACACTTCTCACCAAACTGAGCCACTGCCATGCACCATCATCCCTCTTCTCGATGATCTCTGTGACCCATACCACCCTCTCCAATTTGTGGACTTATAAGGACCTGGAGATGCCCTTGGTTTAGCAAATTGTCTTCCTCATTTTTTTCTAACACTACCTAAGAGTATTAAAAAAATATATTAGAATTTATTACTTTATCAACATCCTTTTCTGTGCACAGAAATCTGAAAGTTCCCATAATGGTCTGGGTAAGAACACTTCCATAATATTATGCACTTAGAAAATCAACAGAGACTTTAGGAGATTAAAGTTGAAATGAAGAAAATTAAGGTAACATAAGTGACCTAGACAGATGGTTCTGATTTCTCTCCTAACAACCTTCTACTTTTTCTTGAGTAAGAAGGAACAGCTTTTTCAAAATTGAAAGGTTTAAAGAAGCACTTTGTCAGAAATATAAAAAAATTCCTTTCTTTTTCCTGTACGAGCTGCTCCTTATTTCAGTTTTTCAAAGCACTGGAGAAAATTATTTCAGTAATTTTATCTTACATTTAAAGACAGGAAACGAAGACTGAGAATTCTGAAGTACCTTATCATTAATAAAAAGTTAGGAAGCAAACAAGGAAACAAAGGTTGTCAAAAATGTTATCTCTCTTCCTCTCTGCCTTCCTCTATTCATCTCTCCCTCTATTCTTTCTGCTTTTCTTTCCCCTTTTCCTTCCTCTCCTCCTCTATCTTTTGGCTATGCTCTCTTTGTGTTAAAGTATGTATCTTCCTGTCAGCAAGAATCTACCATGATTTAAAAGTGATAACACTAATTCAAGTGAGCAAATACTCAACCATCTCATGTGGCATAAATGTCAGAAGGGAAATGCATGTAACAGAAGGGAATTGCATGTAACATATAAAACGCAAATGTAATATACGATGTCCCATGTGGAAAATGGAAATGCTGAGCTCAATTCTTGCCCTTTACTTGCCTTTGACTATTGCTGCTGAAAAACTAAGTCAAAAACTCTTCTCAATCTCTTCTCACCTTGACTACCCAGATATTAGTCAAGTAGTGAGGCAGCTGTTTTCTGTCAGAGCTAAGATAAAATGAAGCTTCATAATAAGTCGCTTTATCATGGCCACCTATCCTCCAAATACTTGCACTTGTATCGGCTGGCAAAGAATACATTTCTTTCAGCTTTCTCCTGCCATTAATCCCTCTCGACTCTATCAACAGCTTCTCCTGCAACTAATCACTAAGAATATGAACTTGCAACACAGATTAGAAGTATTTTGCTTTTCTTATGAAAAAAAAGGTGGTTTTCCTTATTTTCCTGCTCTCAGCTGTTGTTTCTTCCCTTTTTTCCATCTGCTGTTAAAAATGTTCCAAAGTCCTCAGAAAATGCTCACAGATTTTCTCTTTGTTTCTGAGTATAATATGGAGCTGGCCAGGCAATATACTTTTATACCTTCTGTCAGAATCCCCATTGGACTGCCTCATTTTCTGTTATGTTGCAACTTTATAAAATTTGTAATTTTTAGACTGATTTCTTTTTGATGTCCTTTCTGCCTACCTCAGATCAAATCTATTTTTGTTCTACTTTTTTACTTTAGCCACAGCAGTTCAGTAATTTCAAAAAGTAGCGCATGTTTAAAAATTCTGGAGAACTTAGTCCTTAACATCTTTAATATTCTTAGTTTGGCATAAAGCTTAGAAATGGAGGAATGACTGCACTGTCCCTGAAGAGTGCTTTTTATACTTGCCATGAAAATCTGCTTTGCTGTGTCTTCTGAAAAATTGCAGTGCAGGAATCATTGGTGGTAATTAGATGCAACCTTTAATGATTCGGTCCTCCTGGATGGAGCCTGAGCCTACCATAAAGCCACATCATCAATGGCATGGTCTTTCTGTTGCAGTTAGTGGAAAGACCTTGGCCAACACCAGCCACAGCCAGAGAGTGGGCAGTAAGCCAGGCATATTTGTGACTGTCCTTCATGATTCAGAGTAAAGAATCCTCCTGAAGGAGAGAGTTGTCAAAATGGGATATTAGAAGCAGAAATCCAGAATATAGGAAAAGAAAGAACTGGACTTAGCATGCCCACTAAGACTGTAGCTCCAGAAAATGAGATAAACTCTGGACAAGAGTTCTGATCTTGGCAGAAAACCTTGGGGAGTTTCAATGGACAAAAACAGGGAGGAAAGACAGTCTGTTACAGTGTATGGGGTAATGGCTCGCCAAGCATCTGGAACAGACTTCTTTTCTCAGGAATCTCATCATCCCTGTGTATTTTATAGAGACTAGAGGCTTACCTCAGAGCTGTGGATTGAATTTGGCATTAAGATGTTCAAACGTTAGTTTTTGCAATGATCTTTTTCCAGTCCTCCCACCAGAGCAACTGTCTATCTTCTTTTTTCCTGTATTCATATCTCCCACATCAGGATAGCCATTTGACTAGCTGGAAAGTCTGGATCTATCAAAATTGGACTTATCACAAAGTCAGAAATGAGTGCTTATTCTGAGGATGATAGGTTAAAGTTCACCCTATTTGGTATGGTAGAAAGGAAAGCCAGAGTTAATCTAAAGCAGTAGGAAAATCTCTACACAGCTCTTTTACAAACTCTGTAAATGCTTTTGTGCTGTGTCCCTGTTTGATCAAAATTCATCATCTGAGTAAAAATAATTACAGCATTCTCGTAAAGCTTCATTGGTTTTCAAGTCCACACATTATTGACCAAATTTAAACAGAAGCTTGTAATTAAGTGTCTTTTTCTGAAGATGTGCCTTGCAGTGACTTATGAGCAGGATTTGCAGTACATGTTGGATCAAAGAGAACATGCTTATGTGAACCAGAAGGAACTGATAAAAAAAAAAAAAGGAAAAACATTGCCTAAAATACAGTTTTCTCCTTGATGGCCCAGATACAACTGAAAGGCACACCTCTAACTCCCAGCTGTCTGCCCTCATGGCAACTGGCTGTCTCTGTGACTTTTTAAAATCTTCTTAAGAGAGGCAGCAGCCCTAATGAAAATTCCTATGGGACGGAGCAAATCCCAAGCCTGTCAGTTGGTCTGCCTAATCTTGTTGCCAGAATAAGTTCAACTCCCTCCTTGGACTTAGGCTTAAATTTCTTATATAATATTTTGGATGTTTCTAGACAGGCCTTTAAAAACAAATAGAGTTAATATTTTTAAAATTACAAGCGTAATTTTCCTTGACTTGTAGATAGCTGGCTGGAGTATCATTAAACCTAAAAAAACTGCAAACAAAACAAAAACTAATTTGGACACAGAACAATGTAGAAAGTTTCCCTAAAAGGGGTGATTTAAAGTATTATGCAGGTGTGAAAATTAGAGGTTTGCTACTATGGAACAAGTGTGTTAAGAAAATATAGTCTAATTTGGTACATCTTATTGAACTTTTAGGTAGAACAACTAATCCCTGCAGTCTTAACGTGAAGAGTTTCCACATAAGAAAGAAGATGTAGGTCCTTATATTTTCATATTCCTTTCATTCTTTATCCTTTTTTTTCACACAGGACTCTTTTCTGTTTCCTTCTAATACAACATGGCAGAAATATTTGATAAGACATTAACAAACTGTTTACTTTTGAGGAAAGAATGTCAATATCTAATTGAACCTCAGTTCACAAAATGAATCCAACAGGCAAAATTTTTTGTTCTCTTATCTTGTACATTACAAAAACCTGAACTCTTCAAAAACAAATCACCAATAAACATTTTTCTACATACCAAAAAATAGTTCTAGCAATGCCATAAGTGATAAAGCTATTTTAACAAAACCACAATTGGGTCTGATTAGTAATTTTCTACTGTTTAAGATTTCTTACAGGTTTCCAGGTGCTAAGAATTTCAAGGTATTTTAAAATCCCTGCTGTATCTATAGCCAGCAAATTTATTTTGTTTTTCTTTAAGGTGATGTCACTAGAAATAACGAATTTTGTTTTACAAATAGAACTATGTTTATCCCATCTTCAGTTCATCCTTCTTTGGTACCTTAAGGCTTTGTTAAGTATGTCATTGTTTAGTAGCACAGTTCTAAACAATGCCTTTTGAGACCTAGAAAGTTATAGTTATTACCCTGCCAGGGAGAGCTTCCCCATACCAATGTGACAGAGACTGTAGCCTGAACAACTTGTTTCTGCAGTGTTGTTGCTATGGGAATAGATGCAAAATGCTTACCATGGTACTGTGACACAACTGAGTGTACTATGGCCTTTTTAATTGCATTCTTTAGAAGTCACCACAAACAAAAAGAGAGTATCAGCCTGAGTGGCCTCCTGCTTATTTTCAAATTAAACTTTTGAATTCATATTAAAGCATATTCTTTCACCTATTTTTACTGCTTCTTTCTCTTACAGTTCCCAAACCAAAAGAAAAAAATTAGTCTCCTAAAAATATCAAAAAAAATAACTACATTTAAAATATGGAAAGACTAAAGAATGGGCTTACAGGCTTCCTGAGCCAGCAGGTCATATTTAGCCAATCTTGACAATTCCATGCTAGCGGAAACTTCTTGGATTAGAAGGTGCCAGTTTCTCCTACATCACTGACTGACATATTTCATCATCTGGGATAAACTGACATTAAAGCTAGATTTAAATATTTCTTAAAATGGCAATTCTACCTCCTTTATTTGTAGTTCATACCATAAACAAGCTGCTTTCCTTTTGTTTATTCTCTTTCTAATACTGACCCTCCCTTCTATTTTATATACTACTTTATGAGTTACTGAGCTCTTGTCTTCAAAAGAAAGCTCCATCGTTCCAGAGAAGAAGAAAAATCCCAGAAATCCCCTTCTCCCTCAGACAGAGTAAACATTCAGAACATTTTTTGTTGTCTGATAACCTCAATGTCTGCACTACACTTCTGATTAAGTCTCCTCAAAGGCTTACAAAAGGTTGGATGCTGCTGACATGTCAGTCACCTGGACACTTCTCTGCTTACAATTCACTTTTTAAAAAAGCACTGGCTACTTCCATTGGTCAGATCAGTTGAAAATTCTGTCCCTAACATTTGGAGCAGAGAGTATATAAATGCAGAATACTACAGAGGGGACAGCAAGATTTCAGCCTCAGATTATCAATGAATACTTAATTTCACAACAGCTTTTCAGAAATGATTCAAATGTGTTTCAACAGAATAACTTCAAACTGGTATGCCATCTGTTAGGATGAGAGAAATCAAATGGAATTGGAAGAGAAAACGAAGGAATAGTAATAAATTATTTCTATATATTTGTTATTTCTGAATGGATATATGGCTCAATTATATTTATTTAAATTTCTTGCATTTAGGAACAAAGGAATGATCCTCTTATAAAAAGATGATTATCAAAAAACTGGTATGTGACATATGTTTAAAAAATTAATAGGATGGGACTAGTCTGCAAAAGGACAAGCTAGGATAATGTCCTAAATCTATTTGAAAAACTGCTCTAAGTGTCTGAATCTTCTAGGGCAACCAGCTAGGTGACTGGATCTAAAGGGTCCTGCTTGAGCAGAGTAGTTGGACAAGATGACTTCCAGAGCTCCCTTCCAGTTTTGACCATTCTGTGATGCTGTTATCTAAAACTTAGATTCTAAAACCTCATATTCAGCAGCCATAATTTTAGAATGCCTTAGCTTTCCCTGGGTAGGCACTGCTTTTAAGTATTACCAGCAACAACAACAATGGTATTTTCCACATTATCTGTGAGGCCAAGTTCAGTAGACATTGATAGCACACTTGCTGGCTGACACAAAGTATGTTACTGTCACAGGAGGATATGTTGTTTTCTTCAGCTTCATAAGCAAAGAAAATTACTTCTTCAGATTTTGAGGATGTCCCATGTAAAAATTCATCCCATCCTTGTCTCCCATACCCATGCTGCTGCTGTTAACACTAGGCTTGTTTCTGTTCTGCAGCCTGGTGAAGCATAAGCAACTCTGTGGTTCCTTTTGGCTTAGCTATTTCACTCATTCAAAAATGATTATATGTTCAGTATTCAATATTTTGAATACTTAACATAGAGCAGTGATTGTTTACTGACACTTAGTGTCTTTGTTCAAAGGAGTAGGCTATACACTGGAAGGAAGTTGTTTATGTTTGTTAGTCCAACAAAAATTCATTTTATTGA
>NW_008240033.1:2594090-2629969 GCF_000691975.1 Corvus brachyrhynchos | reverse complement strand
AGCAGGAAGTAGTAAGGGAAACCTATTTCCTTATAAGCTATTTTTACACTGTGTGAAAATTTTGAGGGAACAGATGAGAAAAAGAGGGACAGACAAGCAAACTCTCTTCTTTTTCTACTAGCCATGTTCTTTCAGAGATGTTGGAATAAGCACCTGGTGTCAGGAAGCAGTGTACAGAAATGGTATCTTGTAATTGGGACTTAAATGTCTGGGTTCAAGCCCTGTTTTTACTGTGTTCTATTAGGTAGGTCAATGTCTCCTTTTGCTACCTGCTGTCTTTAATGGATCTTACCTTTAGAAATGAATTCCTATTCCTGTTATTGACCTTGATTCTTGACACCTAATTTTCTCCAGGCATTTATGAGAAGCCTAAGCAGGGGAATGGGGAAATTCCACTAGGCAGCAAAATGCTTTAAAGACTTAGTAAAATGCTAGACATTGCAGTGCTTAAATCTTTCCATGGATCTAACCCCAAATTAATATGACTCCTAAGAAAGAGTATAATTTACAGTAAAATGCGAAAATGCGAGATAAGGAAGTTATTTTATTACTTTTTTCTTCTACATTTGTACAATACAAGGGCCAAAAATATCTTGTTCTGTCTCTAAGTGCCATGTCACATAAAGCAAAAGAGCTTCAGAATTTTCCCCTCAACAGGTATTTTTATCTCTCTGGAATAAAGTCCTCAAGCATTCACTTGCTTTCTTCAGATTATGCCTGTCGACACTGTCTGCAGCCATGTATTTCGCAGTTTTTCTTGTGGTTATCTAGGATTACCATCAAGATCATGCAGAGGATGTGTTGAAAGTTAGCGGGACTTTATTAAAACCATTACATACTACAATGATACTCAAACTATTAAATAAATTTCAGATCTGCAATCAAGTGTTGCCAGTTAAAATATTTTAAACACACATGAATTTGACCAGGAATACCTGATTACATCAACTAACTGGAATCAGGTTTACTTCTATGAATGGTAGGATAGAGTATGCCATTTGCTTTTCTTCTCAAAAATAATTTGGAGCATCATTTTTTATCTCCTTTCTGTCTATATATGGGATAATAGCACTTCTTTTCCATACTTGAGTGGATCTTTTGTGGCTTTCTTAAAGAACAGATTGATTTTTTAAAAATAAATATTTCAGTTTGTGGATATGCTTCTCTGTTTATATAGGCAGGTGTATCTGATGGGTGAGCCCAGCTGCAGAACTAACTTTTCCTCTAAAGCCAAGAGAAAAAACACTTACTTCAATTGTTTAAGTCATTCAAACACTAGTGGACATTACTCAAAACAGACATTCTCTATTCTAAAAATTTTGGAAGCCATAACAAAGAAAACTAGTGTATTCTGTCACCAGCCATTACTGATTACTTTTATTTTAGTAAAATAGATGTTAATTTATACTGATTCTTCAAATAAAATGGACAGCCAATACAAATGTAAAACAGGACAATGACATTTATCCAGGTTGCTTTCCTATTTTCTTTATTTCTTCCTACTTCCTTCTTTTTTTTTCTGTTACAATTGAAGAAGTTAACGCTGCTGTAAAATACAGAACATAATCATTCCTCTTATACAGAAGCTTTGTTTCTCACCTTGCTAACAGCTAACATCATTTCACATCTGGGTTTTATTTCGTATTTAAAGTAATTAGGTAGATATTAATTTATATAGGTGTTTCAGTGGAGAAATCCAAGGTAAATATTTTGATTTGCATATTTCATGCTCATGTTTTTTAAATATCCATTTATCTTTTTTTTCTCTGTGCATTGAATCTAAAATCCATGACAATGTTCAGTGTTAAAGTCCATCCTTAGAATCTGCTTGCTCTGAGATCGAAGATTAGGCCATGACTAAGAGATCAATTGCCAGTTCTGTTGTTAGTGCATAAATAATCTGTACAACCACATACTTACAGAGCATGTAAAACTCTTCACTGCTCTTACCTTGCATATATGTCTCAGTTCTCCACCCCAAATGACATATGCAGAAGAAGGAAAAAGGGTGTGCTAGACATTCAGGAGTAAGATGTTCTCGGGAAGACATTCTCTTTTCTGCACTGCAGTAGATATAACTTTAATTTCATTTTACTGCCAAGCATGTTCTGTGTTATCACAGGGTCTTTGCCAGTGTAACATTTTCTGCATATGTTACCTGTGCATTGATCATTGCTCATATCTTTCAATTTGGCTTTTTTTCTAATGAAAATGTTTAGTTTAAGGCCACAAATATGTCCTTAAAACTAAGTAATGGCTAATCAGTTGTAAACCCCGCCTTTTATTTCCAGTGTAAAAACACAAAAAGAAAATCTGGAAGGCATATTGACATTGTCCAGCAGTCAGAACAGAAGATGAGGAAGGGAAGGAAGTAGGATTTTCCTTGTGCCATCCTGCCTGGAGTCTGCTGTGGCTGGGGATGGCAATGGGACTGTTCCCCTGCCCTGAAACTGCTGCCAAACACCAAGGGGACAGTTACTATAAGGGACAATCAATGACTCGGGACTTACAGGTGTCTTAAGGCGGACTGGTAAAATAGACTTACTTTTAGAAAGTGGTTTTCAGCGGGAGGCTGGAAGTCAATCGAGAGAAGAAAGCCCCAGCAGTGTAGTGTATCTCTTTTACATTCTAGAAAAGTAATGGGGGATTGAGACCTGGGTGAAATTGGTATTTGAGGATACCCTGTCCCAGGTGAAAAATCCATAATTCTGTGCTTCCAAAGCTCACTAATTTAAATACATGATGTGGTAGTTATGAGCAAACACCCGGAGAGATAAAGTAGTCTCAATTACAATGTCCATGAGTGGGCATCTTCTAGCTAAGCTACAGTTACCTTCAGTGTTTACAGTGTTTACATCTGAATTAGTTATCCTAGGCTTCCTTTATAATCAGAAAAGAGGAATTTCTGCTTCTAAGGCGTTATTCACCTCACTCTAAACGTGTCCCAAGTTAGGATGACAGAAACATTTATATCTATGTACTGATTGGCTCAAATCTAAAAGTCTGCCTGGTGACTGTGGTGTGTAGGTGAGATAGACTGGGCTGTTAAGTTTTTGATGAGCTGAACATATACTCCAGCATTAATTTAATATGTACTTTATTAGAAGAACTCGGAGAGGAAAGAATACTTATCTATGTATTCAGATTAGTAACACATGCTATTCAAAAGCCTGTGTAAGTGTCTAAGTCATACTTAAGTATGCCAGTCATGGAAACATAAGTTCATTCCTCCTATTTATCCACTACAGCTTTGTTTCCTTCTGCCTTAGCTTCAAATGGTCACTGCAGAAACTCACTCACTCCATTGCTTAGTTGCCATCATGTTGTCTTCCCTGGAAGTCTCCTGGCTGTGTGCTGCACGCAGATGCTTCACTTCCTATCTCACATTCCCTTCCTGCTTCTTCCTTGACTTTCCATCTCTCCATTTGAGGTTTTTTTATGAATTGACAGCTGGTTTTGATCTCAGGCAAATCAAACACTTGTGAATTTCTCTCATTTTTAATCTTTACAAGTTACACAACCTAGCAAAATATTTCTAGTGCATGAAATTCAAGTAGTGAAAGTGAATATATGTATCCCACAGGGAATCACAAAAAGAGTGGAGGTAACAGCATGTATCTGCAATTGATTATATGAGTTTTATGTGAAGTGTGATTCAGCTGCCCTTAGCATATTGCTGTAAACTGATGGAAGAGTGGGGAGAAATTGACCGATAATTTTTCTGTAACATCTTCAGTACCATCAGCTGTTCTGGAAAACTATAAACAAGGAAAATAATATCCCCAAAAAATGATTTCTGATTTTAAAGTGTCCTTTTTGTTGCAAAATATATGATCTTGAACATAGAATTTTCTTGCCAACTTTCAGCCCAGAGCAAAGTTTCATTGATGAATTAAAAGCTGCTGAAAATAGGGAATTATAATGGAAATCCTGACAAGATCCTTAGCTATTGTGGTACAAATGACAATAAAAGTAGCCTACCACATATTGTTATGTTAATAAACATGCACAAAATAAAAGATAGCATTTTAATATTCTAAACTCATATAAACAATCTTTTAATAATATTACAGTTCACCTCCCTGAAATACAGTGAGGGCAAGCTAGCCAGGAAAACACTAAAGTAGCCTGGATCTCTGGCTGCACCCTCTAATTCTGGCAGCTCTACACACAAAAAAGGGGTAGAAAGTGAGCTCCTCCCCTGAGGGAGCTACTCCTGGGCTAGTTGTCAGGTGTGCAGGTGGAGGCAAAGAAGGAGAGAGGGGACTCCCTGTATAGGCCCCACATGAAGCCTTACTGACGTGAACGGACTAGGGATGAAGAGCCCAAAACATCAGAGGGTCCAGGGATTTTCTAGGGAGGGATGGAAAGGCGGGGATAAGGGATACAGCCAATGGGACTAAGGAAAGTAGGTGGGGTTGAAGCCAAGAGAACCAATGGGAACAACACATAGGAGGGACCAAGGGAAGCAACCAATGAGTACAGAACTTTCTACAACTAATACATAGTTAACTAAGGGAAATGAATATTTACAAAGTTATACATCAAACTGGGAGGGGAAAACATTAACCAATCATCTTGAAATACACAAATCACCAAACTGGAGGATGATGGGTCCCCTAACCAAGGTGTGTTGTTAGACCTCAGTGCCTGACCACCAGCTGTTGCTTTCTGTTGTACTTTCAGGGGTCAGGGTGGCTGCAACTGCACGCACTGCCACAATACAGCAATGCATATACAAATCTGAAGGAATATGCTATTAAAATGTTCCACCTAAGCAGAAGAACAAAAAATGCACACCAGCATAAATTCATTGACACAGCAGCTCTCTCCTTTTACATTTTGATCTTGTTTTTATTAAAATGTTTCTGAGTGTCCAAGTTTTTTAATTTTCATAAATGCTCTGGATGCTAAAATAATTTAAAATCTTTTCAGGAATTGTTACCTGATATCTAATAACAACTAAACATAAAATTAATGTAACCTTGTGTATATTGTTGTTAAACACTAAAATATAATTACTTCAGTAGCATTTTATAATTTTGGTCTAAAAAAATCAAGAAGATATTGTGGAGGTGTCTATGGAACAAGTAAAAACTCAGATAGTAATTAACATTTGTAACCTAAAATAGTACCTTAATATATGTTGTGAAATAGAGAAATAAAATAAAGTTGTAAAATAGTTTATTTTTAGGTATCTCTGGACCTCCACAAAATGTTTTAAGACTCTTCAGAATGAAAGCCAACCTGCTGTTTTAATCTGACCCTTCATTTGTTTAGTATAAGGAGAAGTCCTTATGTCCATGAATATAACGCTGGCAATAAAAGTTCAGGACTTTCCTATCTCAAAGGGAATGCCTTTTTTTCTCTACTTCAGCTTTATCCTCCTAAAAAGTCTTGTTAATTTAGAAAATACTGTACTTGACACTTATCTCATTGGAGATTAGGTTTAACAGTGATGAGGCACATTGGGTACATTTAAAGCGTCTGAAAGCATATATTTCTAAATCTTTTTAGATAAAGCAAATAAGGCATTTGGAGAGTTGTCTATAAAAACTGTTGAGGAACTTTTGCTGTACTGAGTGTACATTTTGTATAAAATATAAGTTTTCAGTGTATGGCATGACACACCATATTCAAAACATACATTATTTTTACATTTCAGTTCGGTCAATGAAAATATAGACTAGGACCTCATTTCAAATCTGCCAGCAGTCAAAAGTCCGACAGTCTAAGCTATCTTTATAACCTTTTGCAGTCTTGTCACCCTCAGGAAACAATCCATATTCTGAATCATGGAGATGTAAAAAGCCTGTCTCCTCACTAGATCATGAGAAGAGACAAACTGGAAGACTGGCCTTGGAAAAACAGGGGTTCCATTTCCTGCACTTCACCTTTTCTCAAGACAATATAAAAGGATCTATATCCTTAGTAGCTGAACTGTGAGTTTTAACTATTCTATGAAAAAATTCCAATTCACTCGTATCTTGCCCTTGTTCAACTGGCAAACATAGATCATACAGTCTCTTTCTCTCCCTTCACTGTTTTAATTTTATGGGCTGTCCAATCTTCCTAAAACAGAAATTCAAAATAGAAGGCAGTAAAGAAAAAGTACTAAACCCAAAGCTGGGCTGCTTCACATCTGCCTGGGAAATCCTGTTCAAAAATTTAGTATATAGGGTCTGTGAAACAAGGGAACATGACGCAGCCCTAAAAAAAAAAGACTTGCATCAATAAATTTATTCTGAAGTGATACTTTTAAAATTATACATGCAAAATATTTAGATCCCATGTCAACAAAAGAAAATTAATAGCTAGATAAGATTAAGAGGATTAATAATTAGATTAAATAATAATTAATAAACTGAGATACTGTTTTGCAGTATGCTGCTGTGTTTCCTAGCCACATTTTCCTTTTGTGTACATTGTCTGAATATGGTACCAGGTTTTTCCCTAGAAACCTCCAGAGAGCCATGACATCACCATCTTCTCCATCCAAATAATCTTTCTAGAACTTTAGGTAGCTATACCTCAGTTCAGCCAAATGTTTCTACGTATGTGGCAATTAGCATAATTTTGGGCTAGTGAACTGTAGTGTTGACATATGAATTTTCATTAACCTTACAGGAAAAGAGAGTCACTCAGCCACAGCAATTAAATCTAATCAACATGGGAGAGTCCTGAAGGCACTGAGAACCACAGAGTTTGAGGGTCAGTGCTGATGACACGCAGTGTGTCATCTGTCCTGCGGGGCAGCAAAATAGTGAGATTTCAAAATGGCATTTATATGTGATTAAAATGTCTTGGTTTCCAAGCTCAGTTTATTCTCTTCACTGTCATGGGATTTTGCATAGTGGAAGGGAGTCAGCATGGTTTAACACATGCTTACTTGTTTAGTTGTATCACTGGTCTTTTTGCTTTTTTTTTTCCCCCCAGCATATTTTTATGTAACTGATTTTCTTCATGCTGAATTTTGTTTCTAATAGTGTAAATATTTCCCTGCTGTCTTTGGCAATCAAGCAGATGTTTTCGCTGTCATGAAGGAATGTGCCTGGAGGGCAATTGTCTCCTCTGCTTCTCTTTAGGCCTTTAAGGGCTAGACAGATATTGTACTATGTAGTGAGCAGGTAAGTAATTTCAACATTTCTGGAAAGCATAAATAATAATACTTGGAGGCATGTTTTAATCTATCCACCTGCAATGCTGGAAATAGAGGGAAATAGTATAAACACACCAGATCTCAAAAACCTGAAAGCTGCAGAATTAAAAGCTGTATCTTTGGCAAAGTAATGAAACAGTTTGTGAATTTGGGGGATTTGAAGAAGTTAGAGTGAGATTTTAGCATGTTTTCCTACATGAATATGAGTTTTTATTGTCCTGTGTAGTATGAATGTATTATTTGGGCACCAGAGAATGGATCACAAAGCTTTTCTCCTTCAGGTCCTGTGGAGCGGCCAGAAGGGAAAGGTCCGTAGTTGATGAAACTTTGCTTGACAGTATGTGCAGACCCATTGACTTAATTTTCTGGCAGTTCTCATATGAATTTCTGGAAACTACATGCCCATATTAACCCCCTATATTGCACAAGCAACAGTCGCATTGGATGTGGATGTTTTTGCAGAGATATAAAGATAAAATCTTTCTCCATATCACACATAAGACACATCATTGCCTTAGGGGGAACTGCTATTCTGCTGATGCCTTTCTGTACCCAGGGACAATAAATAAGAGTTTCACTTCTTTACCAGTTAATGTTATGCTTTCCATAAGCATCAAACTCACTTGAAACTGCTGTTCTTTTATGGAAACACAAAGGATGATATTTATTTTAGCATTTTAAATCTTCATTCAAACATGCTAATTTTAAGCCTTTCACAAGTACTGTAGTTTGTATTTAAAATTGTTCAGAAAGAATTTGCTGTCTCTCTACTGCTTCTGCTATTCATAAAATGCATTTAAAAGGAAATAATCCCCAAGAATTTAAACCCATCGAAAAATTAACTGATTTGAACCTCATCTCAAGAAAAATATATGGTTGCTACATTCAATTTTAATGCATGCACAATTCCTGGCTCCATAAATCATACCAAATTTTCTTTATTAGTTGTAAAAGAACCGTATATGTAGTCTACTTTTTTAAAAGCATAGTTCCTGCTTTATTAAAGTAGTTGTCAGTACATGGCACAAACATTTTCAGAAAAGCTAATATTTAAAAATAAAGGCGCTACGCAAATGCCTATAATCATCCAGTCAATAAATACGCATCTTAAATTTCCATGCTATTGCTGTAAGAAAGAGAAATAAAGGACACAGCCAACCACAATCAATAGCTAATTTCACTAAGAAGAATAGACATTAGTCTGGTATTTGTATGTCTATGTGGTGTGTTCACTTTGGATGACTCACTACACTGGAAGTTATCATATAACAGTTGGTTGAACAGAGTAAGTTAGTAAAAAGAGAAATGTGGGAGAACTTAATTCATTTTGAAACTCAGAGTACATGATGAAAAGTATAAATTTCACAACTTAAAGAAGCTTTAAAAGACAACAAAATAATATGGGTCTCAAGAAAAAGTTTCAAAAATGTCTAGTACAAAGGCAACTACAAGATATGAATAAAAGAAGAAGCTGAGGGAATCTCTTTCTTCAGGAGGTTATGATGCAATAAATTTATATAATTAATCATTTGTAGATTCACTTGATCAACAATGCTAACAATAGTACAAAGATAATTTCCTAAATATAAATATTATTTTAATATAATTCTTGGGGCCTTTTATTTAGATCTTCATAAAGCAACATTTTATGTTATGGTACAATAACTTTAAACTCTTTATCATGTCCTGCAGATGTTAGGAAAGCATTAGAGTAGATGTCCTCAATTTATTAAAACAAAGTACCTTATTTCACTAATTTACATTCTTGAGTTATATATATTTACAGAGTAAAGATAACTGTGTTAAAGAGGCATACAGCTGAAGAACAGAAATTCATCAGCATTCCAAACGTAGTGATCGATTCTCTCCCTAGCTCAGTTACAATGAATATAAATTGAGAAAAACACAGAGAAGTAGGCTAGCAGGAGTTCTCAAATGCAGGTGAAATTAAAAATAAATACTGTGGTTTAAAAAAGTCTATTTTCCCATTCTTGCTCTGAAATAGATTGGAAATACTGATAGCAATTGCAGTTTTCAATCAAAAATCTGCTCAGAGCTTTTTTTGCTCTTAAGGTGTATTATTTCAAGGCTAAAAACACATTGAAAAGTAGTATTCCAGCTAAAATTAAGCAAGCTGATTTGTTTGTTTATCATGTGTCTGAGTCACAACATTATCCACTCTGATGTAGACAATTTAAAAAAAAAAATGAAATTAAATAGATTTTCTTGTTGAGAGGGCTATTCAGGAAGGCAAATCCACAAATAGAACCCAAGTTATGGACAAGTTCTAAAAGAAAAGAGATAATGAAAATATTTCTAGGAAACTAAGATAAAAAGAAAAGAGGCAATTTCAGGGTTCTTGCCTGCCCTACACACATTGCATACTGAGCCGGGAGTCAAGAGCATGTAAACTGATGTACTAAAGCTCAAGTCACAGAGATGAGCACACATTCAGATATCCTGCAGACACAGGCCAATTCTTTACCAGCAAATTAAACATGCCTCAGAGCTCTGAAGACACTGAGACAATTCACAGAATGGCTGGAATCCATCCTAAAAAACTGCCCGGACTGGATAGCTGTGGTGGTACATTTGCAACAGTAGCTGAAGGGAAACTGCCCATTGTGTATTCTCACGAGCTGCTCTGGCTGACAGACCATATGAGGGAATTGTTGGGACACATAAATAATTACAACAGGCGGAATATTTTTTAGGGAGTGTGTCAAGATTTGCCTAGCAAGGACAATCACATTCCCATGCCCTGAAGCATTCCAAAGCACACTAGAACTGACTAGTATAGATGCATCCAGGCAGACTGACACTGTGTTATAGAAACACAGGTGTCTGAAGTCTTTAAGACCTGAGCTGGAACTTACGAACTTCTAAAAGTGATTCTTAGCTCTAATTTAGAGCTGGCTGTCATCACACAAAATATTTAATGACAGTCAAGCTTAAATTTTTTTAGTTTGAAGGCAACTGAGCACTGTCACTGTCACTAATGGAGACTGTGGTGTCTCCATCCTTGGAGATATCAAAAATCTCTCTGGATATGATCCTGGAGAAATGACTCTAGGTGGCCCTGCTTAAGCAGGGGGATGAACCTCCAAATGACCTCCAGATATCTCTCTCAGCCTCAGCCATTCTGTGATTCTATAAAATCACTCTCCTGTCCCAGGAATCTACCCTTCCTGAAGTATCAGCTCAACTGCTTATGAGGTTTTGCTCTGAACTCAAACTAGTTGAGGGAAATGACTGTGGTTAAAAACAATCCTGCAACAGAAACAAGCAAGGGGTGGAGATGCAGAAGTGCCATAAAGTTCAGTTACTCCCAGAGCTTCTGCATGATGAAACTATGCCCTTTCTGAGATTTCAAGTCCATTTAATGCTACAGAAAGATACTATAATACTTTCTTCTTTGTACTCTCACGTGGCCTACTTTGAAACAGAATTGGAGCCCTTGCACTTGCTCAACCATTTACAGCTGCTGACAGGCACTTCAGGAATCTGTGTGGTCTGAACAATTTTGTTACTGCCTCATTTGAAGCACAGTGCCTTGCTGTAGCAATGCAGATATCTGAAACAGATGCTGGCACATAAAAAGTGACTGTAAACTGATTTCATGAAACCCCGTGTTTGAGAAGGAGGACAGATACTGATGGTCAGATGGAAATGCTGAATAATACCCGTCTTTCAAGTTTGGAATCGGGGTTCAGAATTTGGCCTCTTCTGCATACACTGAGCAGGATTCAGTGTTTTAAAAGGCCACAAGAAGTGCCTAATTTTGTGCAGACATGAAGGAAACAGAAAGGAAAACATAAAGGAAACATGAAAGAAAAGAGAACAATGTTCTTGGTCTTCTGCAGCTGAAGGAAATTTAATCTGTTCCTTTTTGTCTTCCAGGAATGTCTGACTATACCCAGGACCATTACCTTTTGGCAAACCCAGCTTGCATTCATATTTTGGAGTTTTGTGTATAGGCCAAATCAATAGTTAATTTTACTATCTGTGCAAATACAGATGTCTAGACAGCAACTCAGTTCTAGCTAGGGAATTGGAATAGAAAACAAAGTGGAGAAAGAGACTAATGGCTTTATGTTTTCACTAATTCTATACTTGATAAATAACCTTTCTCACTGAGCAGATAATTGTAATCTTACAAGCATCTCGTGCTTCAAATGACAATTTGAAGGCAAGAAATGAAGAAAAATTAACAAGAAGACAAATGTTTCTGTCATAAGAATATGTGTAAAAGAAAAATATAATGCCATAAGCTTATAAATTGCTAAATTTATTCTTATTTTAATGCTAGCTCAAAAGTAGAATTTGGATGAAAAATGTATGGAGAAAGGAATAGCTTTGCAATTCCATTTGCGTAAGAAAATACTCATTAATAGTATTTATCATTTATTCAAGTGGAAATGGTTGCCTGCATGAATTGAAAGAGTGCTATTGAAGTCAATAGATAATTTTTCTACATATTGAAGACATATATAGGCCAATAATGGTCAAAAAAAGACCATATAAGAAAAAAAATTATTCCATAAATCTCCATTGACATTTTTTTATTGTTCTAATTTCTAATTTGTTAATACCCATTTCCTCATTTGTTTTAATTCTTTGCCTTTTTCATCTTCACCAATAATTTTTGTTCATAATTCAGTTTTATGAAGTAACCTTGAATTGACAGTCATGGACTGAAAATGTACTTGCAGATTCATTGAATTACATTAGGTTTTCTCAACAAACTAAGGCACACTAAGAGCATGGATTCTTATCCTTTTTGTCATAACTGCTTTTCCATGTCATTTCACAAAATATCTCTAAAGTTATGTATCTATTTTCTAATTTTAAAAGTTATGATAAATAAAATCCTTATGTGTATAAAGGCAGCTTCAGACATGTGCCAATGAGCAGTTTCTCAGAGACTCAAACTAAATCCTAGATCACATGTATATCAACTGACAAATCAAGTGCTAGTAGATGCTTTTAGAATCAAGAGCCAAGGTACTGCAACATGAATAGACATGCTCTGGGACCTGCTTTTGCATCTTTAGATGAGATTCAAAAGAAAATATCTAATTAAGATGCAGAATGTGACACCTATAAATTCTACTGTCTTTCTGTAGGGTATATTCAAGTGCATATAGAAGTTGATTGCTGGGGAGGATGTGTGTGCACCCACACAAGCCACTCAGAGTGAGAATGAGTACCAATCTCTAACTGCACAGGTCTGAACCAAATTCTACCCCCTCCACACTTCTGTGCCAGTGCTCCTGACAGTCACACAACCCTGACTCAATACTCCTACTTCTCATTCAACCCTCATGAAGGGCAAAGAAGATGGTCAATAGCTGTTCTTCTCTTCTCCCTTCTTCATCGTGCCCACATGCAGAATCTCACAAAATTAAATAATTGCACAAAATGCAAAGGACATACTTATATTTATAATTTTCATCCATACATGTGCAGCAGGCTTCATAACTAAACCAAAGGAAAAAAATTAGAGTTTTTAGAAATGTGAACTGCACTTAAATGAATGTTTATTTGAATATTGAATATCAAAGCTTTATTTTGTCAGAGATTCAAGCTTAAACCGCTTTCACAACTGGAAAAAATGCAGGAAGCCATTCCAAACTGTGAGAGCAAACTTCACATTCCTTACTGGTGGTAAGTCATATTCTGAGCCCCAATATATATGTAAAAAGCACATTTAGACACAGACTATCATGGGTGTCTACATGTGTATAGAGTCTTCCAGGAAAAGCTGTATCCTGTAAAATCTTTGAAGTCAGTCCCTCTTTGAGTAGGATTTTGACTAGATGATCTTCAGAAATATCTTCCACTCCTGTAAAATCTTTGAAGTCAGTCCCTCTTTGATGATCTTCAGAAATATCTTCCATCTTAAATTATTATATGACTCTATGAGTCATATACTCTCACTGAGTTCAGCAGACACTAGGTTGGACTGGTGTTTCTTGCAAAAGATGACATTTATTCAAAATTTTGAGTATTAAGTCTGTTAAAAAATGATTCTGGGAAAAGTAATTTCAGAAAAATCTCAGTATGAGTTTGTTATAGCTTTTAATTAAAAAGGAGGAAACAAAAGAATAATTATTTGTGAAAAAATGTATTTGTTAAAAACAATTTTTTCAAAAAATTGCTTTGATAGATACCATTCACCAAAATATTAAAAAAAACCCATTGCTTTTCCATTTTTCATTAAAAATTCAGACAATTACATTGATAATAATTATCAATAATTTTTATATTAAAAGTCAGTTTTCCTTAAACATATATTTCGATTAAATAATTAATCTTCAATATGTATCACTGCTTTTTTTTGTATGGCTAAAATAGTTAACTAGATAGCATAGATGTTTTCAGAAGCTACAATATTGGATATTAATCAGGTTTGTCATTTCACAGGAAAGCAATTTTCCTCCAGATACAACATTCTATACCAGCATAAGCTGGTTAACTTCTAAAGCTGATTAAACAGCAAAGAATACCAGTGATCCAGATCTAAATCAGATAATATGATTACATACCATCAGGGCTATGCAACATGCTGTTTCCATGCATCCTGGTGTCAAAACAAGTTAGCTTTCCTCATGGATTTTAATATATTTCAGTCAGAGAAACTATTTTTTAACAATAAATATCACAATTTCTTGTGTTAGTTTTATAGTATATGCTATTAGAGTAATTAAGAAAAGATAATAACTTAGACAAATTCTCTAGAGGAAAGATTTTCATAATGGAGTTAAGGAAACCAACTCAAGAAGAACAAGTGACAATGGCAAGCTGACTGAGATCTTTTAATTTGACTAAGAAACCAACTATCAAACTATTCTTAAGGTGCAACTTAAGAATAAATGACCTGGTTCCTTCCTAGCTATTTTCTCTAGGTTTACAGTGACAGGAGAGCATGCCTCAGAAGCTGGAGTAGTCTATTATTCTTTGTGACTTCCTCCAAGCAAGAGTATCAGGATTACTTGCTATAATAAAACACGGAATAAAAGGCAAATAATGAAGATTTCATGACAGCACTTGATAGGTTTGCTGAATGCTGCAGATATGTAGACTTCAAAAGAGAACTAATAAGAGAAAAAATAGTCACATATATAAAAGGAGCTGCATATAAAAGGATCCCACTTCTGGGAAAAGACACTGTCACTCAGATTCCTAAGAGCAGGCAATGTTACTTACCATTCCCAAAGCAGAAGTCCTGTGTCAGGTGGCCTCAATACATGGAAGATGAGCCAGAGCTGAAATAGCAACATGAGCATTCTCATAATACAAAAATAGTGCTCAGGTAGGGACAGGAAGAACAATATCTCTTCACAAGAGAGAACAGTAGAGCTGTAGAAAAAGGAGCACAAAAACAAGCAACAACTGGAAACTATGAATGACATCGAGTCGGACTAATGGAACTATCATGTAATAGGTACTTTCTTAACAACATAGAAGCTGCCCAGAGAATCTGGAGATAACACTGCTGTCATCAGTGTACATTGCATTAAGATTTCACAATCCAAGGGAGAAAATATGCTGGAAAAACATACAGTGGTATTCAGTGTTGAACCGAACAGACTATATCTTGCATTTAAAACTAACGTGGGGAAACCACTGAAGTATTACCAGGGGGAAAAAAAAAGAAAAGAAAAAAACTCAGAAATCAATTCAAGACAATATTTATGCAAGGTAAGACAGCTGTGAAGGTCAAGTAAAATACTATATGGGCTCAGAGAAACTATACTGGACATTTGTATGTAATTCCAAATATAAGTAGATTTTTTTCAGATAATTTCATTAAGAAACCAGGATTGATGGTATATCATTAGGTTCTAGACATATTGAAGGAGCCTGGTTCACCTTCATGGTAAAATATGACTTGGCAGAGGCTGTTTAAACAACTCATGTGAGCATAAGCACTGCTTAGGCTAAGTACGAAAAAGACTTAATCAGCAACTCAAGGTGCACTCTGTTATCTGCATCTGGGAAATTAAAAAAATCAAAAATGTTGATAATATGAAATTAGATACCACTTAGTGGAGTGGGAGTAGATTTAATAAGTGCTATGAAAGCACCAGCCTTCATCCTCTCTTGTCCAAGTCATGTCTCCTGGGACCAGGGCTGACATGTGGTTGCACAGCTCCTGCATTCACATGCAGGCTGAACTGTGCCATTGAAACACAGTGTTTATGGCAACAGCAAAACACTTCCTATTTTATATGTACAGAAAAATACTTATTCATGGACAAAACCACATGCTTTCTATAGCTCATTAAACAGTAATTCTGGTATCAGATATCAAAGTATTCTCAAGACAAAAACTGACAGCAGGCTATGGAATACTCCCTCTTGTAACAGCCCTAACCAAGTTTGGAAGATAGTGCTCCAATGAAGAAATATTTTCAAAAGTTAAATAGGTCTCATCATTACATTATTGACTTTTTTCCTAATGCAGTCTAAGGTGTGGAGACTGTAATGGATTATTGAGTGTAACTTCTTAATTTTTCCAAAGACTATACTTACCATATGAGTAGACAAGGAGTAGGTAACTTAGGAAGTAGGTATGTAATCAAAAATATAAGAAGAGACAACAGAAGGATAATAATATTGGTATTATCTTAGTGTTAGTACATTTGTGATATTCAAATATCCATTAAAATAGCCATTTATTTAGGTAAATGTCACCTATATAATGCCTACATAATAAAACCATGAAGTAATCTTCTAATGGTTGTAACATAGGGGTGCTGAGGAATGCACAAGAAAATAAATGGGAGAAGTATTATCCCTGCCTGTATTGACAGTGTTAAATGGACTCTCCATCTACATTACCAACAGATACATCTCTTCATGCTTTTAGAGCAATACTCACACACAGCAGCTATCAGTAAGCTAAGAACCTCTTTCCCTTTCATTCATGGTTTTTCACAGGTGATCACTCTATTCTTACTGCATTAATAAGAACTGAAGAGAGCTGCCTTGCAAGATTCACATTCTAGCAATGACATAATGCTAAAAACACACCTAAGCCAGCCATTCCTCAGAGGTCCTCTGCAGCATTGCATTCTCCTCCCTCTATCCAATAGCTGAGTAATCCAATAGCTTCTTTTCAGCTGAGATGCATTCAAATCCCTCATTGGTAAAATAAATCTGAGCTGAGATTTCTACCCACCCAAAAGAAAGTAGTATAGAGATGTACACCTTCCTGGCCATGTGGAAAATGGTTCTTCTTGAATGAATTCTTAAAACATAGCCAGACAACAGATATGACCCTAGGTTTTAGAGCTTAGGCAGATGAAGAAAGTATTCCTGTCTCAGATAAAAGGTTTGCTAAAAATCTGGGAAGCAGACCCAAAGAGACTCTCATAGTTAAATCACTTTCTTGGAAAAGGTGCATTCAAATGCTCTTAAGGTGAGGGGAAGGGTGAAAAAGAGCTGGACTTTTATCATCTACATCCATAGTGAGTGCTCTACCCAGCCCTTTTTGGCTCTGCCGTATGTAGAACATCCTCTGCTCAGTGTGCAGTAAATAATTGTTGGGTCAGACTGTGCAGAAAAGCTAAAAGAGGTCCCTAGATCATGGTTTCTGGTGGGCACCAGTATAAGAGAAACATCGATCTACTCCCCACTATCAAAAATTGATTATTTTTGGAAATTTTACTGCAGAAATAGAACACTTTCAGCACCTCAGGAAACATTATGTCAACATTAACTTATAGGTGGTTATGTGCTCAGGATCCAAATTTGAGACTAGTCTGGCAGAGAACTTAGAACACCCCTGAACTGGCATACTGACTGGATTTTTCTACATTAATAAGTAAGCAAATAAATAAATAAAATACCACAAGCCCTCAAGGTGTCACAATTTCAGTCATAACTAGTAGGTGACCTTCTGCAATAGATGTAAATGACCCAAATGGAACAGCTGCAATTTTCTTTAAAAAGCTGAGCCCATCTCAGTCAGGGTTAACAGACATTGTATGAAGAGCTTCAATTAAAGAGTTTCTAATGGCAGTTGAAAGAACAGTGGGAATCAAGCTTCATACCGATTTAATGCAAGTTAACAATCTCAGTATTAGCCAGCTAATAGTGAAACTGCCAGCAACTTAGATGTATTCAGCTAAAGAAAAACAATAACAACGGCAGCATAAAGCAAAAAGAAAAAAGCACTCATTTTTCCATAAATGTTTGCATCAAAGGAAGTAAATTTCTGACAGACCTGCTGTTACATGGGTTGGATTGCTGTTGCCTGTATGCAGTTGATTGCATGACTGTAGAAGGACAGACCATTTTATTACAGCACCATGTCCTAAAAGCAATCATTTCAGAAAAATAGAATCTAGCAACTTGTTTAGTAGTCTACCCTGAGCAGGTAAATTCAGGCTCTTGTACAGAATGTGAAACATTTGAAATGAAGAACAACTACTATACAGCATAACCTGACAATGTTTTTTCATTTGTTCGCTTTCTGGATTGAAATACATACATTTGTTGTGGCTGATCATTTCTACTGATACATAATTTGCAGTGTTTACAGTAACTGCAGATATTCAGGCCATATAGACAGGGAAACTGGTATCTGCAAAAGATACTAATTTTTCTTGATTTGATTTCGCACACTTGTTTTCAGTGTACTGCTCAAGGCTCACCACTTTTACACAGAACTTTAATTATTGCATCAGCTGAAGAGCTGGACTTTTACCATAATTGTGGGGATACATGGTGAGCAACAAAGACTTTAATACTTATAAACTCAGTTTGCATAGCATATGTAGGATCATCTTGATTTTCCAGAAAAATAATGTATCAGAAGACAATACAGAACTTATTTATCAGAGTCATTAATTTAATAAAACTAGCTCAAAATTCAAAGCAGTTCAGAGCAAGGGACACTAAACTTGTGTAACAATTCTGAAATCAACACAGTTTGTGCAAGTATCAGTTTTAAGGGGGAAAACAATCACTTTCCCAATTAAATTGAATTCTTACACAACAATGAAAGGTACCTAAGATCTAAAAGCAACTTCTAAACAGGTCACAGAAAAAAGTTCTTGTATACAGTTTTCATACTCTTGAATTTTTAGCATAGTCCCTAAAAGAGTTTTGAACTGTGCCAACCAGGACTGTTGTACACAGTGCCCAAGCAGCATTCATGGAAAAGTCTAGTGTAGTTTGTAGTCTTCCCAACAGGTTGCATGCATGAAGCCTCTGAGAGCAGGGAGAAGACTATGTGCAACTTGACACCACAGACTGTTTCTTGGATAATTGTACTTATTTACTAATACAGTTGCTACTAGAAAAAGTGTTGGGAAAATCACTAGTTTTATCAGAAAACACTCCAGAGAAAGTCTTCAAAACTGAAATATGCACAGGAAAGCCACCAGTTCTCTGTGGAAAGCCTTGGGTCAGACACTCATTTAACAGAAATGAGCAAAGTTATACTGATTTTGAACGAAGTCAGGAGTACTATGATTATTTCCTTGTGAAAAGGATGTGGCCCTCTGCTTCACAGTATAAAACCATCTTCATATAAGTTCTTGGTTTAAATGGTTATGAGAGATTTCATGTTTCTGGGAAAATATCTTCTGAACTGTGCTTGGTTTGTTGGTCTGTGTCCCTAAATCAAAAAGGGATTAGAGTTTTAAAGCAGAGAGAAGTGGAGATATGTTAAAACTATAAAGCACTTCATCCATTTGTTCCTATAGAAGATTACTAAATGCAATAAATCAGATGCTATTAAAATCTTGGGGGAACTGGTTCAGCATTTTACTGACAGAATCATGATCTCTGGTTCTTCCACAGAGTAATATAATATGAAACAAAAGCAGTGATGTAGGCCAGAACTTTGAGTAGAAGAACACAATTTTAAATTGGTAAAAAGGAAAAATATTTAAAAGTAATCACTTTCCTCTGTATTTTTAGACACCTGTGATATAAAATAGTTTTAATCTCTTTTGGGCTGCTAATGACAGGAGAGGTAAAATGACAAGTCCTTTCATGGGGCTTCAGATCCAGTGTCCAGTCATTAGCTTCCAGGAAATACATGACTTCAAAATTGCTTTATTGCTTAGTAATATCATAAAATTGTCTGACATTATAAACATTTTAGGAAACTGGTTTAGAAAACATTCTGAGCTTTTTGTGCATTGAATATTGCTGCTCTGTAACTATTACATAGCCTATAGCCGCTCCTTTCCTATTGTTTCTTATTTTTCCTTTTCCAAAATGAGAATTGCATCATCTGTGAACTTCCAATTGCAGTCTGTTGGTTTTTATGTAAACCTGCATCATTCCAATGTGGATTGACACCTCTGTCAAAGATGACTTTGAAAGGAAAAATAACTACCAAACTGACCCTCAGGACAAGGGAATCTAGGCTAAGAAGGGGGACGGTTTTCTCATGCATTGGTAATAATCAAATTCTCTTGTGAAGCTGTGTATAATAAAGTGTAATAGAAGAATGCAAGAATGTTGAAAAGAAAATAAGTGAAGCTTATAAAAAATAAGTGAAGTTTTGTACTGAAAAGTAGCTCATTTCACATGGGCTTCATGTGGGATCTCTTTAAAAGAAGGTGGTACTCCAATAGCTTACCTATCATGACTTGACAAGTCTGTTTGAGCATCGAATTTTGGGTAACTCATTTGGCCAGGATAACTGGAGAATGACTTCAGACATTTGTGGTAACGGTGCTCAGGGAAAAGGAGGATTTGAAAGACCGTCTAATTGAAGAGTTGATTTTGCAATTAACAACTGCAGCAGCCTCTTGTTGTCAGAGCATTCAGATTCAAATTTCTGACTTGAGTCAGAATGGAGGACCAGCCTCTTCCTCATGAAAAGAATGACTTTGCCATGTGCATATAACATGGGCAGAACAGGGAAGGAGGACGAAGCTGGCAAATATCTAAAAATTTCCTTTACAAATTGCTGCAAGGTCATATTTTTATTTTATGGCTTCATTTCCCAAAAAATATATTTTGTGGTAGGAAAACTGATTTTCATTGAGGCCTGTTTGGGAGACAGAATGCTGACATTTGCACACATTCTCTAAGCACAGGTAACAGAGCTACATCTCCAGGACACTGCTCCATTTGCAGTAGCTTCTACAGATCTGCTTGCTTCACAACATGCAGTGGTGGTGTTTACTCTGTTTCATCAAACATCACACACTTTCTAGACTAGTTAGTCAGATCATGGTCGAACTTGCACTTGCTGACTATCCATAAACCCCCTCCATTGTTAGGCAAAGGACTTAGCTGAACTATACCAAAGCACTACCAAAAAAAATCCTGCAAAGTCACATACTCACCAACAGGGATATATTCAAACTGACATAAAAACCAATTCTAGTCTCAGTTATTGATCTCAGTTTGAATCCCGTAAGGTCAGTTTAGCCTGGACTAATAATTTTTTTTACAAATAAGGAAACTGACATATTCTCTTCCAGATTATGCAACTGTAGTCTTTGGGTTATTTCAGAACCTTTATCTAAACCTTCAGGTAGTATTTAATCCACAGCTAGTGAAGAGGTCTCTTGTAACCTTCAGATCATGGCACATATTTCCAGTGAACCACTTTGGGAATTTATTTCTCAGAAAGGATACAGAAATACCTCAGGAAAGCATTGACTACCTAGGAACTAACTGAGACAACTAAGCCCATTTAGGCCCTTCACTTAAAAAGAATATTAAACTCACAAAGAAGAGAAACAAAGAGGATTTTGCTGGCCAAAAATTCATTCCTAGAGAAGAGCTCTGTGAAAACAGCAGCAAACTCATATACCTCAGTTTTTATTTTGGGGGAGGATTTCTGTTTGTCACACTAAAAAGAAGAAATAGGGCTAAAGACATTTACATGTGTCAAAGCTGGATAAAAACCCTTGCTATAAATCCCTAACTGCAAAATAAGTTCAAGCCTGAGCCTTGAGTGAATTTTCTTCTTGTTCTGCTCCTGGCTTGCTTAAAATGACATTAAAAAAAAAAAGTCATCAAAATCCAGATACAGAGAAATAGGATATAGGATAATAGCAGAAGAATGAATACACAAAAAGCTTTAAAAATGATCTTAAAAAATTACAGTGATGCTTGGCTATGCAGTGGTATTTTTTCCTAAGAACTGAACAATGTATTTTCCACGGGCCAAGTTTAAACCTGCTTTGCATCTCATGTAATGAAGAGCATTCAGGTCAAATGACCTTCCAAACTGGCTGTGGGATGATCATATGAGCCAGTAGGAAGGACTTAAAGGGCCTCACTATGAAGGCTACATTTGGGTACGTACTGACTTTTAGTAGCTTACATATCAATGGCATCTTATTTAAATTGGTTGTTCTCCATATTGATTCACTGAGGAAGTTTCAGTAAAGGAGAAATTTCTGCTTCTCTACAGTTTTGTGTCTCCTGGCCTCCAGAAGAAAGGCATCTGATCAGACTTGCACAGACTGCACCGAGGGAACAGAATCACTTAGCACGTGATGTAACTTGTACTTCCATCTGCTTTGCAATGGAAGACGTCAGAATGTGGAAGGAAGACTTGGGAACGTTTCCCTCGCCTTCTGAATTCCTCAGGAAACATTTGGAGCCAAGACCATCAGACAAATGACTGTTTCTCTCAGGGCTAATATCAGTGGTGTAATATGTGTCTCTCCATAGAACAACCATTGACCAGCTGAATTAAGATGATCTTTCAGGTAGATCATCCCATTTTTATTTCCCTAGTCAAACAGAACCATGATTATATTTAACCATAAGCATCTTGCAGACTTTCAAAACCTATCTGAAAAATGTAAATTGCAAGTTTATATTTACATTAAGCTGATGTATAAAATTACATTAAATATTTATGGTCTTATTTAAATTTACAGAGCAGGGAAATAATCATTGGAAGCAATTGCAATTATTACAGTTCTAGACTAAGATTTTATGTTCAGAGACCTGAAAGAAATTCCCAAAATAAAATGGTTTTTTTCTTTAGGAATTACTGAAAAAAAGTCTCACACAAAAACATCCAGTCAAAACATCTTATATAACTGCATAAATTTATACAGTGGATGGATTTCTAACTACACTAAGAGACTGACATTTTCACTACATTTTCAGCCAACAGTTTTTGTTCATAAAGTGAGGTTTTCCCATGTTACACTGAAAAACTTCAATATGAAATGAATTTATCTGGATACATGTGTTTAGGTGTCTGAATAATCAAACAGCTTTCCCTCCAAAATATTTCATACATCTACTTTATTCTCTGGTTTCTGTCCTTCAAATCACTAACAAGTAGTGCAAATAATGTTCTCAATAATAGAATATTACTGAATCTACATAGCTCCTCAGATATCTTAATGATCATTTAGAAAAAACATCTGGTTTACTTATAAAAAGAGATATATATATATATATATATGTAGCTATTCAGAGGTATATCTGTACAGATACAGATATACAAGCAGACAGTCTGCAAACTGATTTGGTACTCAGAAGATACTGAGTCAAATCTAACTTCTGACCCTGATTTACTGTCCTATTTTCAGAAGATCATATTCCTTTCTTGTTTCATTTCCCACTCATTTCCCATTATTTGGAAGACAGAGATAATGACCTCTATTGTTGAACAGATATATAATAAAAACGTACATACTTTCTGCCCAGATAATTTTCTTCAATTATCTACTATGAATGATCTAAGAAAACTCATGAGTCAAGACACTAGAAAGTTTAATTTATCCTGAAACGTCTGGGTTAGTTTGCATAACTCCTCTTAGTTCAGTAAAAATACTGACTTATTTATGTAAGGCTCAGCATTATCAGCCAGTAAAATCTTTGCATTGGCTGATTCAGGTGGCTTACAGATTTCTGTTCAGCCCTTTCATATCTGTGAAAAGTCACACTGCTGAGCTGTATCAAACTCCTGCTGTAAGGAGTAAGGATAGGAGCTAAAAGGGCTAAAAGTTTATCTTCAGACCACTGTACCAATTATGTTCCAAATGTGAAGATTTTGCTGTTGATGGATGCACCTAAGTAGATCCTGCCATGTCAGAGAAATTGCAGAGCGGTGCTCCCCCGCCTTTATCTCATTGGTATCTCTCCTTTTCAATTCAAGAACAGAACAAGATCTTGAAAACATAGAACTGTGAAGTTACATCTTCTTTGCCAAAAGATGTTACCTCATCTTGCTTAATTCTGACTTTAACCATCTCACCAATTTCTATAAGAAAAGGCTTTGAGGACAGGAATGATATTTTATGCTTCATATGCAAGACAGAAAACTGGGGCAGCAATGACTGTTCTATAGAGCTGAGGGAATCACTCAGAGTTAATAATTTATTTGCTGAATATAGCTTCCTTTCTTCCTTTTTGAACAGTTGTGAAAAAGCATCTTCCTTTCAGCTGCAAGACAGACAATGGTGCACTTGAGTGGGTCACTCAGGGTGAGCAGAAAGCCATAATACACCTCACACTGATATAGCCTGGCTCCCTGCTGAAGCCCTTTCAGCACAAATCTTTACATGATGACCTACCCTTTGGAGTACGGCCACTCGTATTTGCTGATTTGTGACCCATCCAGACTGACGTGCAGGCTAGAGAGCACCAGAGGAACCTGGGGTTCTCTGCTGTACACACCTGCGACCCACAGGCCTGGGTCAGGCATCTACAAGGGAAGGATCAACAGTGTGAGACTCATACATACTAAAAGGTACAGTTCTGAAAAGAAATCTGAGATCAAAGATTCTTAATATAAGAATAACAGCATCTATTTATTTATTTATTTATTTGTTAACATTAGCCAAATTCTCTCTGCAAATATACTTGGTAACAGTGTAGTAAGAAATTTGCTACAAGAATGGAATAAAAGTGAAGACTAGCTTGAATTTGACCTCTTATTACTTATCTGTAGCAATAAACAGGAATAGGGCTTTTGTTCTATGCACTTTATCATCTATGTGAATCCTAGTCTTGCCACAAAAAAAACCTGGCTTCATAAACTTCCCGCTCTCCAAATGTTTCTGCCCATGTTTGGTCGTATTATAAGACATGTTTGACTATGCTTTAAGTTACAAATATACTGAATATTTGTAGGAAGATGATGCAATTGATTATGATGATGATGTGTGACTATAGATGCAAAGAACAGCAGGAGATTTCAGGCAGTTAGCATATAAGCAGCAGACACGTTTTCTTCTTCATTCTCTGGAGAGCAGACTAGAGTTTAGAACTAATAGCTTATTGTTCATTTTCAATAACTGCATATTAGAACTCTGAGTATGACTTTCTTTGGTACATCCACTATTCAGAAACAATACATATTTTAAGCAGCCTCTCAGTAAATTAGTTTCCTAGAATATTCTTGGAAAATGAGCACAAAATGAGTTAGAATATTGCCATGGAAAATTCAGTGTTTCATTTAAATAAATATTTGCAGGTGTCACCCCTTATTATCTGCTTAGATATAATCATCTATAAAACCAAAATTTTTACTTATTCCTTTTTTGTGCATCAAAACTGAAAATTCAGTTAATATGTTTTTAAGGACTGAAAGTCTTCCTGGAAAAAAAAAACGGGGAGAAACACAAAACCCTGACTTTTCTGAAATTCTTCCATGTATAGAAATGTAAATATGTCTTCAAACCATAGATATACATTAAGAGTATATATATAGGTACACTATGTATGAAAATGTACACCAACTGAAGCAATAATAGAATTTCCTTAAAAGACCTATATTAACTGCTCCAAACTGTAAGTTTGGAAATTCTTTTAGAGACATAGTTATAGAATGGCTGCAATGAAGACAAAATTATTGTTCAAGTCAAGACAAGCATTACTCTTGAAAACCAGAACGCTTTCTGCCCTTTCTTCCTTTTCAGCTCACAAGCTTCCCTTCAGCCTGTGAAGGTCTCTTTACAGCTCCAGCAGCAGCCTTCACCAGAGAAATGAACTACTAATCTCTGTGGACTGCCTGGCTGAAAACACAGAAAAGTGTGTCTGTTGCCCAAAAGACTACCTTGCCAGGATCTACTGGAATAATCTGCAGGTGCATACATTTGGGACCTCTGGAAAGCCCCTTGGCTGCTTTGCTGTTGTTACTCTGTTCTGAATGCTGCAAATCACTAGATAGTCATAGGATCTGAAAGCTGAGTATAAAATAAATCACAGCCACATTGTACCAATTTTGGCCAAAAGTCTAGGGGTAACTGCACTATATAATCTTTAAAATATTTTTTATCTCTTGCTGTAATAAACTAAAATATTTTTTATTTCTTGTTGCAATAAATTTAACCTACCTTTGATCCACTAACACTTTAAGTATGATTATTTTAGATTTTGATAACATTTTAAATTCTACTAATCACCAACTATTCCTATTTGAAAAATGGTTTGTCTTTTATTTTCAATGAAGCTTAAAATAAAAAATATTTTTTTCTTTCTGTCATTGTTTTTGCACCATTGATGGTTTCATTCATGTCAGCACAACTCATAAATGAGTTTTAGATGAGTTGAGCTGCTTTTGCTGACTAAATTTGCAGCAGCAAAGCATAAAGCATTTTAGGCTCCACAAAAGCAGTCTTTTTATTATTTCTTATTGAGAGGCTGGTGGTCTAAAAATAAAATAGATACATAGATTTCACTATGATACTTTTTTTTTTTGTAATCTTCACACAATGAGGAATTTCTCTGCATTAGAATAATTATCAGATTCTATATAGATTTTATAGAAGGTATATAGATTTTATAGAAGGTATATATATTTTTGCCATTTGGCACCTGCAAAACATGCAGTGTAGCATATACCTAAAGTGTAAACTGTTACAGTCACACAAGATTGCCTCTACAATAAAGAAATACAATACCCAGGCAAGCAATATATATGCATATAGTATTCATAATATATGTATGAGTGTATACACATAGGTACACCTATATTCATTCACATAAAATAGTTATTTTGCAATAGCTGTTGATGTGTTCTGTGGCATGTGACAGTTCTCTTGGTGAAATTAAATGCACATCACACTTTGTCTTTTCAGCTGTTGCATGCTGCCTAGTTTTCAGTTTGGCACTGTCTAGGTATGCTGTCACAGATTGAAAGTCACTATGTGTGACATGTTTTTCACCTGCCCTAAAATGCTGAACTCCCTCCATCATTTTGTATAACCAATTTGCAATTCATTTAGTTCTCACACAGGGAATTCTAAAATAACTCAGTAAAATGTTTACTGTTATCAGTACTGGATCTTAAAGCAATGAGAAAGAAGTCCAGTTTTAGAAGCTTTTAGGCGCTACAATTTCCAGATTTCTGACCTACAGCACAGGATGAGGGATTAAAATTATGTATGGAGGTTCTGCATTTGAGTCTCTGATATTACTTTTATGTATTGACATCTGGAACAAACAGGATTAGGTGTATAATTTAATCCTATCAAAGCCAGCTGTAGTTTCCCTCTTCTACACTGTGTTAAATGCATGGAAGCTTCATGCAATAGCATATGACTGTCTAACAGTGATTACATGACATGGAAGGGATGGTGACTTAGGACATATGATATAAACAGCTTTGCAGCACATCAGTTGATTTTTTCATTTGAGGCCACGATTCACTTTTCAGTGTACAACCTTTTCTATGTTTTAATGAGTAAGGAGTATTTTAAGGCTGTCATCTTGCTCTCACAAAACAACCTTTGATGTAAAAGGGCTTTACAGGTATCTCATAAAAATCTCCTGGAATCTGTTTTCCTGTTTTTATTTTATGCAGTAGTATAACAAATAATGAGAATAAAGAAGAAGATATTGACTGATACTACAAGTAAAGATGAGATGTAATTACTTGCCTTTATCAAGAATACAAGAAGCGCAGAATACTATCTTGAAGTAAATTCTTAGTTTTAAGGTAATAAAACTTAGACAAAATGCATCCCACCTTGTAATGTGCCTTTAGAGAGCCTCTGCATCTTCAGCTTCCTCCCTGGGGCCAATTCTTTATTAACACTGAGTAACACTTCATGTTGCTAACAATCTTCATTATAACTTTGCAATGCCATCAAATACTTATACATCATCCCAAAAATTACGTTTTTTACCCTTACCTCATGAAATTGTTAATAATTGTACATATCAAACATCTGAAGATTAACTGGACAATAAATCAGTAGTTCATGCACAATACACAGTATTAAATATTAGGATTTCCCATTGTCACTAGCAAAAAAAGCTGTTCTTTACAGCTGACATTTGTAAACCTATTGAGTTATGAGTTTGGGTTTTTTTGTTTATTTGTATTTTCCTGAACAATAAATAAGGTGATCTTTCAATCTTTTCTCTTAGATTCAGTCATATGATAAATGGAGGAAGTAGTGTGGACAAGTGTTTAATTTTTATAATTTGGGCCTAAGTTGCATTCAAGACTTCACATATTGAGCCTACTTTGAACACTGTGGGAGACGTCAGTAGGCATATAAGATTACAAATTAATCTTACTTACACAGTAGGAGAAAGATTTTATGTCAAGAATAAGAATTACAGAAGTATAATCAACTTATTGGCTTATTACATATATTAGTTGCACTGTAAAACATGAAACACTCAGCCAGCATAAAAATAGAGGTAAACAGTGTCCAAGACACAAGTATGTTTTCACACAGCCATTCTGAAACTAATGCAGATATTCTGGATGGCTCTTCAGGGTCAAAATACCTATTAATGAGTGTAGCATTAATCATGTATGCAATTACTGGGAGGATCAAAGCCTAAAAAACATTCACTTTCACAATTATAGACTTAACTGAACAGCATAGCACAAAGTTGTAAGGGAAGCACGCACATTTTACTTCAAATAACAATGGATTTTCCAAGTGGCTACCATACCCTGCAGGTTCCTTTCCTAAGACAAAATTCACTGTGGATAAGTTCTTGTTTACAGATGAGTCCTTGCACAAGGAATTGCACATTTTAAAATTGGGCCTTAGCCCTCCAGTAAGATTTCTGCACTGAATATCCCTGTGCTCACACCAAGCCCTGATAAAACGTGTGGTACTTACAAGGACAGCAAACTTTGTATTAGCTGTTACTACAGACCAGAACCAAATGGAGGATATAATTTTAAATTCCACTTTAGTGAAACCTCTATCACAGACTAAATTAATTAATAAGTTTTGAAAAGTCTAGAGAAAATAGAAAATCTGCATTTTATTACTTTTCTTTTTCTCTGAAAAAAAACCTTTGGGTTGAAAAAGCTTTTAACAGATTTGTATGAAAGGGGACATCTGGAAATCTGGTTTTTTAACATTTCTTTTTCATTGTTTTGAAATGACTTTTTGCTTTATCAAATGCCAAAACTGGAGAGAAATTAAAAAATAATGTAAAAATCCAAATGAAATATTTTTAACAAAACTTTATGAATATGGCAATTTGTTTCCATTCTTTTCTTTCAGTGGTGAGATCAATGAACTTTAGCTCTGGGTCAATATACAGCAGTGTTTTGGGGTTTGTAATTCTTTTGTTCAGGCAATGAACTGGGAAAAAAATTAAATAAAAGCAATTATTTGCAATTCTACTACTCTAATGCCAACCATAAAATCTTTTATTTGAAAAGCTACCAGCTTGGCAACTACATATCCAATACAAAACAAAGAAAACAAGAAAGCAATAACAGTAGTCTATCTACCTTTCCAGTTTTACCATGAAAAATGTACTTCTCTATGCAAAACGTCTCTAGATCAATGACACAAATGAACATTTCTTACTTTTCTATGAGAGTGTATGCATGTACAGCTTTCTCCATCTGTCATTTCTGTTTTACATAGAGTCATGATATTTACATTTCAACACACCAAATGGCAAAATATCTATTACTCAAACATAATATTTGATTTTGTAATTTCCTAAAAGGTTGAGTGCATTTAACCAGATACCATATTTGAGCTTTCCATATGTAATGAAACACAATAGGAGTTCATTAATTCAGAAGAAAGGCAGGCACACTCATGATGTGACATTAAAACACAGAAAAAAAGAAACATGAATTCCTTATTGCACTTTGTTTCAAAGAAAAGAGATCAGGAGAACATTTACAATAGAAAAAGTATTTCTTTCATAGAAGAAAGATTTCTTTGGCAATATGAATGATATTAACTAATTCTGCCTTTGAAATAAGCACTTTTCATAATAAAGCAACAAATCATGGTGATAATGAACCTATACTGTGCTTGGTTTTTGTGACGTTCTCTTAAACATATACACACGTGCACACAAGTCTGTTAAAGAATGCTTTCCTGAGATCCCCAAAAGCTACAAAGTGCTTGAGCTGTCCCGGACCAGGGTCTAAGAAGGGGATAGGCCACTAAAGAACTGGTGTTCAACAACAGCTGATCTACACACACTTCTGGCTAGTAGGTGCAATTATTGATGCTGGCAGCTGTGGAAAAGCTGCAGAGGGATTCACACTTCTCAGTTATAATTCTTTGATGTACTTCAGGGTTATGGCAACCAGACAAGGGCAACCTTTGTGCTTTTCCTTGTAACTGCCTAATGTAACCAGAGTTTCACCTAAAGGGGGTGAAATGTGAGTCCACTATAAAGAGAATGGAAAAGAATGCGTCCAGATATCCCTTTTCTTGAGTAATCTGTACAGAAATTCCCAGAATGAACATGTCCAAATAAGGAGAAATTGCAATCTGTAGCCTGGTTTTCTAAGTAATTGAGTAAATTTCAAAATAGAGTGAATACAGTCATTTCCCTTGTCACTCTGTCGAACTCACACTAATTCTTGAATGTCATTTTAGAGGGGTAAAAAGACTAAAGATAAGCAGTTTTTATAATTTAATGAAAACTAGCAAGTGGCTGGAGAGGAAATACCCTACTATTATTCATTGTGAAGGAAGCTAATGAGATCACCCTTCCTTAGACATCGGACAGGTGGGAAATCAGACATCAGTGGTTATGCTGCACAGTTCTACTCTTTTTTTTTAAAGCTTTCCATGTTACATTATCTTCTGCCCTAATTGCTGTAACTGAAGGATGAAATAGAAGAGTATGGTAAGGGGTTTGGAAGGACTGATGTCCCATCTAGACAACACGTCCGTTCACTATAACAGATGAAATTAGATGACCAAACTCACTGTGAATTATATGACCGGTTTGCAGAGGATAATGAGAGCAGAGCAGAAGCTGCAAATGGACTTTAACCATTACAAAACTCTCACTGATTTTGGGGTCTTTACCTACACAAGTGGTGTTAAGTAGTTTCCTCTTACAGAGATGTATTTATAGAAATGTGTCTACTGTCTGTTGTTTCACACTTCTGCTTTCTATTGCTTTAACTCTAGTTAGATTGAACAGGTTATTGTTTTGGGGTTTTTTTTTATTCACACAGTGTATATAAAATATCTACACTGTAACTGCTGTATTCTTGAGGCTGTTTTATGTTATATCATATAACAATCCTTTTAAATGACTGGGCAATGCTACATACAAAACTGGAAGGAAACTAAAGATCTGACATTGCGATGATTTGGTTTCTTAGGATCTTGCTTTAAAAATGTTATAATACAAATATTTTCTTGCTATTTGATTTATGAATGATGAAGCTACAGCAAAATAATGTCTTTAATTGGTAAACAAAGCTATGGCTTCCTATGAAGCAAGTATGATTTCATTGAAACATACTTCTTTTAACTTGGACAGCAATAATTTTGTGCAAGCTGTCAGACTGTCTTAGCAGCAGAACTTATAACTGAATAGCCTGTGCTGAAAACTGCCCTCGAGGTGAAGTATTGCTAATCAAGCAGTAAAATATTTGTTTAATTTTGTGATGAAGCTAAATAATTAATAAATCTAACATCTCTCTGCGACATATCTTTTGGGACTATGTAGAGCATAATGACACTAAGTTTAGGACAGTTTTCAATTGTAGTATCTTGATTTTATGACAGCTAGGACCAGATGACATCCAGTAATACCATGACATCAAGTCTAATTAAATGTTTCTCAGGACTTGTAAACTGTCCACTCTGCTCCAGGCTAATAAAACTGTTGTGAAAAGAATGCTAGCTTTTCTGATTTGTATTTTTTTATTCTTCTTTCAATTTTCTTTAAAAATTAATTTCATGCAAAAAAACCCCCATGAGTAATGTTTCACTTTTGTTGACAGACTACAAGATATTTTATTTCATTTCATCCTTTTTCCCTTTTGGAAGTTTGGACTCAACATTCACCACAGCAATGCCACCAGGAACACCACAAAAAAATTATTTCCTCCCTGAGCTGGAGGAGTAGCTTGCTATAAATGACTGCTTTCTCATTGCTGTTTATGCAATTAGAAAGCAATCATTAACATGAAAGAAGGTTTCTATTTCCTGTTCTGAACTGTGGTACAGGGGCTATTAGCAATTATTGGCATAAAAGGTGCCCCTACAGGCAGCTCTCCAGATGTTCTCAGTTTTGAAGAGTTACCAGCTTCATTCCAGTCTGCCTGACCTCAGGCTTCTTTCTTTGCTAAGAGCTGGCTGGACTAAGAAAGTGATTTGCAATGCAAGATAATAACTTTATTCAATCTACTAACTTCTGGAAAATGTTCTATATTCATCTGTGCCAGTGAATGACACATTGTTTCTATTAACTATATTTTTGCACGTATTCATCTCTTTCATACAGGATTCCTATAAAGCTGCTGAAACTTGAAAAGATGGAAGTTTTGCTGGAACAGAAACCAGTTATTAAAAATGGGTAGGATACAATTGCAGTCGCTCCCAGTCAGAGCTGTAATACCCCTCTTTGGGCACCCTCCACATAAGGTATTGAAGAGCAGAGCCAATCTAGTAACAAAACAGTTTAGAAAGGATTCACAGTATAAGAGAGATGGGACTAATTAGGCAAGGAGCCATTGATCGTTGTGAGGTTTTTGCAGGAGCAGAGGAAGGTGGCTGGCATCCAAACCCTACATTTCCTGGAATACAAAGAAAAAAGCAGTATCTAAAATGGTAATGTTTGGATGCAGATTGAAAGATTGCCATGCTGCAAGTATGTTATAGAGAACAAAAATAAAATACAGTTAAGTCAAAAACTGAGAAGTAAAAAAAAAACCTGACTTTTTTTATTTTGTCTGTGGAGTGAAACAGGAGTGTTTGACAACACTGAAGATTCTGCATGTGCTTAGGAATGTGGCTATAGTGACACAGAGTAATGCTGGCAAGAGGCATCCTTGTCAAAGGCTTCCCAAAGTGCTTCAGTGCAACCAGGAGTATGAACTGTTGTCATTAATTAGTTTTCTGTATTAATTCACTCTTAGTTTCTCTTTCTAAGGATGTGACCTTAAAGACACTTGAAGTCCAGGGTAGTTTCCCTTTGACTTAGCAGACTGGCTCAGGCTCTAAGTCTCAGAACCACTCTGCCTAAACAGAAAGTATCCTAATGCAAAGACTCCTAACCTAAGGACCACAGTCCCCCCAGACAGCCTTTTACAGTCAATGGATACCTGCCTCCATACACTGAGATTGTAGGTAGAATAGATTGCCTTCTGGAGCTGTTTCTCCCTCTGTTGACTCCAAGAATTCAGGGAGAGTAGACTCCTAATTAGGTAGCACAGGTGTTTAAAGCTAAACTGGTTGAAATTTTGTCTCATTATACAGACAAAAGAGTTGTTTGTTTGAAGACACTATATGAGACAAAAAATGAGTTCAAAATGAGAATTATGTATTAATCTAATGTAAAATTTAAAAGTTACTTGCCATTTCACTGATGGCTACAATGTCACTAATCTGAAAAGGAATTCCCAGAGCTGAATATGACTAATACACAGTTTAACAGAATTACATCAAGGAAAACATATATAATGACTAAATCAGTATTTGTTGGTTTAGAGAAGATAACAAATATTTGAGATCAAATCAGTCCCTTCTTTGGAAGAGTGTAAGGTTTTCTTGAGATGATTCCAAGTATTGACTTAGCCTCACCTTAAGAAAAAAAGAAACTACTGTGCTGACAGCTCTGCTTTCACAGTCCATCCTCTAAACCTGCAATAAATACATAAAAAATCTTTTTCCACAGAAGTAAGGGTCTTTTTATAGGTTAATGATAGCTATACTACTTCTCAGGTTGACTTCAGAATTTAAAAGAAATGGTACATACGGTGCACTTCCCCCACAGTATGTCTTAATCCCTGACCAGGGAGAGGTCATTTTTTAATGTCCAGAGCAATCCATTTCTCCACATAGAAAGAAGGACACCAAGCATTTGCACTGCAGAGTGACCTGAGCCTATTTTAGCAAACTCCCAGAAAGATGGCTTTTTGTCTTGGGAAAATTATCAAAAGCCTTCCACTTACTCTGTCTGGCCCAAAGCTCAAAAAGCATCTAGATTTAGACAAAACAAATCTATGAAGGCAAGGAAACTGCATGCTATGACTGTATGCATTTGGGCTGACTGCGTGTTTTACCAAAGCATTATTTTTTATATTTGCAAGGTAGAATCAAACATTTTCCTTTGTGAGACACATTCTTATCTCATGACCTAGTTCTTCAGTGGGGTTGCATTCTAGAAATCCTTATATTGGACTTTTGCTACTTAGGAGGTCTCAGGAATGTTCCCATCATTAAAAAAACAAAAAACAAACAAACCTCAAAACAAAACACCATCTGCAGTGTTCTTTTCTCAAAAGGAAAGAAAACTGCCTTAATAGTAGAGGAATTAAAAAGAGGGGATTCACATGTACATTCTGTACATTCACATGTACATTCACTGCACAGTCTGTAAAGAAACCTTGCAGTTTCAAACATTCTAAATATTTTTAAAAATTAAAAAAAATTAAATTCATTAATATAAACTTCTGAATCATAGCTGTTATCTTCTTTAATCCTCAGAGAGTTCTTTGTGCCTCATGACTTTGGAAAGAATTAAGAAACAGCTCATCTTAGAGCCCATTGTGCATTCCCCTTAGTACCATTTTCTTCTTTTCCTACAATTACTAGGATTTATTTTCTTCCCTTGAAAATAGGATTTTTGTCTCATTTGAGTCCTTGGTATTTAATTCCTACTTGAAGTCATAATCCTCCCTGTCACATCACACCAATCTCTTTGTAGCTAATTCTGATTTCATGGGCAGGATTTTGACTTAGGAAGAACTGATTATTTACGTACACCTTATGTAGCAAGATTTAGTCCTTCTGAAACATACAAAGTAAGGAATAATGCAGCCAGACAATTTTAATGAACTAAACATAAGGTACAAGCTGTGAAAATTTGAGCTCCTGGCTATCACTTCTCAATAACATATTAATTAAGAAAATAGAGTGTACTCTTTTCCTTCCAAGATACTGCTTTGGAGAGCTACCTCTCTGATATACAGGCTGTCCCCAAAAATTTAACGTGAGGTGATAATTTTTCCAATCAATGGTGTCAGAAAAGTCTCCAGACCTCAACTGGTTACAAACCTCTGACTAAAAACAGACTAAATGTTATAACACTACATGGTACCCACTTGTCCAAACATATAGGGCTTGTTTGGGGTTTTTTTCCATTTTCTGATGAAATGTGTAAATCTCTGAAACAACTTTAAGATTGTGACAGGAATCCAGGTGTTTCTTTAATGGAACCCGTTCTCATGGGTTCTCTCTATGGATGGAAAATCCTTTGTTGCCAGACTTCTATTCAGGAAAAACTGCAAAGAAAAAAAAGCAACTTAAAGCAGTAACTGATTTCTGTAAAGCTAGGCATGTTAAAAAAATAAGAGCAGTGATTGATTACAAAAAGAATCTATAGCTGACAAGGAAACCTCTTGATTTTCAGGAAAGGAAGTCCTGTATTATTGTCTCAGTGCTGAGCTGACAGGATCATAAATTGGAATTTATTAATTCTACAGGACTGTCCTTCTGTAGCACCAAATAAAACCTCCCATTTCATAGGGGAGAAGAAGATCCATATCATTGAAAGCCCAATACCGATACATGACCAACCAATTTCAATTTAATGGATTAATTTATAGGATATCATGTACTGAACATATGAACTAGAAAAAAAAAACAAAAAACCAACAAACCAACAAACAACTTCAGTAAACATACAGAAAGTATCTTTTATTTAATGTGATATTTTATTTCAAGTGACTTGATAGATGTAATCAGTAATCATCACAAGTTTTCCTATATTAGAGTTTGCACTCAAACATTTTTTAAACCTTTTTCTCTCTGTGCTTCCAAGTATTTATTGTAGGAACACCTTAGAAGCTACAATACTGAAACTGTTCATCTTTGTTATGGGAACTTAGAAGTGAATAAATACTGAAGCTCAGCATATTTTTAAAATACAGAAAAGAGTTAACTCTCAAGCTTCAATGTGTATTTGGTTTATTTTTGCTTTGGGTTTCTTTGGCATATATCTCAAATAGCTTATAGGAGTGGAAGGTTTGGTCGTAAAATCTTCACACATAAAGGAACCTATTCATTCCGTGATTCTTTTCGAAACCTCTTACTACCAAACGGAAACACACGCAAATTAGAAGGAGGAATACCTTCTGGTATCTTCTTGCAAGGTCTGGTGAAGAAGACATAGAGCGGTTTCAGAATCTTGATTGAAAAATATACACCGTTCCCTCTATTTATCGGCACTGTCAGAGGCACGCAGAGCTCGGGAAATTACGTGCCCGTGTAGCCCGGAGATCCAGCGGTCCCGCGAGCTCGGCAGCGGCTGGAGGCGGCGGCGGGGCCAGGGCGGGCGAGCGGCG
>NW_008240033.1:2593703-2594008 GCF_000691975.1 Corvus brachyrhynchos | reverse complement strand
CGGGAAAAGGGACCCGGCTCGGCACGGGAGCGGAACGGAGAGGAGGAGGAAAAGGCTCCCACACCCGTCCCAGCTCTCGCCGTTCCCAAAGCTGGTAAGAGCCATTTGGATATTGCAACCAGAACTCCGGAGTGGCTCGGGGCGGGTCGTGAGGAAAATCGCTACACTTCACTCCCAGGCATCTCATCCCCTCCTTTTTTTCAGTGAATGGTTCCCCTTCCCTTGAAAGCCGCTAGCGCTCCGCAGAAATCCCCTCGGTACCTCACCTAAGCCATCGCCGCCGCCCGATCCCTACCCAAAACACC
>NW_008240033.1:2592501-2592720 GCF_000691975.1 Corvus brachyrhynchos | reverse complement strand
GCCCCCACCCCCGCCAGGACCGCGGGGGCTCTGCTCGATCCCGGTCTCCTCGCCGCAGATCAGCCCCTGTCCATGCCCCGATGCTCGGTCCGGGGGAGAACCCCACTCTGCCCGCTCCCTCTCTGTGGGGCGCTCCCCGCTCCCGGCGCCCTATCCCCGGCATCCCTCTGTCCTTCAAAGCATTTCCTGCACGAAAAACTTGCCTTAAAGTTTAATGCT
>NW_008240033.1:2591797-2592246 GCF_000691975.1 Corvus brachyrhynchos | reverse complement strand
GCTGCATCGTGCGTGGAAGAAAATCTCCGTCCAGGTGGCTGCACAGCTGCACCAGGGCTATTAGCCGGCTCCAGGGGCTAGTGCATTGAGGACTGTTGCGTCCATCCGGGGGCCTCGAATGGAGACCTTATATTCAAGGGATCTGGCTGTTAGAGTAGCTGCTTTGAATACAGGGATTTCCAAGTGCCCTCGTTTATTGTCCTAACAGTCCAACCAGCGCCTGGAAAGCATATTCTGGGGTGAAAAAGTGGAGAAAACAAGCAAAAAGGTTTTCAGTTAATACTGAATATGTATATGAACAAAAATGTTCAGAAATTCTGCTGTCTCAAGAATGTGTGAGAATTTGTATTTTTCTTTTCCCTCTCTATTTTAGTGGCTGGACCAGAGCTGTCCCTAGATTGACTCTCTTAGCTGTAATAGGTGTTTGGAGCCATGGCGGCAGGTGTAGC
>NW_008240033.1:2566864-2591709 GCF_000691975.1 Corvus brachyrhynchos | reverse complement strand
CTTAGAGCGCTACCCTGACACTCTGCTAGGCAGTTCAGAGCGGGACTTCTTCTACCACCCTGAGACACAGCAGTACTTTTTTGACCGTGATCCTGACATTTTCCGCCACATTCTCAACTTCTATCGTACTGGGAAGCTTCATTATCCCCGCCAGGAATGCATCTCAGCTTATGATGAGGAGCTGGCCTTCTTTGGCATCATCCCTGAGATCATTGGTGACTGCTGTTACGAGGAGTACAAGGATCGCCGGCGTGAGAATGCTGAGCGCCTGCAGGATGATGCTGATACGGATCACGTACCTGAGAGCTCCCTACCCTCAATGACAGCTCGTCAGAGGATGTGGAGGGCCTTTGAAAACCCACACACCAGTACCCTGGCTCTGGTCTTCTACTATGTCACTGGTTTCTTCATTGCCGTCTCTGTTATTGCCAATGTGGTGGAGACAGTGCCCTGTGGGGTAAGCCCGGGTCGCATCAAAGAGCTGCCCTGTGGAGAGCGGTATGCGGTGGCTTTCTTCTGTCTGGATACTGCCTGTGTCATGATCTTCACTGTTGAATATCTTCTACGTCTGCTGGCAGCTCCTAGTCGCTACAAATTTGTGCGCAGTGTCATGAGTATCATTGATGTGGTGGCCATTATGCCATATTACATTGGCCTTGTGATGACAGATAACGAGGATGTCAGTGGGGCTTTTGTGACATTAAGAGTCTTTCGTGTCTTCAGGATCTTTAAGTTTTCCCGCCACTCACAGGGTCTGCGCATCCTGGGCTATACGCTGAAAAGTTGTGCCTCGGAGTTAGGCTTCCTCCTCTTCTCACTCACTATGGCCATCATTATCTTTGCCACAGTCATGTACTATGCAGAGAAAGGTTCATCAGCCAGCAAGTTTACCAGCATCCCTGCAGCCTTCTGGTACACCATCGTCACCATGACAACACTGGGGTAAGTGCAGCTGGTGGTTGGTTCAGCCAACATTTCAACAAGTGTATTGGCATGAACGGAAAATACGCAAAAAAAATGGTGATAGAAAAAAATGTGAGGCTAAGTTTTTCTTACAGAACTTTATGAATACAACTTGTGACTTCCTTCTAGATGTTTTACATGTTTAAGAGAGCTAACAGCATTGCTGAAATTAAAATAACCCAAATCCAAAAACTGCAAAAATCCTGAAAAAGCAAACAATGAAATAAAGCAAAAAGGTCTTGAAACTGTTTGGTTTTGGACAACGAAATTGGAATGTTTTATGAGTATCTGTGAGTTATCAGTGGCTTTTTAATGGAGTATTGTCTTTGCTGGAAGGAGCTGTTACAGTGTTGCTAAAGTAGTAATATTTATAAGGAGAACTGAAGTACAAGCTCTTAATTTGATCAGTATGTGGATCTGCCATTTTGTTTTAAGTCATGTATTGATGTAGACCTGGATATTGAGTTTGTTATTACAAACATCATTTGTTTTCATGAAAATCATACCTTGTCTTTAAAAAAAAAAAAATCCTGATTTTATTTAAGACACTGAACACATTTCCTTTGATTTTCTTGGACCTATAACTTTTAAATGATGAGTGTCAAGCTACACTGACTGGTGACACACTCTGGAAAATGATCTGAGGAAGTGTGAGACATATGACACATCAAGCATGTGTCTTCAAACATAATTCTAATGGCAATACAATTTCTTTCAGAGAATAGGGGTTAAAAAGTGTCACTGTTGACATTAGAATTCAATGCAGTTCAATGGGAAGATGAGAGCATTATTTTATAAAGTCTCTGATAACAAAGTCTGATTGTATCAGCTGATTCTGTGCACCAAGTTATAAAATGCATTTGTCTGTAATTACAACAGGGATTTAGAAGGTTTACTAATTTGAGATCACAATTTTTCCCTATTCTTAATTTTGAGTTGTATAGTACCATCTCTGAAACTGAAAATTTGTTGATTCATTAGAAACTGACTAGTTATTTAATAATTACAGATACTAAATGACAAACTTTGCACTTTCATTAAGGCAAAGCCCATCATTTTATTAGCATTTTGCCAGATCTTGTTGGGAATGTTGAGATTTATGAAACATGCATAACTTTTAAATTTAACAAAATGAAAGTGCATTATTAAACTATTATGAAAAACTTGATTTATTATGTGCAATTGTAATTTACTTGGGAAACGCACATACAAAATATTGAAAATGATAAAGGGAATGTCTTATGTCACCATTTTTTATACAAGGCTTTTATCTTCAGTGTGATACAACAAATGAAGATGAATATAGTGCGTAGTAAATATTTCATACTTCTTGTAAGGGCAAGTTATGCTAAAAGGGAGTGACAAGAGCTTTGGGGATTTTAATCTGCCTTTTAGGTTCCTGGGTGGTTTTTTGGTTTTCATCTTCTGTTGCTGGTGACAAATGGAAGGGACCAGTTAACAGAAGAAACAAGTTAGGCATGATAACTAGTTCCACATTCCTGTATTTTCTGTTGCTGATATTTTTTACCATTTGTTTTTAATTAGAACAGTGAGGGTTTCAAGAAAGAACTGACTGATATTTAGAATGTATAGTCTTAATATAAAGAACAGAAGCTGGTCTATGTTTTTGTTTGTTAACAAAAGGTACTTTCTGAGTAAGTTGTTTCCATGGTCATGCACAATGTGGAAAGTACTTGTCCATGGTACTGAACAGAAACTTCTTGTTTTATGCCCAAATTGCAACTGATTATAACACAGGTATGATATCACAGCTGGTGTTAATATGATTTGTTTGTTTCTTTGCCAGACACACGCACATGCACACACAAACACGAGTATTATTCTGAAATTCCAGGTTTTGAAGTATTACTCTGAGTAAAGTCCTCTAAAGTACTGCTGAAATTCAAACATGATTTCATATCTCTTTGAATAGAACCTAAGAACCTGTTTTTAAGTACACAGCGACACACTATTTTGGTCCCAAGTGGAACAAAAAAGGGTTAAAGAAAACCCACTCATGTTTGACTCCTTTTTCAAGGCAGTTTGCACAGAGAAAGTTTTGAGCAGGTTGAACAGAGATCCACAGTCTCACCCTCAGGAGTTCAGGTATGATGCAGGTTCAAATATGACAGACATCACCAATTTTTATGAAATCTTTAATCAGTGCATTAGCTGGATGATGTCCTTTTAATAACATCATGATAACTATATAAAGATTATGTTTAAATGTTAAATATATGTGAATAATTTAAATAAAATTAGCATAATAAAAGCTTTGAAATCTTTTTAGTTGATGGAATAATTACACAAAAGGAGAGGGAAATTGCAAGGAAAAGCATCAAGGGTCAGTGAAAGCTGATTGTAATTAGTACTGATACCTTTTCTATGTGCTAAAGCTTATCACCTTTTTACTAATACAGAGCTCCTGTTCATTTTAACTTTAGTTTTAGCTGAATCAGGGGTGTCTAAAAGGACTCGATGGGAACAACTTTTCTCTTTTAGAATCAAAGGTTGATGAAGTCTTTATGTTTTAAATGACACTAACACACAGCAGGTTGTGTGAAATACTACAAAAATACATGAAAGCTAATAGCGAATAATAGATTAACATAAAATTGAGTTTTTGAGTCTTGGTGTCATTGTCATATTTTTCTAGATAGCAAAGGTATTGAGTAAGTGACCTTTGCAATTTGGGGACTTATTACCTTGGAAGCAGAGCTATATTTCTCAGTTCTGCATGGTTGCTGAGCAATTAAAGTGTCTTTAAAAAACATAGATTACATTTTCCTCTGCAGAGTGCTAGTGACTTCAAATATTACTATATTTTTGCCTCCAAGGATATCCCAGCTATTAACTGCTCTTGACTGCTCAGCTCAAGTAGTGCATGTACATGGAAATGTTACATGAAATAGATGAAAAAAAATGAAAGGAAGGGAAGAAAGGAGGAAAGGAAGAAAGAACATGAGAAAAAGATACAGAGAGAGAAAGAGAAGAGAAAGATGACTAGGAAAACGGCATGCACACTTCCAGAAACTGAACTGTCTGATTTTAAACTTCAAAATAGTGTTTTATCAGGATTAATTGTAGCAAAAGTAAAGTAGGAACAAGAGGAGTAAAGAGAATAAAATTGAAAGAGGTCACAAAACATTTTATGGAGATTCAAGATAACAGTGGAAAGCATAGAAGGGACATAAAGGTCAAGAATCAGGTTAGTGTGAAACTTGGCAGAGAAAAAAACTCAAGTCTATTGAACTGGGACTGGCAGACCTCCATAGGGGCTTGTGAACATCTACACCCATAATGACAATTATGTCACTTTCTGCTGTCACCTTATAACATGACAATCTAATAACTTTCTATCTGGCCCGTCAGTAGCCAGCAAATGAGCTGCAATAGCTGGTAAGGTTTTGATGGTGTAAGGATATTGTTTGTTCCCAAGTCAGTCAGATCTATAGTGTAGTTTGTGTTTTATGAAGATATTATACTTTAAATAAGGAACGTAGTGCTCTTCTGTGACTAGTTCTAAAGCAATCTCACTGCTATATTAAAATTCTATTTTTATAGCCTTTACATTGGGTAGCTTTATCAAGTCACACAATGCTTCTGTAGATGAGCACAATACTTTATGAAGGGAAGCTTAAACTCAAGACTACTCATTTGCTTGCTTTGATTGGATAAACTGGAGGCGTGTCTTTCACGAAAGATAAAGCAACTATTTGTTTTCATTACTTGTTAATATAGCCTATAATGCTTGAGGAAACCCACTTAAGACATATCAAATTCTCTGAAGACTTTATAATAAACAGATGACTAGATGTGGTAACAGAAAGCCTCAAAGAGTGAACAAGGGAAGAGAGCAACAGATTTCCTTTTCCTGCACATTCATGTTCTTTGCCATCTTCAGTCCGTTTTCCATTCTTTTTTCATCACTATGGGTATATATGGGTACATTTCTCCATTATTTATTCGAACTACCACTTTCCATAGTTTTCATGGTTGGGGTTGGTCTACTGGTTGACACCTTTCCTCCCTTCTTGAAGACAAGGTTAACTTTTTAATAAGACCACTGGCTTTATTTTTTCTTCTTCTGCTCCTTTGTTCCAGATTCCTAATTCATCCTTCATGACCAAATACACAAATCGAAGATTTGTGAAAGATCAAAGATCAAATCTTTCGTTTGTCATCATTGTCATTCATTTGACCTGAAATTTCCTCAGAACAGATTTTTTGTTCTGATTTTTTTTTTGATGAATTTTTCCATATAAGCATCATAAAATTTCCACATCATCATTTTTTTCCCAAATGCCACACATATTCTCTTCTCTTTTCTCACCACTGTGCCATTTTCAGTGTGTTTAGTTCCTTATAGTCTCTGCATTTTAGTTTAAAACAATCCACCTCTTCAGAACTTTTATTAAAAAATTGAGTTTAATAAAATCTGACAAGAGAGAACAAAATTTAAAATATGTGTTTTGTGAAAAATGTCATTAAGAGTTTGCATATATTCTTATGATTAATGTTACAAATGTAAAGATTCCCAAATTAGAGTGTTCTTTCTGTATCTTGTACATACGTATTGCTCATTCATTTTTTGTTCAGTATTTTCAACCCTGTTTCAAGTAGAGTTTTTCTGGTTTTGTTTGCTTATATACAACCTAGTGGATTTTGTATTTTACAAATGTGTTTGATGTCTCAATCTATTTTCTCTTCACAGCAGAGACATTTAGCCTATATAACAGAGGAGGGACAAAGTGTAGTTGTGATCACCTTCAAAGTACATTACTAGATATTCAAAAAGGACTCCAGGGAGAATCTGTTGTACTAAGGGTCATTTCGATAGCAGTAAAAAAAAAAATTCTGTAACAAGAAGATTACTCAAACTGTATTGGGCTGTTGTTGCTTGACAGAGAGCGGAGTAATTGTATTCTTATTTAGTTGCACTGGGGACCGGCTTTCCTCTTCAAAAAAATCCTGAAAATCTCTTAGAGGAAAAGGAGTTAGCTTGTTATACTCATTTTTCTTGAGCATGAATTTCCTTAGTTCAGTTATGAAGAGAATGAAGGTGATACTTAATAAAAAGGTCTTCCTGCTCAGGATCTAATGTATTTGCTCCTCTGGTAGAAACAGATGGAATTTTGTTTCCTTGTTGTTACTGTGAGACAAGGATAAGAACAATTAGATTAGTGTGGACCTGGATGTAACACAGAAATATGCTTGGTACAGCAGAACAAATCATCTTGGAGAGTAATTATGACTAGTGCCTGATCTATTAATTAGGGCCTATCATTCAAGTAATCATCAGTGAATACTGTCATTTTAGTAAAATCTTTAAGTGATCAAACCCAAGAAGTTCAAACTGAGTGATGACAATCCATACGTGACTCACATCATTGTGCCTCTGTCTAAGATGAAAAATTTGCAATATAAAAGCCTTATAAATCTATGAATACAGTATTAGAAATAGTGCCTACTATGAAAAAAAATATCTGGAAATGGAAACTGTATTTCTGAACAGGGGAACATAAATACCACAGAAATAAAGTGACTATTCAAAATAAGTTGAGAACATCTTGCAACTTCAGAGTGACAATTAAGTTTTCAGACATTTGAAAGAAAGTCTAATGAATTAGTCCTTTTACTTGATTTTTATGACATTATAGCCCATTGGCAGAAGTTTTTAATTTTCATAATGGTAAGGTAACGAGAGAATAATCTGGTTCATCAGGGGTTAAGATTATAGAGTGTTCCAAAGAGGGAGTATAAATTAGAACTACAGAAACAATGTTTAGAATCAGCCTTACCAGGTTTCATCAGTTACCTGACAACAGAGCTGACAGAGTGATGGGAAAGATTCTGTATATTTCTGTACCTATCATTTATTGGGCAATAGGTAAGAGCACAGATTTTTCTGGAAGACACAGTCTTGAAAACTTTTTTTTTTTTTTTCTGAATTGATTATGCATTGGAGAAAAGGTGTTTGAATTTATAGACAGTGCTTTAAAATGATAGCTCTCTGCTGCACTTCCTGGAACAATAATAGTCACCATGCTTGGACTTCAACCCCTAACACAGTTAGGAGCCTAATTTCTACCACTGTTTCTTAAATATTTTTTATTAAGTATATGATTTTGATCTTCCTGTGCCTCTGGTAATGTTTTATAAAGTTCTTGTTAAATAAAAAGCATGTGGGGTTTGTTTTGATAAAAAAATCAATTTTCCCCAAAGTACACAATGAAATTTGCATTATTTCTATGGCATAGACTTAAATACCTGTGGTTTGAGATGAAATAAAAAATAATGCTTTGACAAGACCATCTGATGTGTAACAGGTATAAGTGTCTTGTAGAAAAATTCTAGATACAAAAATTTACTCAGGTATCTGGTGTATGACGGCTCAGGTTTAAACAAGAACACCTATGAAGATCATGTGATCAATGCATAAAAAGAATAAAATCTTACAGGATTCAGCTCTATTATAATTCAAATGAGACTGCACTCCTTTTCTCATAGCAGCGTAGACAGAGCTTATGCATTGTTAGGAGATACATCTTAATGTACCTAGTTATCAGTACAGCATTCCTACTACCATGAGTTCAAATTCTAGCAGTTAAGCGCATTGACAAAAGCTAACAAGCTATCTGATTATTAAAGATATAAAGATGTCGGTCATATAAGCAATTGTATTTTTTGTGTATTTAGAAAAGCAGTTGCCTTTCTTATATTCCACTGTGCAGTACTGTTCTTTACTTATCTGCAGATCTCCACCTTGAAGGTGAAAGCATTAGGAGCTACTGTGTAAATGTACTTAATTAGAGCATGATTCTTCACTTACAGAAAATGTGAAGTTGCTGAAAAACCTAGAAATATGTTATTAGTATGAACAAAGTAAAATTTTACATATTTAAAGTATTTAGGAATAGTATTTTGCATTTCATCCCTGTTTTTTCAGTTTCATCTGTGTTACTGGTTTCTTTGATCTGGTTGGTTTAACTGAGAAGTCAAATTTCACAGACACAGAGATCTCCTGGTTTTATCAATTTATAGGGCCCAAACACTACAAGGAAGAATTCAAAGGCATTTTTATATCTGGAGATGAAGATAGGCACTCAACTTGAATTCTCAGAAGAAGCTTGGGTGTTAGAAACACGAAGGAGAACAGCTGAAGAAAGCCAGCTGTGAAACTAGGTACCCAGTCACCTTAGAAAACAGTATTATGTGCACAGGAGTAACTTCTAGGATAAGTATAGAATACTGTGCTCAGACTTTGGGTATGCCCCAGAGTCAGGATCAAATGCCCCTATCAGAATCAAATGGATCCTCTTAGGCTTCAGGTTTTGTTAAAATAGAATATGTCCTATTTTTACATAATACTTTAGAAAGGAGATAAGAGTGTTGTGTGTATGGTATGCTTAGGAAAGAGGAATGAGTAATTCAAGTGAAAAAAGAAGGGTAAATGAAAGATTAATGTAAAGCATCCAAGGGATATATTTTTTGATCCTGATTTTCTGTCTCTGTGGTTTTCAAACCAAGAGTTCAGCATGAAAAGATATGTGAGAAATGGAAGCTATGACGTGTAGATATTATTAATGAAAATTTTTTTAGAAACAGTGTGGAAAATTATGAAACAATGTCAGGTAGGTGATTCCATTTTTCAAAGCAACATGCAATCTGAGGATTTATTTGTTTCAATAGGTCTCTTATTTAGCTTATGCACAGTAAATTTGTTAAGATGTTGATGTGTGGTAAGAAAAGGTAAAAGGTAATTCTCAGTTTTGACCACTGTAAATTCATCCCCTTCTCTGGTATGGTGGCACACATTCTTATTTTGTGTCTATTTGATTTTTTAATGAACATTGTTTGTACACTTATGCAGGAGGTTTAAGAAGTACTTTGCCTGCCTTTGGGTTTTGTTTTTGTGCAGTAATATGAGCTTTGTAAGCAGAGTCTACAGCTCTGCTAGTTGATTTTTACCTTAATTCTAAATGAAGCATATTTAAGTCAAATTTTCCTGTTTTTTCCTGATTCTTTGTAAAAAAAAATTATTTCCTGAGGTAAGCATCTTGTATCACAGTTCTTTCTCTTTGAGGAAGCATTGTGATTTGTGAGCTGATTTTTAACCAGATGGTGTCTAGCTCAGTTTTTTACTTATTACCACTTCCACTTAGGCTTTATATCAAAGAGTAACATATTTAGCAAAAATCCCAATATTGAGAACACTTGTATATTTTTTAAAAATATGATCTATTGTAATATCAAATATATAAAAATGTTATAAAATTTGTATCTGTATAAATAAATTCAGCTGCTTTATTATTGAAGACTCAGTGTCCTTATCTAAAACATCTTATAGTATAAAAGGCAGTATAAACTTCTACGATTTTATTTAATTACTCTGAGTACTTTGGTAAATTAAAATAAAGTAAGTATGTTTCACTACAGTTTTAAATCTCTTGGATTAAGAGAATTAATCTTGGATTAAGAAGTAACTGTGAACTTCCTTAAAGGTATCTATAATAGTGTAATTTTATGATAATACATTATAATGCTTTGATAAATTATTTTTTTGGAAAAAAATATTTTGAGGCCAAACCCCAACTTTTTTTCAAATGTATATCCAGAGATGAAGATTTTTTTTTCTATGAATTGTACTGGCAGATTCTCAAAATACTTTGGCTGATACACAGGGAACAGTCTTTTAAGTTATCACTTGAAAGCTTGCCCATCCAGGCATTCCCTGTAAATGGCTGAGAGTTAGACTGTAAGGTTGTGAAGGAATTAATTTAGGATTGTGTAATAGCTTACAGTCTGAATGTGTCTTTTGCATCCTAACTCACTGCTTCTTTCAGTAAGATGAACCAAGAGAGTTTTCTGTATGAGAGCACATGTAATTTGAGTGGGATCCTGGACTTTTCATTTTTGTTTCTATTCATATCACCCTTTTTTATAGCCCAAAAGAGGAGTTTTATTATTTTGTTAGTAGCCTTACTTTCAGTTTCTGAAACTTTTATCTCTTCCACTTGCAGCCACTTAACAATTCCCTGAGCATCCTTATCAGCTGTGGGCAGCAACCACTGCACTGTGCAGAGTTGCTTAGGAACAAAATTGATGCTCTTTGACATGGTGGATTACAGCTGCAACATGCTGGTCCCCAACTCTCCTTCTTTCAACAGAGGAATAAAAAGCAGAGGTGTTGAACATGTTTTCCAAATCTGATTGTTAAGAGCCTATATACTTTTTTGGTTTAGAGTATCTAATCACTTCATTATTGATAGACAACAAACAGGTTAAGAATTGTGGCCTTTCTATTGAAGACACAGCAGTATCAAAAAATCTTTAGCAACAACTCTTTTTAACTCTTTGTAATGTAAATACCAGAGTATCTTGCATCACTTAGAGAATTGAGAATTTTCAGTTTTTCTAAGTTTTTTGGTTGGTGTGGTGGTTTTTTTTTGGTTTTTTTTTTTTTTTTTGATGCATTTGTTTACATGAGTTAATGAAATCCAAGTTGAGACATGGATATCATGGACTAGAGACATGAGAACTAGACAGAGTATATACACCTATTCTCACACACCTAGCGAGAGCTATGGGTGCAGCCGTCTCGAGTTTATTTAATATGTACTTATATAAAAAGAAACTTTCAATATTGTAAACTCTACACTGTTTGAGAATTTAGGTGGAATTTTCCGTTTTAGCATCTGGATGGAAGCTTGAAAGAGTACAAATTGAAGCTTTCCCACTGACAGATAGTTTAGAGTAAATCTATCCACAGACTGGCTCAATGATTTGATGTGCTCAGTATTAGTTATTTTCCAAGTGAAAGGGAAGCTCAAGTTTTATCTGATTTGCTTATGAACAAAGTAATCAACCTATAGTATGTTAATCTGTGTCAAAAGGTGCTGAGTTTTAGAGGTAAATATTATAAAGGAATCTGCTTACAAAATAAGCCCCAGGTAATATGTGATATGTATGCTATACTTCTCAGACCACATGCTACTTCTGGCACCTCTCTCCCTTCATCCCATCACAGTCAGATCACTGTAGAAATTGCAGCTGCTGAAAGGCTGCAACCATCATCATTCCTTTAGCCTACAGTTTCTTTCCTGTGAAGGCCCAAATTTTCAAAATTTAGTGCATTAAATAATTCATGGGAGAAGCAATTTTGCTAGTCTTGCTGCTGAGCCCTTCAGCACGATTCAGCCTCTTGCCACACTGGCAGAGCTGTGGCAGTCTCTCTCCTCCTCTGGGGACAGGCACAGCTGCAGACTGAAGATGATGCTGACTTGTCGTGTCTGGCACAGATGACCTGTGATTTAAAAATATAGACATCTTTGTGCAACAGTGCACATGTAAGATAAAATCCTAGTTGTGGGAGGGGGAGATAGGAACCAGTTTTGTTTTGGGTCTCTAGAAGATGTAAAAGAGTGCCTGGAGTGAACTGCCCAAATCCCTTTGGATGCAACTGCCTTCTGGCAACTGTCTGCCCTGAGCCCTCTTCACACCACGAGTACAGCACAATGTCTGTCAGGCAGTCATCCATGGAGTGGATTTACAGTGGGTTTGGCCATGCAATAGGAAAGAGGTTTGGGGTCTTGCAACACCTTTCCAGACTGTATGTGAGCTTTCCCTATTTCTCTATGTAGTCACAACATTTAGCATGCACTGCTTGCTATGTCTTCACAAACAAATTCAGTAAATACAGAGAAAACTGGTAGGTGGTTTGGAATACTGGACAGAAAAATGGATGGAAATATGGATTTATATCCACATAAGTGGTTTTGAAAGATAGTTATATCAAAAGGCTGAAATCAGGTTGGTTCATCTCTTTAGTCTCTCTCAGTGGTGTATCTTCTGCCTTAATATACTTTCTGATACTTGTTTTCTAGCTCACTAGCTATTCTCAGAGGTTCCTTTGTTTTCAAAGCAAACAAACCCAAATGCAGCAGAAAGGTTTCCTTAAATAAACCTTTCATGTTGTCTATACATAGTTCATTTCCCTGTCCCTATGTTTGTGTGGAAGGGTAGAGCTATAGAATCTAGAGATTGTATCTTAGGTGTGTGGTTTTTAAAGACAATCAGGATATAAATCTATTTTAAAGGAGACAAATAGGACATGCTGTACAATAGAATTATTATGGAAGGATCTGGAGGTGGAATTCCAACTTGCTTCTCTGCCAGTTGCTTACTATCTCTGGAAGATATTTATAGGTCTTAACTTACTCCTCCAAAAGTTAAATAGTTCTGAACTAGTCATCCTTTTCTCACTTAGGAGGTAATGAAGAGAAGCAGGCATCTGGATGTGCTCATTCCTCTGCACTGAGTATAAATGAGATTTATTGTAATTAGCAGAGACTTTAAATACCAAGTGGAAATGGATGAGATAAATCCCAACCTCCGTGGGTAGTCAGTTTGATCAACTCTCCTTGTTCCCAAGTTATATAACTGTGAAAGGCCCATAACATATTCCTTTCAAAGATCATAGCAGAGTACATGCTTGGCATTTGATAGCAATTCCCACTTCATCAAAAAGGCAACGTCTGCTACATTTAAACTCAAAATACTCTTGTTTTGTGTAACCCAGAAGGCCACTTCAGTGCTTTTGCCAATTTTTTGTCCTTTTCCAAACAACACAACAAAAATTTTAAATTTGAAAAAAAAAGAGATTTAATGTTTGTGCTGATTTAGAAGAAGCCTCTAGAAATTTGAAAGAAAATTTAAGTATCCACTGTAATTTTCTGCAGGAAAGAGGTCATTCTTCAAATAGCAATGTTTGTGAATTAAGATATGGAAAGCTTGATTACCATTATTACCCTTCAAAGAGTTGTGAACTATTTCTGTTCTTCTGAACAGGAAACCTAAAGACCAAGCCACATGGTGGTCTTGTTAGCTGTTTCACCACTGTTCATTTCTAAAGTGTCCCAATGCAGACACATCCCCCCACGTATCCCCCCGTGCCGCTGTTCTAATGTCTGCCAGGAGGTCTCAGAGCTCTAGACTGCAGTTAGGCATTGCCAATGCATAGCTGTGAAGCAGACTGAAAATTTTAGAGACACACTAAAATAAATTTCAGTAGGGACACTCTACTCATTGCAGAAGTAATTTTCATATTTAATTCAATTAAAAAAATACCATTTTTTCTAAAACTGCCTCCAGACTGAAGTATTACAGAAGCTTGAAGGCCATGACAGGGTATTATGGTCAAAACTACTTCAGAGTTTTTGTCTTTCTTGTTTTCCTTCTGAACTTTGTTCACTTCTCTGCAAATCATACCAATCTCTCTGGTAAGGCAATTCTGTACTTTGGTATGGAATCCTGTTATCAACAAAGATTTGGTTTAACTCATTTTAGTTTGTTTTCATGATTTGCTTTTCCAGAACAGCAAATCTCAAATTTGCCAGCTAGTACAGTTCTATACAAGTGTGAAATAACATTTCCTTCAGTATGTTCCTTTTTTTAGTGTAAGAGTTCATGAAATTTGGCTCTTTTATGCATTAAATGGCATATTAATTTCTTTTTGTGTCTGTGTGTCTGTGAAAAGAAATGAATGAACTACAGAAGAAACAACATTTCCTCTTTTTTCTTCCCCTCAAATGGCCAGCTTTATCACAAACATCCAAATAAGTTTTAAAGAAAAAGTGCTATCCTGCATAACTAATGAAAGGTTGCTTCTCCTTTGAGGGGAAACAGCGGTTATTTCACAATTTGGGGCAACAATTTTGATTAAAAATAGTTCTCTTCCCATTTGCAGTTCAAGCTAATGCTTTTGAAAAGCTAGAAGAGTGATGATAATGATGGGAAAGAAGCTCTTTCTTAAGCTTCTTGCTTACTTCTAAGTTGTCCTTGGAAAAAATCCTGGCATGAAGACAAGTTTTTTACATGCTTCTGAGATTTGAAGTTATATTTTTAATATGCCAACCCCTTTTTCACTGCCTTTAGAAACAAATTGAGAATGGGGACCTATGAAGCTGGTATGCAAAGAAATTATTTACCTAACTAGTTTGCTAGAGAGAAATAGATGAAGACAGTGTTAAAAACTGAGTTGTTAGTCCTTCAAGAGAGCAGCCTGAGAGTGGCTAGTGTTCTGCACCAGGGTGGTGTGGTGGGATGTGAGGTGAGAGAGTGAAGGTGCAGCATTCTTTCTGAGTCTTGACAAGAAAGACACAAAACCAAATGACTTAATAAAATAGATGTTTTGATAACATAGAGTAAAGAGGAGTATTGTTATCTAGTAAATCTTATTCCCCTTCAGATGCTGGGAAACCATGCATTTGCGTAGCATTGGATGGGTTCTGGGTAATTTTCCCTCAGCATGCTGCACAGATCCTGTGCATGCAGAGATCCTTCTTTTGGTCCTTTGTGGTATTGCATAATTTTTTTTTTTTTTTTTTTTTTTTTTTTGCAATATAACAACTCTATTAATAAAGGATGTTTTCATGAGAACTTCTTGCTTGCACTTTTAGATGCAAAGTGGCATAATCACCAGTACTGAGTTGCCTGCTGGCTCCTCTCTTACAGTGATCTGGTCAGGTTTATCCTGCAGACAATGTGTTTGTGCAACAGAGCACAGCCTGAAGGCTGGGGTGGACATTCAGCATGGTCTGTTATACCTGCTCATTTTCACTGTTACGTCTATCACTAACTCTCCAGTGTACTGGAGAATTCAGTCAGGTTCACTACAATGGGTTCGTGGTGTGAGGTAAAGAAAAATACACCTGTTCACAAGATTTCCTTACTGTAAGATAAAAATTGGTAACTTAGTGATTCTGGTTACGGATTTTGATCAGAGGATTATAAAAAACCAAGAACTTTCGGAGTCAGATGAAGGGAAATGTCACTCCTGTTTTCAAAAAGGAAAGGAAGGAGGATCTGGGGAACCACACACTAGTGAGCTTTACCTCTGTGCCTGGGAAGATCGTGGAGCAGATCCTCATGGAAGTAATTTTAAGGCACATACCACAAGGAGGTGTTTCGAGACAGCCAGCATGGCTTTCTTCAGGCAAATTGTGCCTGAACAATCTGGTGGCCCTCTATGATGGAGTGACTGCTACAGTCAGCGAGGGAAGACAGACCAATGTCATCTACCTAGACTTCTCTAAGGCATTTGACATGGTCCCATACAACACTCTTATCTCCAGAGTGGTCCACACATGGACTTGAAGGGTGGACTTGCGGGGTTCTCATGGATGAAAAGCTGAACATGAGCCAGCACTGTGCACTCACAGCCTGGAAAGCCAGCTGCATCCTGGGCTGCATCAAAAGCAGCATGGCCAGAAGGGCGAGGGAGGGGATTCTGCCCATTTACTCTGCCCTCGTGAGAGCCCACCTGGAGTGCTGCATCCAGCTGTGGCATCTTCAGCACAAGAAAGACATGGACCTGTTGGAGAGGGTCCAGAGGAGGGTCACAAAGATGATCAGAGGGATGGAGAACCTCCCCTATGAAGACAGGGCAGGGAGAGTTGGTGTTGTTCAGCTTGGAGAACGCAAGGCTCCAGGGAAACCTTTTTGTGGCCTTCCAGTATCTAAAGGACCTTACAAAAATGAAGGAGAGTGAATTTTTACACAGACAGATAGTGATAGGACAAGGAGCAATGGTTTTAGACTAAAAGAGGAGATATTTAGATTAGATGGTAGGGAAAAATTCTTTACTGGGAGGACAGTGAGGCATGGGAACAGGTAGCCCAAAGAGGTTGTGGATGCCCGATCCCTGGAAGTGTTCAAGGCCAAGTTGGATGGGGCTCTGAGCAGGCTGGTCTAGTGGAAGATGCCCCTGCCCAAGGTCAGGGGGTTGGATTTAGATGGTCTTTAAAGTCCCTTGCAACCCATAACATTCTATGGTTCTAAGATAGTATCAGAATAAGTTGAATATGTTCAAATAAATATCTAGAACTTTTTCCAAAAGAAACCTCACATTTCTTCTAAAAATTTCACAGTGAAACATCAAGAGCTCTTACAATGTAAGGTATTAGAAAATCTCTTCAGGAATCTTTGAACTTTTTTCTTATGTGAGATTTTGATGAAAGTAAAATGTAGTTGAAAAATATAATTTATGAATTTCTTGTTTCCAAAAATACATCAATGAAACCCACTTATTTTTTATTCATTTTCTTTTAGAAATGTAGAACAAAACCCTAAAATTACACATTTGACTTGTTTTATTTTAATTGCTTTTGGGACTTCAGTTCAAAGCAATTTTGATTTTTCATCCATGTGTGGAATGGAGAATACTTTTAGAAACAATGCTATGAAAGAAAAATTTCATCTAATGGCGAAAGGCTACAAACCAGACTTTGCTGGCTCATTCTTTTTTTGACTGAAAAAGCAATTAGAAAACTTAATGGCAAGATATCCACATCAAATAAAAAAGATGCAACTTCTGCCTTGGAAAGAAGTTGCAGATGGCTGAAGGTGTAACAGGTGTAGTACCACTGTGTTCTCGCCTTTGCTTATGTCCTACCCATGTCATTTACTTCTAGCCGTGAACAGGGCCTTAGTTTTACACTAATTCATCTCCTTCACCTCCTCCTGTCATGTTCTCAGTTAATGGAAATAACTTAGCTGTGTTTTGGATCAAGCTTAGATTAAGGAGATGCTTTTTTTCCTAAATACTTTTTAAAGAATTGTGGACATTGGATACATTATAGCTATTCTTAAGTACCAAAGGTTCAGAGTCTCCAAGAATATCATAGAGCTTGTATACTGTGCAAACAGGAAAACAGATACTTTAAACTCACAAATAGTTCTTACTACTCTTACTTTCTTCAGCTATTTGTATAATCAAATGTCATAATCTACAAGATGATGAGAGCTTTTGTCAGCTGCGGAACACTAAAACTTAACAAAAATTTCAATGTAAGGTGCAAAAATGCTGCAGCATCTGTGAGTCCCTGAATGCCTTGAAGGATTTAGTGCTATTCGCTTGATCCAAAGCCCATGGAAATCAAGTAAAGTCTTTGGTTTGACCTGAGAGGGCTTTACATCAAGCTTTTTTATAAAAAACCTCTAGCAAGATATTGACCAGGACAACAATTACTTTCTTGCATTATCTCAAACCCTAAGGATTTAATCCCAAATCCATGGCGGTGTTAACAGGCATTCCTCCAACACATGTATTGCTCTCACTACCTTATGCAGACACAGGGTGAGAAAAATAAATGATAGAGTTTAATTATATGTATTTGAATCATAGTTTCATCAACAGGAAAACAGTAAGATAGTACATTCCAACTGCTGATGTAGCAGGTATATCTGCTTTTTGTCACGAGGGAAATCTTAATGGGAAGCAAATGCTACAGCATCTCCTCTGCTAACATGGATATTGACCATGCATGAGATCCCTCCTTGAATATTTCACAGAAATGGTCATAATCAACACTGGAGTAGAGAATTTGCTCAGAGTTTCTTACAGCTAAAAGGGGAACAAGTTGGCTTTTTTTTTCATTAGCTTATCAAAAGTCTTGCTAACTCACAGAAACTTTCAGGCAACCTTGAAAGTATATCATGCACTAATATCATCAGAGAACATGACAGACAGAGCCTGATGTATCTAATTTTGGACTGGTATAACAGTGCTATTTAGAGCAATAAAGGTTTTATCTCTTGGTTGATCTGTTTACTGAAATAGTGAGTGAAAAATGTGCCATATATTACATCTTCTCATTATTCTTCTGGCATAAAGGACATTTGAATGGATAGTTCTGCCTATATTTTGGGATTGTCCTGCTAATTATATTAGGATAAGGTCATATACTGTACTCAGCACTAGACTAGTAAGGCAGCACTGGTTCCAGTTCTGGGCCCCTCACTACAAGAAAGACATTGAGGGGCTGGAGAGAGTGTCCAGAGAAGGGCAACAGAGCTGGTGAAGGGTCTGGAGAGTGAGTCCAGTGAGGATAGGCTGAGGGAGCTGGGGTTCTTTAGCATGGGGAAAAGGAGCCTCAGGGGAGACCTTATCACTCTCTGCAACTACCTAAATGGAAGTTGCAGCCAGGTGGGGGTTGGTCTCTTATCCTAAGTAACAAACAATAGGAGCAAACACCCTCAAGTTGTTCCAGGGGAGGTTTAGATTGGATGTTAGAAAAAAAATTATTTACTGTGGGGGCTCAAGCATTGGAATGGACTGCCCAGGGAAGTGGTTGAGTCACCATCCCTGAGTTGGTAAAGACTTGTAAATGTGATACATGGGGACCTGGTTTAGTGGTGAACAGACAAGTGCTGGGTTGACAGTTCGTCTCAATGATCTTAGTGGTCTTTTCTAACATAGATGATTCTTTGATGATGTATATAAAATGGGCATAAAGAAGAAAACCTCATTTCCCTAACGAGAATCTGTGAAACAATCAGTTAAAATGAATGACTGGCTAAGACTTATCAACAGCACAATGGTTATTATATGGACTTGTGTGCTTGCTTGCCTTTCCACATTAAAATCCATCACTCCTAGTGATCATCACACTTCCTTAGATTCCTCCAATACATGATAACCATTAGCCAAATAATTTTTTTAATGAAAAACAAATAAACTTGCAGTTAATTTTTTTCTGATGTAAGACATGAATGCCAATACTCTGAAAATCCCGTAATGACTGAGAGAGACTAGATTTTATTCATGGGTTTTATTCCATTTCAGAGAACATTGCAGCTTTGTTGGCATGAATGCAGTGCATGAATGACTTTATGCATATTCACAACTGTTTCCTCGAAGGAAATGGCTTATTAAACAGTAATCACATAGCATGTGTAAGTGAGTTTTGTGGATAAACATGTATCTTTATCCTTATTGACTGGTTGTTGACTAAAAAAGTTTTTTTGATGACATTTAGTTTTCCAGAAATTTTACCAATCATCTTATGTCTGATTTCCTTTTCTGCCTGAGAAATTTCTTTTTCCTTATATGTAAATAACGCTGATTTTTCTCTGTTTCTCTTGAGTCACATACTTAAAGAAAAAAACCAGCTGAATTTAGGAGTGTCTAAGCCCAGTGTCTTAGCCCAGGTGAGATGCTCAAATATATGTGTCTAGTTTCAGGTGAGGTAAATCACTCTCTAGACTTAATGACTGCAATGGGAGCTTCAATACTAACTCACATACAAAAATCTACACACCTAAAACAAAAGTGTCTTCACTTTCTACTTGAATCCCATTCCAGGAGAGCAAAATGAAATTGTTATGATGTCAGAGCCAAGAATTATTTTTCTTTATTCCTTTTTATACCCCGCTTCAGTTTTGGGGGTGCTGCTCTCTTTAATGATATCATGCAATTTAACTGTTCCTCATTCCATTTTCAAGTTTCTTTCCCCAAGGTGCTTTTCCTTAATGGCATTGTCCACTCAAAGAGAGTGGAAGCAAATTGCTCAGGAGGAAGGACTCAGAATACATTGAACAGGTCACCTCAGAAAAAAAACATGTTCTCTTGAGGCATTATGATTATATTACAGTAGCCTCTGTACATGTCTTTAAAGAGTATCAGATAAATATTTTTCTACTAAATGAATAAAAGAGGAAAACCATAAAAAACTCACAGCATTTAAATCTTCTGTCCTTAATAGTACATTAAATAAACAGTGGAAAACATAACTGGAATTTTTGTTCAAATATATAAAATGTTGCTAGAAGAAAAGGATGTACAGGAATATTATGAAACCGTACTACAAACTAGCAAAATGAAATGAGAGAACCTACAATGAATAAAACTAAAGAAATACGCATTATGAACACTATGTCTTATGATAAAAAAGGCCAGTAGAAACTACAGGAAACTCTGTACTTGCTGTATTTGAAAAATATTGGTAAATATTTTGTCTTTTTAAATGTAGAAGTTATTTCATGATAGTTTCTTTAATTTGTGAGTCTTATTGATCTAATAAAAAAGAGGAACAATTTTTACCTGTGCATTTTTTTTATAAAGCAGCAATATAGATAAATGGGTGAAAAAGTTAATGATTTCTACCGGCATTTGGGGTTGAAGGCAAAGCCCAGAGGAGCTAATGGGAAGGCTTAGTTTTCTTCAGCAGGTTTTAGATCAGGATCTTAGTTATGTCTTATGGTATATAATATAATATTCCTACATCATTAGTTCTTTCCAGTGGGAGCTGGAGTGTCAGATTTTACCCACATGAAATCCAAGGTAAAAGTTGTGACCTGCTTTTCTTATAAGAAAAGAAGGCAATGCTCTTACGATGGACTGGTGGAAATGTTAATGAAAACTGAAAACACTTGTAGAATTTTTGGTTTTTTAAATGTTAAATGTGTCATGGAAAGGTTTACTTACTTTATGGAATCCACTTTAAAATGTGTGTCTCAGCCATCAGGTTGGAACATATCAATGTGTAAAAAATGCAATTACTCTTCAGGGGTGAGGTGAACTCTAATAGTTAGATGCTGTGCAAGCTTCTGAGACCAGACACCGTGACGATTTTGTAGGCATCTCATTAATGAATTGTAGCGCTGCAGCATGCTCTGCTTTACTTATTTATTGAAGAGATAATGGGAAATAACTGGTTTCTTTGTGAAGTCATAAATAATATGACAGAAGGATATTAAATGCACTGAGATGTGACAGAGAAGCTAAAAACTTGTGGGGTTTAGAATTTTATGGTGCCAGTTCTCCTTTACCCGTACATGTAAAACCAATAGATATGTTTTAGCTGGTTTTGTGAACAATTACCAATTTAGTGTGCTAGCTACTGACAAGTGGGTGTCTTAAATCATAAACACTATCTCAGTTTTGCTATTTTGCAGTAACATACAGAAGTTACTAAAGAATAAATCTTCCTCCTCCTCCTCTTTTGTCATTCTTTTTTTATTTCCTTCAGGTATTTTTCCTTTTTTTTTTTTTTTAAATAGAGATCGTCTTTCTCTATTTCTAAATTTCCAGTGTGAAATATCTGTTCCACAAAATATGAACATTTCTGACATTCACTCTTTGCATATTTTTTTCTCTGTGGTAGTCTTCTCCTGATACTGCGCACAGACTTACACGCAAGGTCCACTGTGGCTTCTCAGTACTTTGCACTCTTGATTAAAATAACAGCTACCTTTTTTTCCCCCTCTGTCTCTCTCTGTGTGTGTGTGTGTGTGTGCATCTGAATTAAAGAGAGGAAAATGTGTTTTATTCTGAAGTGCAGACATAGCACTGAGATCCAGATTGAGGCAGCACTGTCCTCTTCTGTCTTCATTGCTGTTCTTTTAACTAAGAGATTTATCATGCAGTATATTGAGAATTTCCTCAGAGACTGTGGTGACTAAAGAAGTAGCAATCTCATTGGTTAGTCTTGGGAACATTTCTGAGTATCATGACCCCACAATTCTTCACCTTAGGTTTGCCTCTTCCTTTAGCATGAAGCTAGTTATAGAAGACAGAGCTCCACAATGATGCAGCAAGTTTTATTTAGGTTCCTATATCCTGTCCATCTTCATGGTACCCAACCACTTATATCATAAACATCCTTCTACAATTTGAATGAGTTATTTTTCCTGGAGCAATAAGAGTTTCTTCTGGGTTGGTAGTTTAGACACTGTTGCAGCAGGCAAATGTAGAGGTCACAGATGTGTGGATATCAGCCACTATGCCAGCCATGAGTGTTTGGTTTTATAGTGTCCATTACCACCTCATCTAAAGACTAAGCTCATCTCCTGAAACATGACCTTTTTATTGGAGGAGTTCCAAGCATTTTCAGAAGGGGTGCCGAGGCTTGTTATTTTTGCTTGCTTATCCCACTTACATAATTTTATAGCAGTGTAAATCTATTTTTTCACAAGCATATCCTAGTTTGTAGTAATGTGAAAATAGAGTGAGGCCTGATCTGTCATGCTCAGCTTTTGCACTGCCAGCAAAATACAATTTTAATTCATTTGAAGTAGGAAGTAGTAGGAAGTAGGAAATAGAGAAGCAATTCTATTGCAACTCAAGTGATGTGTATATAAAAATTTAAGGTTAGAAACAATTTCTGTCAACTATTCTATTATGTGGTGATTATTATTCTAACTTAAAATTTCTCTTCAGGGCCAGCAGTGCCATAATGACTTAAGAAAATGAAGTGTTCATTTTTCATTGAGCAGTGAAGTGGTGACTTGGAAAAAGTAAAGTTTCATCTACAACAGTTCAAGTAACTGAGAAAGCACTGGGTAAAATATCATTGAGTTCTGCAAAAATAAGTTAGGGTCAGTCTTTCTCATAAATTTTAGGAAACTACAGAATACTCGATCTTGAAGTAAAGCAGATGACACTCATGTTGTGATCATATCTGTCCATTTCTTCTAGCAGCTTCATGGGGACTAGTCTTACAACTAACCTTTCCTTCTTTGCACATTTTGGATCATCCATCAGAGAAAAATATCCCCAAATTACTGGTTCTTCTGAACTTGGGGGTCTAATTTTGATACTATATGTCATTGTAACTGTCTTTTTTCAACTCTTTGGGAGGCTTCTGAGACACAGAGCCTTTAACAGATTATTTCTATCACTGATCCATTCATCTAAGCAGATACACATGGACAATCAAGGATAATAAATGGAGACCCTTGCCTGGAGCTTCAAGCAAGAGAGGTAATAGATTGGATCACTGTCATATTTTACGACAAGTGGCTTGTGGTAGAATAATTTTGCATTCATTACTTTCCATGTTTAATAATATTACAATCTATTCTGGCAAATAATTTTATGTTTCAGAAAGAATGCACTTAACATAGTTTGGTAAATTCTAGGTCAATTTTTTTTGATAATAATACTGGATATGCATTGAAATGCCATAAAACAGTTCTGTTCATCAAGAGTAGTAGATATTCATTAATCATATCAAGTATTAGATGTATTTTAATATGTATTTTGCCTTTTTTTTTTTTTTTGCTGAGATGGTAGTTACAGGCAGAGGAAGTCAATTGAAAGTCAATAAAAAAACCTGTTGCTTTAATATTTTCTCAGTTATGTATAGAACACAACTTGAGGAAAAAAGTGTCTAATATTGTTATTAGGCTGTTCAGCTGACTGGTGGGATCATTCTGTTCTGTTTCCAGTCCCAGGAAAAGATCTGATTATCAGGAAATATATCCTTGTGAGTGCCCTTTTTTGCCTACTGCAACTTTTTCCAATTGCATAAATATTTAATAGAAAAGGGCCCTAATTAAAAAGTCTTCCTCCTTCCCTTTCTAGTGCAGAATTGTTCTGTCAGAAGAGCCTAACACCCTCTTCTCTGATGGGAGGAGAGCATAGATTGCAAGGATTCACAGGATCTTTAGATAAAGGGTGTTCTCAGTTTATGTTCCCAAGTGGTGACATATCTTCCTACCCATAATAGATGCTTATTCCTTCCAAACAACTAAAACTCTTGCAATTTTTTTCCAGAAAAGTTTGCGGTTCCTCATGCAAGTATTTTCAGAAGACTACATTATTATTTCCCTGGCTCTTTCTTAACAAAAAACAAGAATTGGAAAACCCCAAAGAAACAAACAACCCATGTTTGAGATGTCTCAAAGCTAATTTAGTGCCTATTTGAATTTTTCTTCTTTACGCATGCTACAAGAGTTCTGTGAGATTGTACTATATATTTTGGCATTATAGCTTATATATACATCTAGATGTACAAGAGTATTCTAATCTTGAAAAGTGCTGCTGCTCATTTTTGTCTATCTGCATCTAACTTTTGTCTGCTACAGAAACTTTTTTTGAGTGCTTTATTTTTCCCCACTTAATTTCAGTAAGGCTTCTTGCATATGTAAGGACTCAAAGTATAAGGGTCTCTGTTTCCAGATTCTGACTGAGACACTAGCTAAACACCAATATCGTTACCTTGAACATCTCTTTTCTTTTGAAATTGGCAGGGAGCCCAGAAGTTTTCTTGATCAAAGGCATTTCATGATTTTTTAACCTACTTTCATGCCAATTTGTTCTAGTAATCATAAAATTAATCAAAATATTTTCCATTGTTTAAAACTAAAGATAACACTTTCACAAAATAACTTTAGAGCATTTAGAATATAAATTAAATCGGCTATTAATGACAGAAAAATAACTACAGTTAAAGCTGTGTCCTTTAGGCAAATGGTAAGTAAATTAGTGGCTGATTCAAAAGCCATTAAGGATCCTGTTGTCTCAATAAAGCATCTTTACAAGAAACAGACGTTAGACAAGAGGGAAAAAATAAATATCCTTAGAAGTATAAATTGCATCACAGTCCAATCTTCAGCCACAGCAATTATCAGATTTGGGCAAAATTTGTGAAAAAAAAAAAATCTTGAAAATGCTTGACAAAGGAGTATTTTATGATCTACATTTCTCTTTAACGTTGTCCTTCTGAATTTTGTAGTCTAAAACATGCATTTCCAGAAATGCTTTTTTTCACAATGGCTTCCTCCTTTTATATCCGGATTATTGCTTTCTGGAATTCTGTGTAAAATCATAATGAAGCTGGTCATGAAAAATCAGTTCTGGAAAACTGGAGAGAAAACCCTTGCCAGATGGTGTACTGTGGAGGAAAAAGAACGGAGTAATTTCAGAACAAGAATCCAAGACCCAAAAGTGTAGCTGAAAGTTGAGGTACCTGAAGAAGCATTTGTTATGAGAACATGGAATATCCAAAGGGATTTTGAAAATTACTGATTATCTTCCCATGAATGGAGGAGGAGATCAGACTCAGTGCAGGGCAGTAGGGCAAGTCAGCAGAAGGGCAGGTGTCAGCAGGTGGTGCCCTTGTCCACTGTGGGTCAAGTTTCTGTTGCTTTGGTGTGAGTATATGTTTAGTCTTGGGAAGACATGAAGAGCTGTTTTGCTTTGGTGCTATGCATTAATGAAGTTCCCATTTTCAATTGGTTTCTAATCAGTGAATAGTCCTGAAAAGAATTTGCTTTCCAGGAGTCTCTCATCATGGTTGAGGTTCATCAGGGAAAAA
>NW_008240033.1:2471201-2566853 GCF_000691975.1 Corvus brachyrhynchos | reverse complement strand
ATTTTTTGCGGGGTATATAATTACATTTAATTTTACTCCAGTTAAGTGAGAGGAGAAAGATAAAAAGTAACACTGATTTGAGTAGAAGAAACCATAGGAGCCTAAGGTATCTGTCTGTTTTTAGCAGCTTGATGCCATTAAATATTTGCAAGGGCTGCTTCAATGCTCAGTCGTTCAAAACACTGTAAGTAAGGTATGAAAAAATAACAACACCTTCTACATAGAATGTTGTGCAGGAAGCCTGGAGAATTACTCCATGAAATTTTTAGTTGTTAACTTACTCATCAATCATATAACATTTACAGAATCCATCAGACAGAGTCATGACTAGGAAGACCTGAGAAATGAAATAGAGGGAATAAATATGATGAAGAATATGTTTGCTAAAACTGTGCTAATACAGAAAAGTAAGAACGTATATAATATGATTATATATGAAATTACATGTCAGCTAAACAGTAGGCCAAGCTACAATATGTGAGTTAAAAAATCTAAGAGTCATTTTTTTATGACTTTATTTAAATGCAGCAACTTTGAGCATTTTGCATGGTTTTACCATTTTCAGTTCTGCTGTTGTAAAATCTATGGAAAAGACTTGCATCCAAAAAATGAAACTTCTGACAGTGTTAGATTTTTTATTAAATTTATTAGTGAATGCTCTAGCATTTCACTAGCCCTTACTTTCATCCTGTGTTAAGAGGTTTTATAGTTCTTAGGAACTCAACCTTTTTCTTAAGGTTTTCAACAAACCAGAAAATCACTGAGCTCTGCAGAATCTCACAAAATAGATGTTTAAAACTTACTTTTACTCAAGGGCATACCTAGGCAAATTCATTGAACAGAAATTCATTGATGTTTGTAAGTACATAGAAAAACAATCTGCTTCATAAAATCCCTGAACTGAAAATAGATGGAAGATGAGACACTATTAAGGGAAAGCATCAAATATGTTTGCTCTGATTTCACTCTTTTCTGTGCAGTCAGTAATGGCCACAAGATCCTGGCCTAGATATATCTTTGATCTGACACAATGTATGAATTCTTAAGTTTTTATGTCACATCAAAAGCAATGGAGCATGAAATTGCTATGTTTTGGGTAGGTGCATCAAGCCTATGTGCTATAGGAATGGAGATTCCAAAATTTAAAAAATTTCCTTAGTTTCTTAGACTTCACCAATAGTCCTAAGATTTTCTAATAAAATATTTTGCATTCGACACATAGTCATCACATAAATATCATATCAACATAGAACTTTTGCCATGAAATTTCCAGTTAGCAGTATGTATGTTGCTTAATGCATATTTAGTCTGAGAAATTATTTTTGTTATAAATTATAAATTATTATCTGTGGCATTTCTATTTTTAGCAAGAAGTTAAGAGGTGTGTTGGACAAAGAAACTGGTTAGATGGATGTTACAATGAAAAATGTTTTTAAGTCTCAACCATTATGTCCAGTGATTTCTTTAAATATCTTATTACTGAAGAAAGTTGCAAAAAATGTCTTCAAAATTAAATAGCTTCAACAGGATACCAGTAATGTGTATGTAACTTTTTTGTTTATAAGACTGTAAGAACTGAGTTAATACTTGCAATTATAAATCCAGCAATTTTTAATATCTGTTCAAAACACTTTTAAGAATTTGAAGCCATTATCTTCTTAGAAAACTTACCTCTAACATTTTAGAACACTTGTTAGACCAGGTAATTAATAAAATAAGTAACATTTCATTGCAGGAGCTTGTTTTTACTATCATAATTTTCCAGTTAGAGCAATACATCATATGGATACCGGAGAGAAGTTTGTTTTAAAGATCCTCATGAATTACCAGACACAGAAGTAAGTCTTCTGATTCTTTTGAAGTCCCCTGTCTCTTTAGTCAGTCACAAGTTGGAGAAAATCTAGTTTATCATTAAGCCCACAAGTAGCATTACATTGTAGGGGATATAGTTTTACAGCACAACATATTATGTTTGAAAAGCAGAATTGCAGGATAGAATTAAGGTTAAAGGGGAACTCTGGAAATTGTCTTGTCCAACCCCTCCTGCTCTGAGGAGGGTCACCAAATGGAGGCTGCTCAGGGTCGTGTCCAGCCAGCTACTGAATATCTCCAAGGGTGGAGACTGCACAACTGCTCTGGGAAACCTGCTTCAGTGTTGGAATACTCTCACGATGATTTTCTTTTTGTTATGTTTACATTAAGTTTCCTATCTCAGTAGTGGCTTATTGCCACTTGACCTTCCTCCAGAGAAAGAGCCTGGCTCCATATTCTTAACTTTCACATTCATCAGTTGTTTGTATAAATGAATAAGATGCCTCTGAATATCTTCACCAGGATGGGCAATGCAAGCTTCTCAGCCTCTCAGTGTGGGTTATGTGCTCCAAGCACTTGATCATCCTCATGGAGCTGAGTTCAACTCACTTTTGTATTTTTATTACCCTGTGTACGAGGGAACTCAGGAGTGGACCCAGCGCTCCAGCTGTGGCCTCCCCAGTGCTGAGGAGTGGGGAAGGATCACACAGTCAAGCTGCAGGTGGTGAGATCCTGTTCATAATTCAACCCAGAAAAAGTTATTGGCCTTCCTTGCTGCAAAGGCACATTGCTGGCTCTTTCACCAGGATTGCAAGGCTTCTTCCCAGCCAGTCAGTCCCCAGCCAGCACTGCTGCATGTAGTTATTCCTCCCCAGATGCAGGATTTAGTATTTCCCTTTCTCCAATGTTCTGAGACTATTACTGCTTGCCCATTTCTTTAGCCTGTTAAGGTTCCTTTGACAGCATAAGCATCTGCTGTGTCAAATATTCTTCCCAAGTTTGCAAATCATCTGCAAATTTGCATTCTGTCCCATCATCAAGGTAATTACTGAAGACGTTAAACTGTACTGGCCCCAGTAGTGACCTCTGGGAAACACCACCACTGGCTGCCCTTTATCTGGACTTCATGCTTCTAACCACAACCCTTCAAGCCCAAAAGCCCAGCCACCTTTCATCTCACCTCAGTGTCTGCAGATATAACCTGTGCTTCATGAGTTTGAGGACAATATAGAATCATGTAATCACTAAGTTTGGGAAAGACCTCCAAGTCCAAAATTTACCTGAATACCACTGTGCCCACTAAACCATATCATGGAGTGTCATATCGATCTGCTTTTTAAGCTCTTCCAGGGATGGTGGTATTATGGGAGGCATTGCTGCTAGCCTTGCTAAATCCAAGATAAGCAATATGCCTTCATCAACTGAGTACTGTAGTCATTTCACCATAGAATGAATTTAGACTCTTATGGCATTACTTGCTCTTCATAAATCTATGCTGAGCACTCTCACCTTGTCTATCATGTGTGGAAAGGGCTTTCAGGATGGTTTTCTCTTCTACCTTCCCCAGGGATCAAGGTTAGTCTGACCGGCTTGTAGTTACCTGGATCTTTCTTCTTGCAGCCCTCAAATGAAACTATTTTATTCAAAAAATAAATACATTAGCTAGGAGGTTCATTTTAATATATAAATGTAATTATTGTATGCAAATACAATATAAAATCAATATGTATATTTATGCTACTTTAGGACTTTTTCCAAATGAGCAAAACATTTTAGAACACTCTTATTGTGGGTGATGTTGGACTAATTAACTGCTTCAGAGAGTTAAGATTCTTTGGGATGTGATAATATTCAAGCATCACAAAGTGCCATTTAAATTTTAAAAGATACATGTTTTGAGAAGTTTCTATGAAGACAGCAATTATAGTAAAAAAGCTTCAAGTTTTCTTAGCCATTTTTGGGGCTCATTTTGGTGCTGTTTCCAGCTTCATTGTCATTTTTCATGTACTGAGGAAGTCCATCTTGGACTGCTAATTGTAAAAAGCCATTCCCTTGGCCCTGACCCCATGCAGTATATGTGCACAAGAGAGCTCTGAGTTGCTGTGTATCTTCAATACAATGTTTCCCACTGAAGTGCATCAGATCAGGTAGATGCCAATAGATTAAATTTAAAAGTAAAAAATCTTGTGTAATTCAGGAGGTCACAACAGAAAGAAAATTATTTTTTTCCAGTATAGATAGGAACAATAGTATAATTACTAATTATTTGTTCATAATTTAATATCTTTTGAGACCAGGCCTGAGGAGGACTCTAGAATGGGTTGCCCAGGGAGGTGGTGGAGTCACCATCCCTTCAGGTGTTTAAGGAAAGACTTGGTGTGGCACTTACTGCCATGGTCTAGTTTACATGGTGGTGTTTGGTCAAAGGTTGGACTTGATGATCTCTGATGTCTTTTGCAATCTAATTAATTATTTGATTCTGTGATTATGTGACTTGGGGATATTAGTTGACAGGAAACTCGATATGAACCAACAGTGTGTACTTACTGCCCAGAAGGCCAGCTCCACCCTGGGCTGCCTCAAAAGAAATGCGGGCAGCAGACTGAGGAAGGTGGTTGTGGCCCTCTACTCACCTGGAGTGCTGCATCCAGCTCTGGGACGCCCAACATAAGAAGGACAGGGACCTGCTGGAGCGAGTACAGAGGAGGACCATGAAGATGATTTGCGGGCTGGAGCACCTCTCCTATGAAGACAGGCCAAGAGAGTTGGGGTTGTTCAGCCTGAAGAACAGAAGGCTCTGGGGACACCTTAGAGCAGCCTTTCTGTATCTAAAGGGGTATACAAAGAGAACTGGAGAGAGGCATTTTTACAAGGGCATGTAGTGACAGGACAAGGGGGAATGGTTTTAAACCGAAACACAATAGGTTTAGATTAGACATATGGAAGAAATTCGTTACTCAGAGGGTGGTGAGGCAGTAGAACAGGTTGCCCAGAGAAGCTGTGGATGCCCCATCCCTGGAAATGTTCAAGGCCAGGCTGGATGGGGCACTGATCAACATGGTCTAGTGGAAGGTGTCACTGCCAGTGGCAGGGCAGGTGGAACTAGATGGTCTTCTGTCCCTTCCAAACCAAAGCATGCTATTATTCTATGAGATTGGACCTAACTAAAACTTCTCAGCTGATTCCTTTATCTCTATTAGTCATTTTTCTATTTGCCATGAAAATACCTTCTAAAAATTTAATGTTTGCCCTTATTAAGTGCAAGCTATACACTATCACTTGGTGGCTTGCAGCAGGTATACTGTATTTGTTGTGCTTTGGAACAAGAGTAACAGAACAAATAATTCCTTAATTCTTTATCCGAAATAGCTCTAGAACAAAGGCAATTCTACTTCAAAAGAATGTTTGATCTCGGTTAAATATTGAAAAAAGTCCTAGAACCTTCAGAATATTTTCTAAATAATGTCATTTCAGAGGATGACACAACTTAATGGCATCATCTCCATAGTTTTAAAAGAAGAGGCTAAAAAGGACTATTCACATTCCTTACTTGTTTTCTTTTTTTATTTTGTTTGTCATCATCTTGAGAAAGAGGTAGAGACATGTTTGAAAAAAATCTCTACCTTAAAAATCCAGTACTGCACAGTAGTCACAGAAGTTCTTCAAACCAAGCAAGGGAATTGAATAATTGGGCATCAAATGGTAAAAGTTTCCTTTTTATCCTGTCCTAGTCACATTGAACTCAATGTCATAACTTCCACTGAACCTTGGTTTTATCCAGTGCATGAAGATAAGGACATGCAAAAGTCATTGCAAGGCAGGCTATATGGAAAAAACTTAGGAACTAATTATCTGATTTTAGAAGAAACTGAATACATAATTTTAGTGAAATAAAAGTCAGAATATGAAACCAATATATTTTGGTATTTGAGTAAAATATCAGGAATGGAAAAAGTTTTAAGGAATATGTGAAATATTTATGACAGCTCTGAATATACATTTTAGTGAGTAATAAAAATTAAGGGTCAAAGTTAAATAATTGTGAGAGAAAACAGTACAGAAAGATTAAACTATAAATCTATTTTATATTTATTTACTGATTTTTTTTCAATCACACTTTGAACTGGAAAGATGAAATTCACATTAAGAGAAATACAGTTCTAGCAATGTGGTGATTGGATAGTTTTACTAAAAATTGATAACTTTGCATGGTGTGGAGAGAATTTGAAAGAAATTTTAAATGTAATCATAGGCAAAACAATGTTGCTAATCTTTGTGAACGCACACATTTGGAAATCCCAAAGACTTGGTTTGCCAAAAACCCCCAAACCATAAAACAAATAAATTGGTTTTGGTAACATCCTGAATTGAGTTTGAACACATGTAAGTCAAGGGAGTGACATTTATTTTCACTTTGATGTCTTCCATGATATCACTCATTAATGCAACTAACTTATAGTGTCTAATTATGACAGCGTTGGAAGCCAAAGTAATTTTTTCCCCAATTTTTGTCTTTGCTTTTTTAAAACAAACAAAACAACATACAAAAATGAAAAAAAAAAAAAAAGGCCATTCAAAGTTCTGTATAAACATATACAGGTTGTAAAAGTTAACCTGTGGAGACAAATTTCTTTCTTATTTATGGAGTATTATGTAGCTGAAACAGTACAACTCACTGTGTCCTCTACTACCTGCTGGATACATTTGAATTCTAGAGCAGCCATATCACTGCCATCATATCAGGAAACTGTTTCATACAACCAGTGGTTGGTCTGCCCCTTCAGGTGCTCCGATATTATTTGATTTCTCTGTCTTCATGGTCAGAATTAAAGCTCATCACGTCCAAATGTTGAAGGAGCCAACTATACAGGAAAGTGGTGAAAACACTGAACACCTCCTCCCTGTTCTCAAAACTTAGGAAAAGGGGAGAAAATTACTTAATGCTTAGAAGTCAGAAGGACAGATTCCCAATACAAAACCAAGAGAATAAGAGATAAGCAAGGTAATTTTTTCAATAAAACTTCTTCCATTTTAAAATTGGGTTTGAAACTGTTTTATGTGATTCTTATTGCTCATAGGAATTTAAACTCTTTCTATAAGGGGAAAATAGGTTATGGAAAGAAGTAGATCTTTTTCATTGGCCATATATAGGTTACATAGTGATATATGCCCAGAGCTAAACATGTCCCACATGGTTGTAAGCAAAAGCTTATATTACTACTTTGAAGTTGAGAGTGTAAGTATCTAAAGCACCTCTGGACCTGCTTCACGCTTCTGAGTTTAAGTAAAATACTTCCACATAACTACAAAAAAAAAAAAAGAAAAAAAATGTAAGTTGAACCTTCAATTTCATCATGTGGAATTTAAAATGGTGGATTCAAGATATGAAAGGTTGCACCTTTATGTATGTTTAAGAGTTTATAATACATCTTCTAAACTGCAAGCTCAATTAAGAAACTGAGGAAGAAGAGTTTTGAGAATGCTGAAGATTCAAACCAGAGCCAAAAATATTTTCAACTAATAAACAAATTAAGGACTTTGATGCTAAATATGTGATGCATTCTGTCACATTTATAATTTAGTATGGTTACAAGCCTAAAAACTTATTCACATTTTAATTTTTAGACAGGAGAGAGCATTTTTATGTTCTGTGTTAGAACTCCTTTGGCATGAGCACAGCTTGTACTGAAGTGTACATGTGGTGAATTCTTTCATCACTGAGTAGAAAATTCTGTAGGTATATAATAAAGATTATGAAACACAAGAACACACTGAGTAGTTTTTGAATTAAGAGTAATATGAAAAGCAGGCAACAAAATTGTCGGATTTGATTATATGTGACACCTATTCTATCTCCTACAATTTGATTTCTAAGACAGAAGTGAATATTTGTGTTTTGGATGGATGAAGAAATAGTGTTGTCCAACCCACGAGGGAAAAACATTGCCATCAGGAAAGGATAAAAGAGTAATGCGTCTGTGAAATGCAACTACAACAATTCTGTATGCATATCAAGACTGTAGTATTAGAGGTTTGATGATACAAAGTTATTTTTACATCTCCTATCTTTTTTTTTTAAAAAAAAAGTCCATTCATGCAGTCTGTGTAAGGGAATTAATTATTAACTAATTTTATTTCAGTTAGAGCACAAAATTGAATTTGAAGAGCTGAAGCAGAAATAAAAGATCTAGGTTTGGTTATGCACATCATGAGATGTGTTTCATGGCATGATTTTAAAGGAGCAAAATTGAGCTAATGAGGAAATGTTTCTGCAAATTCCTTTTCGGATTAAATTAACTGCAATCATTTTTTAAGGTCAGATAAGACCATTGTGATCATTGCATCAGACCTCGTATCTGACAAAAGGTAAAGGAGTATTCTGAATTAGTTCTGGTTTAAATTTGGGAGCACAGTATAAGAAGTGCTTCCTATTCTATTTGAAGAACCATCAGTGAAGTCACAGTCTTTTAATATCTGTTGAAAGGTGTGTGACATTTCTAATATGAATGAAGGAGCTCTTCTCACCAAATTTTAATTTAGATGTCTATCTAAACTGAGCAAGTTTTCCAGTGGAGAGTGATAGGCTCTTTAAAGAGCATAGTTCATTTCCCCAAAATGAAAAAAGTATTATGATAGAGATGTTCTCAGCTTCCATAGACTGTAGAGAGTCAAGGCAAGTTTCATGAGACATAAAGACTAGGGAAGCATGCTGTCAGTGGTGTTGAACATTTGCATTGTGCCTTACAAATACCTGCTGTACGTTTAGCTGAGCTTTACAGAAATTTCAAGTAAGATAATTGGAAAATTTCTATATTTCACAAAGCTGTCAAATTTGAGAAAAAGGAAAGAAAGGAATATTGTGTGCACTGAGAAACATCATCCCTGTTAATCCAGCAGATTGTGTACATTGCATATGATGTCTACAACATCCATTCTGGGAGGAAGAACTTTGGGTGTTTGTGGTCGGAAAGCTCGACATGACCTGGCAGTGTGCTTTCACAGCCCAGAAAGCCAACCATACCCTCAGCTGCATCAAAAGTAGTGTGAGCAGCAGGTCAAGGGAGGGGATTCTGCCCCTCTGCTCCATTCTGTTTATGCTCTTCTACTCACCTAGAGTGCTTCATCCAGCTCTTGGGTCTCCAACACAGGAAGGACATCAACCTGTTGGAGCAAGTCCAGAGAAGGCCATCAAGATCACAGGGATAGAGCACCTCACCTACGAAGAAAGACTAAGAAAATTGGTGCTGTGCAGCCTGGATAAGGGAAGGCTTTGGAGAGTCCTTAGAGCAGCCTTTCACTACCTAAAGGGGCCCCACAAGAAAGCTGGAGAGGGACTCTTCACAAGGGCAAGGGGGAGTGGCCTTATGATGAAGGAGGATAGATTTATATTAGACATTAGGAAGAAATTCTTTACTATGAGGATGGTAATTATGAAACAGATTGCCCAGAGAAGTTTGGATGCCCCATCCCCAGAGGTGTTCAAAAGTAGGCTGGATGGGGCTTTGAGTAACCTAATCTAGTGGAAGCTGAAACTAGATAGCCTTTAAGGTTCCTTCCAATTGGAATGATTCTATGATACTATGATTCTATGACTGTCAGGTGTTTCACAGTGGGAATTTTCTTGAGTAGAAAATGCAGAATGTAGTTAGCAACTTCAAAGGCGATGTACATTTGCTTCTATTTCTTTTAACAGGCATGTTCTTTTAACATTTCTCATCTCTAAGCACAGTGATCACAGGAAGATTATACCTACTATTAAAGGAAAAGAATTATACTATTTTATGAATAGAAAAAATTGATTACCAGATCTGTTTTAGAATTGCATGGATAGAGTATGTGTTGGGGTGTTTAGTTATATATGAAACTAAAACAGAGAAGGAAAATGTTGTTACATTAAAGATACCGAATTTGCATTTATACAAATAAACAGAAAAAATTTATTATTCCTGTGCCTGTTGAAATTGATGTCAAATGTCCTTAGAGCTTACTGGGAGGAGGATTATGGCCAATATCTGATCTAATGGAAATATGTTAATGGGAAAGAGGCTTAGGTCAATTAAAACATTTCAAAATTACTATGTGGAAATATGTATCAATGAAAACAATGATAATTATTTATTTATTTATTTATTTGTATGTTTATATTTTTATATTTTATATATATTTATATATATAAATCAAAAATTCTGTTTGTAAGGACAAACTTCTGTATAATTAAAGAATTACAGAAATAATGGGTAATTTAAAGAGAACACATATACTAGAATCACAAGAGGATGTTCAGGCTATTCACAGTTAATACATTTTTGGCCCTCCAAGATCATAACAAATGGAGTTGTGCCATATTCTGTTCTTGTACCACTGAATTTAGCTTCTCCTGCCAAACTCTCAGCTTTCTTTTGGGCAACCTGGGAGCTCATGATAGGAGTTTGGCATTAGGTAGGTGTTTCACCCGTCTCATATTCTGTACTTCCTGCCTTTCTGAGCAATTCTATGCAGCTTTCATTTGAGCTTTTCCTTTCAGTGCTCATTGACTCTTCTCTTCTAAGCTGTTCAAGGTTTTTCTAAGCTAAATAAAGAGTCCAATACAATTGCTCTTTTCCTAGCTAAGGAATTTCAGTTTTTGCAGTGGATTTCATGCTTGGGAAGCTGTTTTTTATTTGTTTAAGTGCTTGTTATGATGAGCTAGTATTCAGAACTCTGTCACCTGCAGAGACCCCTCAGAAATCACCTCAGCTGAAGCTCCTAAACATGTTAGTTCATAGCAGGTATTTTTGTTCTGGTTAAGCTGTCTTGTCTCTGAAATAAATTGTTATGAAAAATCTATCTTTGAGGAATAAATGTTAGGTGAAAATTCATCTCTACTAGTGTGGTAACTGTAAAAATAATAAAAACAGGTATGTAGGTATACAAATGGCTGCTTCTGTAGAACTGTATGACAGGATGACCATCTTGGCTGACCTTACTGATCAAGTAGTAAGAAATGTGAGGACAAATAGCTGCACACCTCAGAAAGTGTAAGGAAGGATTTGGTTCATAGGTGACTGATGGAAGCTGATCTTTACATCCCCTCCTCTTCTAGAAATTTGAGCTAGATTTGTAATTGAGCTCCACAGCAAATGATCATGTCACCTCATCACCCTGTTGTCTCATATCTTCACAGGGTTTAAATGGTCCTGAATACCCACACTACACAGTTCCACTGTCAGTTCTGAAACTCAACTCTTGTTTGAAAGACTTGTAATGCAAGATCTGTGATTGATACCAGACAATAGAATTATTGTGGGACACCAGTACTGATTGCTCTATCTCACCTTTCAGGTAGGGTGTTGTAGTCAAACATCTTGCTGAATCAGCAGCAATATTCTGTCAGAATATACTGAAAGGGGGTTGTGTAGAGCCCTGCTTGAAAGATTGAGCATCAGTCCTGAAATACCCTTTGCTTTTAACCTGAGTTTGTTATTGCTAACTAGATAAAGTTTTAGCACGTAAGCATGAGATAATCTTAAAGATGCTCATCTAGATCAGCTCTACTCTTTCCATTATTGCACCTACATGCAAGCTGTTTCCTGTCATTGACAAAGAATTGTTTTCAAGTACCAAACTAGGGCAATTACAAAGTTATGATATATCCAGCACTAACAATCCAGTCTCGCTTGCAATTTTTCCTCAGGCAGACTCTATTGAAAGGAAACAATTCAGTAACAACTGTTTTCTGAAGAAGTAGTGGTAATCAGCTCAAGGCCATCCAGAGTATATTGTCAGAAATATTATCCATTGTACATAATGTGTGACTCCATTCTGGATGGCAGGCTACAAGATCTCTAACAGAAATGACATTGACACAATGCAGAGCTTTGCCTCTGGTCATGTGGCATCCCTCCACTTCATAGCAGAGAGTAGCTGTTCATATCCAACTGTCATGCAACAGAGCGAAATAGTCACTGTTACTCTTTGGTGAAATTAGGCGGTTCATGCTTTGCACTGGCTTAAAGTTACAGGTCTGAGGAGACAGCATTTTGTGCCTGTTTTGTGGTGCATGTAATTAAAGATTTCACTGGATAAATGTCTCTCACAAACAAATGTGCATTTCCCAGCTTTTTAAGTAAGTGAAAGTGAGACATTTTTTGGCATGGGAAACACCTGCTCATAGATTTCAATTACTCTTTTTCTGCCTTTAAAAAATGAACTATTCCAAATTGAATAGCCATTTGAATGTAGTATTAATTAATATTTCATTGCTTTACACTGGAGAACAGACCATGAAAAGGGTTTTTTTGTTCATTGACATCTGGTTAAACAAAGCTAAGTGGAACCTTCTGACATTATCAATGGAAAGATCTGAAAGGAAAGCTGTTCTGTACAATGGCCTCCTTCATGTATTTCTGCAACAGTTCTGGTTTGGTACAAAATAATGTAGTTTGTGCTCGTTATTTTTTATCTTTAGAAACACGCTGTAGTTAGAGTGTGCATGAGCTATTTTTTATTGGTTTTAGAGCCAACTATAATGCATTTGCTTATGTTTACATGATTTCTGAAGCCTTTGTGGAGTAAGCTGATCTTGCCTTATTGAACTGTTATTTTGGCCACTGAGTAGGTCAATCCTATAATTCTTTATGAACTCAACCACAGTAAGTGATCATTTATTTCCATGAAAATCCAGTTACCACCACCACCTACTGCAGCTCAACCACAGATTAGTCTGTGCCTTTCAGATGAACAGCGGAAGTTCGTAATTTTGTTAGTAGGTTGTTTTTCTTTGAAAAAAACTACTCACTAAGTATGGAATAGAAGCCCTCTGATCACAGCATAGTGGATAGCATGAGAGAGAGGATGTGGTTTTCCTCTACTGGTCTATCCTTTGTAGGAGTTTCTGCTGGATTATTTAGGTACTGCAACCTTGTCTGACAGCAGGAACATCCAAGAAGGCGGCCAAGGTCAAGGGCCCAAGCTTAGCTCAAGTTAAAGCTCCTGTTTATAATGCTATCTCCTTCTCACACACAGAGACACTTGCACACATTGCATTATGCAAAACAGCATTGCATGCTTACTTTTGATTTTATATTCTGAAATCTTAAAAAGCATGAATGTATTTTAAGCAGTTAAACATCTAGCACTAGTACTAATCCTACTAATTAGAAAAAACCCAATGTAAGATACAAAAAGCTATTTGCAGTGAAATACTTCTTGTAGAGTTTAAATGTCATTACATATGATAGTGGATGAATAAAACATGCAAATATTTGAATCAGTAAAACAGAAAAAAATAGCAAATTGAAAACCTGTCTGTTAAAACATCTATCATACTGAATAAAAATTTGAGTGAATTGGATTATACTTTGCAAATAATGAAAACAGTTTCTGATCAGGAAAAGAGTTTTGTGCTGCCTGTAAAGTTGACAAAGGTAATGAAATCTGGTAAGTTTCACTGAAGTTTTATATTCTCATCTAAGTGAAACATATGTAACATGAAGCAAGACAGTAGATTCTGGTCTTGTCCACAGGGGAAAATAATCCTCCCTCCCTGTCTTTGCTGTGCACTACTTATACAGCTGGAATACTGCACTTCCCTGAATTAATTTTCAATGGTTTTACAAATTTGAGTGTTTCTTTAAATACTTTTAATAGTGTTATAATTGGTATGTTTGAGCATGAAAATTCAATAGTCTTTTTTGCTACGTTATTTTCATCACAGAGTTGGTAAATTTATATCACAGTAATTCCTACAGGAAGTTAAATACTTGAGGGTATTTAATTTAATTAAAGATTCAGTTTATCTGTCAATATGTCCACTAATTAATAAACATTGAGCTGTTGTAGCATAATAAAAAACCAAAATCAAATTTCAAGAAAACAGCATGAGAATCAAATTACATTTGTTGAGTCCTTTCATAAACTGGTCCCTGAAAGATTAAAATCCCTGGACGCTGTTAATGTCTGTAATGACAAAAATGCAAAGAATGTTCATATAATTTTAGAATAATGTAAATCCCCTGTATAAGCCAGGCTGTCAACTCATATTTTTCTGTCTTCAGTAGATGAACTAAATCAGATTTTCTATTTCCCTTGCACCAGGTACAGAACTGAGTAAAATAACGGCAGTGCTTTATGTTCCATATTGACAGTGAATGATACGTGCAGCATTTGCTTCACATTCAGAGCTTGTAAGAACCACTAGCCAGACCTGCTGTACGGCGGAAGCTGTGGCACTCATGCATTGTCATATTGCTCATGATCAGGATTTACACTGCTGTCGCTTCTCTGCTTTGGTCATACACCACAGTACTGCTCTGCTAAGGCCTGAACAGCAGCACAGATAAAAGTAACCTCTGCTGACAAACCATGCCTTTCCTGGTGCGTTTCACACACTTACTGTCCTTCAGGTGTGCAAATATAGTAAATGTATGAATTTAGAAGCCTTGCCAGAATTCTTTTTCTGCTTCTGCAACAGAAGGTCAAAAGCTTTGCTGATGTTGCCCATAGAGACAAACCATGAAAATTCACTTTTAGGACAACAAAGAACTTCGAGGAAAATGGTCATTCAAATCCTACCCTGCAATGCCTACGCTCTAGGCATTACAGAAACACTCTTCAAGTTCACAGAATAAAAACTCCAGCTTGGTAGCCCCTTCTTTCAACTCATCTGTGTTTGCCTCATTGAATACTGAATGTAGTCATCACGTTTGGCTCAGGGATAACAAAGGTTGCTGAATATGCCTAAAGAATGAGTCTTCATTTGACTGCAAACATACTTATCCATATAAATTTACCAGTGCTAAATTTCCCTTTTTTTGAGAGAAGCTGAATGTGAGGGGTCTTTCAAGTCAAATATCTGCGTTTAGCAGTAATTCTAGGGAAAATATCATTTACAATATAATCAGTAGCTGTTTAAAATCTGATGAGCCTGTCCTTGTACCATACATTGAACAATAGTAATTATATGTTGAATCAAGGATTTTTAAAATTTGTTCAGGCAGTTCTCTCCCAATACGTGCTTATCTTGATAAGCTTGCAAAAGTGATAGATGATAGATAGATAGATAGATAGATAGATAGATAGATAGATTTTTTGATTGATTGATTGATTGATTTACTAAAATGCCTGAGGAACAGTAAACAAGTCACCACAGTTAAACAATTTAGCACAAAATAAACCATTAATTGCAGATATTTTATGGTTTAGAGTATTTTTGCTGAAACAATCTGTCAAAATGGGATAAACAGTAAGGATTCAGGACTACTTTAAGTTGCCTTTTTCTATTCCTTGAATTCTGTTTAAAAGGTCGGAAGTACTGCTTTTTCACTATAGCACTCTGGAACACTTACTGCTACAGAATCTCCCACATCCCAACTCTGCATCAAGATAAACTGGGAGGTGTACCTTTATCCCCTTCCTGTTTTGCATCAAATATAATACCAAAAAAAAGCACCCCATTTATGTGCACTGACTAAAGCATTTTTGTCATATTCAACAAGACATGACAGAGGACAGAGATGTCCTTTCAGTTCTCTGGAGGCAGGTGTGTACTGACTGGTGTGTGTGACACCCTGGAATTTCCAAGGCTTCCACACAGGGCTAACAGACCTGGAGGAGGCTGTGTTTTGGAAGAGCAGATGGATGGATCAGATGCCCCAGGCCATCTTACACAGAACTACTTGCCTAGGTTTAGACAACTGAATCACCTTCAGAGAGTCCATAAAGTAAACCACAGTGCCAGCTGAACTGAGGAACAACCCCAGCAGAAAATGCAGAGTGTGTGAAGTTCACACTAAGGCTAATGTTAAAATAAGTGCATTAAGTCTGTATTGAAAATATGGGGGTTCAAACTGGAAATGCAGTTTCCATCTAAAGCTGTTAATCCTTGATACAAATACTGCTTTTTTAATTAAACATGCTGCTTGTATATAAGTCTTGTGTTTCGAAGTCAAATTTAAGTGTGCCAGCCTCCTCCACATCATGTGACATAACATAATAACTAGTTAGTTAAGAGCAATTAAGTTTAACTTAAACTACATTCAGCCATGAGTGTGTGTTAACATAGTGATGTAAAACATTGGATGTCATTGCCTGTAAATTATGAAAACAAGCAATTATTAAAACTGGAGATTTACTGTATCTTCTTATGCAGAGTTGTTTTAAAGTTTCCCTCAATTTGATTAGAAAAACCTATGCATAAATACTCTTTTATAGCCTCTGTGAATCCTTTGTTGAAAACACTGCTCTTGAAATTCTGCTGGGATTATTGAAAGATTGAGGTTCTGGAACATGTAAATAAAGATATTATTTCTTGTGTGAATAAGATATTTAACCTGTAGTGTTACAGTCATAGTATTTTGTTCATTTTTAATAAATAATTTTGGAAAAAAAAATGTTTTTACACTGTTGCAGGCATACATCCCACAACAAAATACATGGATAAATTAACAGTTCACTAGTGGATCCATTGAATTAGCTATAAAAGCACCTTCTGGTTTTTTCCTTTTAGCTCCCTTGAAGTCACCATCACAAGTCTCTTAAATCCCCATAAGTGTATAAAGGTATCTTTTAGAAATGAAAACTTCAACTTTTAGAAATGAAATATTCAACAGAGTCATTGTTTCTCAGACATAAAAGTGACTTTTAATAGCCTTTGTCATTCATGGTAATTATCTAGTTTTGTCTGTTAAATCCCAATTCAGAAAAACCTTTGTTATAGCATTTCAAACTTCTCAGGTACTTAGTCCTTCCTAGAAACTAAAGAATTATATTTTGAAAATGAATCAGTTTTCAAATGTGACCAAGTATAATCCCCATATATTCTGTATATTAAAAAATAAACTAATGAACTGTCAACTTTGGAAAGAAACAGTGTTAACCTAAAAAGTTTTAGCTGAGAATACATAATTTTCCAAAAGTAATAACAAAAAAGCTAGTCACATTAATAGGTGTCCTGCAGAAAATTAAATGAATCTTCATGATTTATTACAAATAAAAAAATGCCACCATCTGAAACCAAGATAGTAAGCAAAACACAGGAAAAAAAAAAGATGCAATAAAGAATTTTAGAAAATGAAATTTCCATTAACGGTAGCAATGGCTGAAATTATGGACAGGCTCTTTTTATGTAGCTTGTTGGTATAATTCGCTTAGTAACATTACATTTTTATAGGAAGAACTATAGAATAATTTTTCATCATGTGATTCTTAAATGATGAGTATCTTTTTGCAAAAAATCATTTACTCTCTTATACAAGCTTTCTTTGAAAAAATAATCTTGCCACATGCTGAACTTGCTAAATTTATCTAGCTGTCACATTGACCTCCCTTAAATCTACTTATTCTGAAGTTTCCCTGCAGGACACAGTAGTAGGCATTATGTTTAGGACTTTCTAAATGAAAGTTCTGACAAGGAACAGTGTCATTTGCAATGCCCTGTAAGGGTCTGATCTGCAACACACCAGAAGTGTTCTCACTGACATGACCAGGCATTGTTTGGGGCCTGAAAGGGACTTCGTCAGCAGCATCCTTGTAACAGACTGAGAATTAAGTCTGGTTTTCTAATATGGGCTTGTATTTTTTTCTTAGAAAACAAGTAAAATGTTAGCTTTTACTTCAGATGAACCAGTTCACCAGACTCAGGAAGAAATAGTACAATGACTCTAACATGAGGAGAATTGAAATGAGCTTGTGAATTATCAGTGAGCTTATGTGTGCTGTAGATGTTTTTATATCTTCAATGCTGAAAATTTTCAAAACTTTAAGTCCTCAAACATCAATTTTCATATTCAATATTTTATTTTGAAGCAATGATTCTATTTGAATTTCCTATCTTAACTCCAGTGGAATATACCTTTAAACTGGCTTGATTTTTACTATCAGAGTTCAAAATTAGAAGCAATACCACTTATATTTCAGCACTTCATAAGCTTATTTTCCATGGTGTCATCCCGTCTGAAATCAACATTTCCTGACATTATTTATTGCTTGTTTGTAGTGGGATTTCTGTACTGACAGTAATGACAGCACATTTCTTCCCTTTGGCTAACTAGAAATTTGCATTTTATTCTAGTTGATCAGCATTGGAAAATAAGTACATACTCATGCTACAATTTTGTTATGTGGAGAGTGGTATGAATCAATTTTTATGCAGATGTTAATTCTTGCATATGAAGGTATTTGCATTTGTTTTTCAAAGCTGTTTTGGAAACTTGAATCAAAATAGAAATATTCAGAGAAGAAATTTTCACACTGGTTAAAATCTTAGCAGCACGGAAGTCAGTGGGAGTTCTGCTTCAGTGGGGCTAGGATTAAATCCTATTAGCATATAATATATTATTTCTCCAAGCCTTTTCCATAAAGCTGACTGAAAAACAAACAACAGCCCTCCGGCTTTGGCCTGCAAACCAATAATATACTTGCAATCAATAACTTACATTTATAGTAAATTAGCACTGTTAATTTAGTAAAAATGTAGTTCAGACATGGGTTTTCTGTGCAAGGCTTTTCCTATTGTGGATGAACTTTTCTTATTATGTACTCACTAATCAATTGGTTAAGAACCATTCCATTTCACAGCCTCTTCTTTGAAAAACTTGCGACCACATTAAGCAAGAGAGGTAGACAGTAGGGGGAAAGATGTAATATCTCCCTCCGGTTTTGTGGAGAAAAATCTGGGACCTGGGTAGTGTGTTGCTTGCTGGCATTTGCAGAATTTGTGGCAGGCCTGGAAACTGAATGTAGAGCTCTGGTAATGTTCTTTGAAGGTTATTGTCTTCTTGTCTGGCTGCACACAGGTACAGCTCTGGGTGCCACTTGGTCCTGTCTTCTCAACTGATCTTGTCAGTCTCTATAACTGCCTGAAAGAAGATTGCAGCGAGGTGGGGTGTTGGTCTCTTCGCCCAGGTAGCAAGTGACAGGACAAGAGAAAGCCTTAACTTGTGGCGGGGAGGTTTGGATTGGATATTAGGAAACATTTCTTTACCAAAAGAGTTAGTAAACATTGGAAGAGACTGCCCAGGGAGGTGGTTGGGTCACCATCCCTGGAGGTATTTAAAGACATGTAGATGTGGCCCTTAGGGATATGGTTTAGAGGTGGATCTGGCAGCATTAGTTTGATGATTGGACTTAGAGGTCTTTCCCAATGTAAATGATTCTATAAAAATGGGAATGTAAAGTTAGTACTCTTTTACATTTTTACATCAGACTAAAACATTCCTTTGTTAGTTAGAAAAAAACCCACAAGCTGAGAAACCTGTAAAAAAATTAGAAAACTGTAAACAATAAATATGACTGTCAGTGACAGAAGAGACTATCAGTACTTTTCTCAAGATTTTCCTTCAGTTATGAAAAACAGACATTGCCATGGCCCTATTTGGCACTGTTTGACCTTTTGCACTCATTGCTTATTAATGGAGTCTAAAGAAGGTTCTCCTTTGCCCCTACATTCCCCGAAATGTTGGAAAAAACCTGACATACAAGGGCTAAATTTTATATTACATCTACAGTTAATTTTTAAGCTTTAACTCTTGGTGACTCCAGTAGACATCAGTCTTCCTCAGAGCTTTGTATTACTGATTCTAGAGATACCACCTTACATGAATACTTTGTGTAGTACACATAATCTCAGTGAACCCATTTCAGCCAAAAGAAAAATGAAGGAAAACATTCCTGAGGAAACAGGTTTTCACAACAGTGAAATTTTTTTATGTGTGTAAATTTTAATGACGTGGAAGATGGGAGTGGGATTTTTCTTCTATTTATGAAATAGGCTCTTGAACTTGTTTTCTCCAATACATAAACACAACTCTTATTTTCTACAAAGCTTAAGTATGACTTTTCCATGCAGCTGTATGGACAACATCGGTGCTTCTGGAGCAAGTCCCTTAAGCGCTACTCCACACGATCAAACACTTCCAATAAGGCATGTTTTTTATGAAGAACATTGCTTTGAATTCCATTTTGTATGCTATTTGTATGCAAGTGAATAAAGAAATCCTTCCTCTTTCTGTATGCACAAATGAGGTTTATATTTTCAAGTGTTAACTGCTGATGATACCAAAGTTTGAGCGATCACAGCACTTATTGAGGCTAAGAAAAATATGAAAGATTTGGGATAAATTTCATTCTACAAGACTGTTCATAAAGAACAATTAAATGAATTATTTTGTCAAAATTTTTGAGTATCTTATCAACAAAATATGTCCAGAGCTTCTTTAAAAATATTTCTAAAGAATAATGAGATATCTCTCAGAGAAAGAATCATGTATATTTTCATTTCTGTTGTTTTTAGATTAGCTTCAATGTGTGTCTTCTCTCTGCTGAGCCTTGAATGTCTGTCTTCTCTCCGTAAGAATATCCGGTTTTGCCCATTTTATCATGTTTGTTGCAGCTTTGAGTAGGAGGTACAGTCTATTTTTCACGGTTTGTTTTGAAATGCACATCTTGTTTTCATGTTGTCTTTGAAATTCCCATACCCACTTATCTTTAGATGAGAGAAAGCTGTTCATTTATGCAATAAGATATAAGATGTATTTGGGGAAGATAATTGCACTTTTTGTAAAGTCTACAAGGGCATAAGAATGAAGGTTATTGTTTTCAATAAAAATATTCTGGCCTCTCAAAAGTGATTAAAACAATTCTCTTGAATCTTGAATAGATGTTTTCTTTCTTTTAAACTGAACTGATATGGGAAAAAAATCATATTCAGTTCTTCTGTTGAGTTCCCACTTTTGTTTATGTCTGCATATCCAAATTTTTTAAAGTGTAAGATACCTCTCTCAGAAACACCCAATGGGGCATGTCTAAAAAGAACTACATTGCCCAAAGGCATCACTGCTAGGAATGACAACTTATCAGAAAACATTTACCTCAAACTCTAGTGTTTTACAGGGTCCTGAGAGTCTGAAGGTGTTCTCTGGAGGCACTAGCTTTTTTTCATAGGTCTCTGCTATGGGCTCCAAATGTCCCAAAGGAATCCTTGGCCCAAGGAGCTTCTAACAGAAATTGAGATATAAATCACCTGACTACCTTGCTTTGGAGTAGACAAAAAAAAAAGTCTAATCTGAGGTATCTCCAGTAAAACACTTCAAACTCAACTTGCTTTTCATTAGTGAAATTGTTTTGCCTTTTTTCATTTATTTGCTTAACTGCCATTTTCCAGATGTAATAATCACCCCTTTGTACTATTTTTTTATTCTGTGATGTTCCTTGTCCTGGAGACCGCAGCTGCTGACTCCACCTGTCATGCAAATCCTGTCATGCAAATCAGCAGTGCAGCTTAAGAAACTTTTCACCAATGTGATTTACTCTGCTTCCTTTTACCCTTTTTAAAAACAGGGTTAAATTGCAGTATCACCAGTTTTAGACTACACTCTACCTATCTTGATCTACATATGCTATAAAACAACAGTTACATGGATTGGGAATCCAATACTGAAATCTGTGATGAAAAGCCTAACCCCAGATCAAGGCACTGGAAAGCCAGGCCTATTGAAGTTACAGAGTTGTGCAACTAAGCCCAGAGCTAAAAGCTAAAGTCTGAGCAGATTCTGAGTGTAGAAAAATAGTGATCTCTGAGTTGGCAAAGTATAAGAAATTGAGCACAAAATCTTAGTAACCAGAAATGCCAGGGAAATTTAATATCAGCTAGTGCTGTTAGCCCTGCCCAAATTGCCCAAATTGCCTAAAGGTGTAAACAGCTTCAGCTGTCACTGAAGCTAACAGGTTTTTTTCCTGAGAAAAATAACATAGACTAAAAAATGTTAAAGATAAAGGCAATGATGTTCAAAGGGTGAGAAAAATAACATAGACTAAAAAATGTTAAAGGCAATGATGTTCAGAGGTAAATATGATGAAAAATGAAAACATTTTTTTATTATATGAAAAGATAGCTGAGCCACACAAATTAATGAAATTCCTATCACAGGGCAGTCAGTGATTCTATAAATTAATGAAAAATTAATCCAAGATAAATCTACGAACTTGAGAGGAATTTCACTATGAGAAATCCAGCCTTTTAGTTGACCTACACCTCTTTGGTTTCCAAACATTATTACATATGTCAAAAGAGCCACTTAGATTGTGTCTCATTTTCCTGAGTGCCACTGTTTGTGTTTCACTTCTGATGTAGATGAGTCTTATTTTTTATATTTAGCCAAAAAGTCCTAAGTATACTGAAGGCAGAAGGAACCTTTTTTAGGACTAAGTATACAAATTAAAATGGAGTTAGCATAACATCAAAACTTTTTTGGTTGTTTTAGGGCAAAAATCGAATGTGAGGAATTATATTTCCCTCTGTTAAGAAACCATTCATTTGCAATTCTGTGGTTAACAGATCATCTGCAGGCATCATGTTGCATCACTTATTACTAAGATAGCATTAATATTTACAAGGTTTTAAAAAAAACTTGACTGTCCGTCATTTGATCCATTTACATTCTATTATCTTTGCTTTCTGAACCAATACTTGTTAGTTATTAACTGCCGTAACTGTCTGTCAAGTTATATACTGGATTCATTCCTCACTTTTCAAAATTCTACCTGTGGCTTCACTGCCACAATTATTCCTTTTAAACCTCAATTAATTTATCCTTTGATTTTTTTTCCAGTACAAGAGTCAAATTACTGTGGGTGATTTGTCATCCGTAAACGTATTTAATTTACATGAGTTTAAAGGTTGGTGTTCTAGAAAGTCAAGGTTTTTGAAACACAAAAGTATGAATTTAGAATGATCAAGAACTATTATGCTATATCCTTCAGGACACTCCTGGTAGGATACAAGATTCACAAGATTTTTGTAAGCACTTAAGCCATCATCCTTCTTTGCCTACTCTGCGATATTGAAGTAATTTGTTTTTCGAAGAATTTACTTGTGCACATCTATTCTCTGTTTGCTTGTGTGTCTAAATGTATACACATAAATAAATAAATGTATATATGTTTATATTTATATCTGAAATTAATATTCATTTGTTAACATGATTTGCACTTTGACCCTGCCCTACTCATCATGTTGATGAATGTTTTCATCACAGAGTCCACTGAGTTTACATGGCAAAAGGATGATGACAAGATTAGAATCATAGAGATGAAAATGTTGTAGTTCAGAAAGATCATGTTCAGTACATATGTGGATGTCTTATCAAAGAATTCGAATACTTGATTTAACAATGAGAATATATCTTCAAGTTCCATTTTTAAATGTATGAATGCATTTACCATTCCTGGAAGTTACTTTCTTCTTTTTCTAGTGTATCTGAATTGTTATCAAGTGTAAAAATATCTTCCTCTTCCTTACTACTTTCCCTAAATCTGATGAGAAATATTTTCAGTTTCCATAAATCAAAGTCCTTGTTGAGAATCAGGCTACTCTCCTAGTCAAGGGAAATGGGGATTTAGCACTATTGCTTTATTTATCACTTGGATGCTTAGATCTGTGTCCCACCAGCTCAGATGTTAAAACAGATTTGCAAGACTGACAGAAGTTGTAAGGCACGTTATTAAAGCAGAGGCATTTTTTTATGGCCACAGACTCTAGAGAAGCTTTGTATTCATAGTATAGACTGGAAGAGACTAAAATTTAACTATATTGCTACAAAAATTACTCATCTCTTAATTGAAACTGGACACGAAACCCTTTACTGTAATTTTTACTAATTACTGGGCATTAAAAAGGACATGTTTTAATGACAATAATGATGAGCAAATAGCCATGACCCTCAAGAGGGAACACTGATTAAGAAAATAGGTGACAAACTGTGCAAAAGTTCTGATTAAAATATACCTTAGATGAATATGCAAGGTTCTGTCTATGAAGAGAGCCCCTAATGTACTGAAGGTGCTCATTAATTAGCCCCTTCACAGATTTGATTTAGATTACTGCTTTGCATTTTTAAGTCAACATTTTTATGCTTAAATAATAATCTTCCTAATAACTTATAAGTAGGCTCAGGAGACCCTTTTGTAAATGTGTAATATTTTGAAAGAATAGTTTGTTTAAATATTAATGCAATTAACACAATTTGTGAGGGCTTTTTTTTCTCTCATTTTTGTCATGTTATATGGTTAGAGGTCTTCATTTGTTTTGTCGTCAGGAGATATTTTGTTGTCAAGTCAGCATTTATTTGCACTGTCAATAGCATGTCAAATCAACTTTATACTAGCCAAATTTAGCCATGTCCTGCTTATGTCATGCACTGCAGGAAGATACTAATCAGACTGGGGCATAAGTGGCTATGGCCTGTGATGTTCAGAAATCACAAGAAGGAAAATCTGTTCATTACCAATCTCACTGGGACTATAACGAAGCTCAGCTAATGAATTTAAAGTATTGACAGACATTACTGATTTATACTTATTTTATGTATCATATTGTTAGGGCTGCCTTTTAAGTATACTAGCATATCCATCCTGTTCCATAAACCTGACAGAGGTTTTTGCCATATTTTGTCAAAATGTGCTTTGCCTAGAGTATGTATTTTCCATGGGAAACATCTCTTCCAGATTGCAAAGGCATTGTTTAGTAATAATTTAGAGAGATGCGTGGGAAGGCACTATCCCAACCTGCTTGAGATATTGCTCATTTGCTTTGATCATTTGCCTTTGATCATCTGCAAATTTAGGCCCTGTTATTGGTAACGCTCATGGGTTTAATTCTCCTTTAGATAAAGGCTTGCAGCAGTAAGATCTTGAAGATTTTTTACTCTTTTCATCCAAGACTGAAAGCTCTGATGTTCTTGGATGAGAAATGCTAGATAAATGCAAAAGATACAGGACCTTTTTCTCTATGAATTCTGCTAGAAATCTCCTTCTCTCTACTCCTCCTCTTCCTTCTTCTTAAGACTGTTAGGCAACATGCCCAGGCTCTTTGCTACCACCACACAGTCTGAGTACATACTTCTTGCAACAGCTGTATATGTCCATTCACCTAATCCAAAATGTGATTTTCATAAGTCTGGAATTAGGAGAGACACATAGGAGGAGGTTTAAGTTTCTTAGTGCCAGTTTGGTATTTCCCATAAATTATCCCTCTGACAGGCACTTTTAAATTGGACTGAAATCTGATTAAAACCACAGATTATTGTCTAATAGAAATAAACAAGAGATAATAATGCGTATGCAGCTGAGAAGAAACTGTGTCTGCGCCATATCATCCCAAATTTTCAATAGATTATTTCCTTATCAGTGGGCCTTTTTTGGGAGGGAAAAAAAAAAAGAAGAAGAAGAAAAAAAAGAAATGCTTTAAGAGCATTATGTTCTGACTTCACGGTGGTAACGTGCAAATACCAAAAGGCCAGGAAGAACTGGAGACATCCTGGTCTGATATTCTGTTCCAGGTGCATAAAAAACAATAGGAGCATGTGTGCTATCACAAACTCTGTGCAGAATAAAGCAGTGTGCATACCTTTCAGGTTCATCAGAGATCATACTGAGGCTTTAAGTCAATTAATCAGGGTTATTTTTGCGTAATTCAGAGGGATACAACCTTGCAAAATTAAGTTGAGGAAAATATATGAAACTTACTAGTTTTGTTCCCACTCTACCAGCTGAACAGACACTCGAGTGAAAAACTAATTCATATTTCTTTGCCTTGCTGAGGAGAAACAAAGTAAAACCATCTGCAGAAATGACATATAACGCTTCTGACAATTCCTGGCAACTCTTCTGAAGCTTTACAGTAGGAAGTTTAAATATATTTTGTCTGTTGTATTGCTGTTTGAAAGACAGCCACCACAAGGGAAGCCTGTCTGGAAAGCCGGTAGTGACTGCTCTTGTTCCAAGTGATCCCTGCTGATTGTGCCTGGAGAGCCCTGCTACAGGTAGGAGGGTTGTCTGCTGACATCTTTCCTTAACCAAAGTAGAAAATCCACTCTGACATTCCAAGAAAATGGACATAGCAATTAGCTCAGAGCATCTAGTCAAACCTCTGTCAGTTGGCAACCTGTGCGGCTTCCAAAGTCAGAGGAATACAAGTAGTGAAGCAGTTTGTGTGTTTTGCCAGTCACATTCAAACCAATAGAGTGTTTTGAAAGGAGAATATCAACTTGAAAGGTGATCAATCATCATCTTAAACAAAATTAGGCTTTTGAAAATCTACTATTTAAAGACCAAATTGTGAAATTTGCAGTTCAGATGCTATTTTCATTTTAACATATGGATGGGAAGGATGCAAATCCTTTAAAGATGTAGACTTTCTTCCTAAAGCAAACACTTTTGAAAAATGCTTGATATTACCTGGAATCAATATGTAAGAAATGTTAATAAGACTGGTGTTCAACAATTTTTTTATCTAACTATATCCAAAAACGAAGATAGAAATACATGGGAACTGTGGTGAGACTAAAGCTAGAAATCTGTCATGATAGTTGTGCCATGGGACAACAGAAGAATCATGGAAGTGGGCAGCACAAAGCCTCATTCAAATGAGACTATTCTGACCATTACTGAGAAAAAAGAAGACTTCTGAGACGAAAAATGCCCAAATGTAGTGAGTGATTTCTGACAGGACTTACTTACACAGCAAGCAACATTTAACACGGCAGGAAAGACTCAGCTTCAGGTGTAAGTCACAGTTTCAATTCTTATCCCTATTAAGTCATTAAGTGCTATGAAAGTTGATAACATACCTTTAAACTAAACAAGTAAACTTAAAAGCTTGATAAATAATTGTAGAATTCTGGTGTAAAATGTCAGCTCGTTCAGTTCATATTCAATAACTTCACTGCATTTAATATTTTTACAAAATATATCACATCTTTGTATTTTGAATATTAAGGTTTGTCAAATGTAAATATGCATGACTTCTGAGAACATCTGAAAAATAAAGGAATGAAATTATATTTCTCTAGAAAATATCTTGTTTATAGTGGATGCTTATATATGTATCCTAAATTTTTTTTATTTGGTACCACTTGAAATCTACAGACCTTTATTTTGGTTACAGATAACAAGCTATTTCTTATGTTTCATTTTATCCTAGTGTCTTAATATCTCCTGATACAAAACACAGTATGTCCATCTTCCTCTTGACACACCAGATAAGTATTTTATTCATCATTTGCAATCCCAGATTCTCTTTTGTGTAAGTTTGAACCATCTAAACTTGCATAAAGTAAAAATGATTACTGTAACTAGAAAACTGAATATTGATTTAGAGATAAATATAGCTACATTTCATCTGAACTTTTTGAAAAGATTAATTGGCATACTGGGAATGATCAATATTATACCTCTTAAATAAGATAGCTGGGATGAAATGTTGACAAGTTTGTTAGAAGGAGGACAAAATGGCTGTAAAAGCTATATTTCAGGCAAGACTATTTGGTTATTCTGTGTGTTGATTTTGAAGTCTTCCATTAGGATTTTTTCAGGAATAAACCTTTGATAGATCATAATTTTAAAGAAAATTGTCTTACTATGGACTTACATTTTATTCACCCCGGACTTATCCTTTGTTTAGTAGGTATGTATCTGTGGCTGATGGCATCATGGAAAAGAAATTCATTGTTCTATTCTGTTGATCAGTTTTGCTAAAAGGAGTTGGTGGGAGTTAGTATTTGCTGAGAATGAGGATTTGGACTTCTGTAAGGTATTTTGGGTGGTATTTCCTTTTCTTTCTCAACTGAAGCAAATTAAGGTCTTCAGAGAAGCAAGTGTTGTCCACCACTTTGTTGTAACGGAATGGTCTGTAAGCATTCAAAATTTGGTCATAGAAACAGTTCAGTGTCAATACAAAACAGCAACAATGGCAAAAAAATCTGGATGCTATTGATAAGAGGAGAGGCTTAAAACTTGGGAAATAACCAAGGTAGGGCACTGACAGTTCAGTTCAGAAGTCGTAATACTTACAGAGTAGCAGAAATCCTCTTGGCACAGATTTTGAATAGTTTTGGCACTGTATAGCTGGAGCACTGAATCAGAAATAGCCATGATGAAGAAAGCCATGGAGCATCCTTGCAGGGTCCCTGTAAAAATATTCCTGAAAATAAATGGTGCTGGAAATAGTCATCTTGGTGCCTGCTGTTAGCCTCAAGCATCAGAATACTAATGAAGACCACCTCATTGATTGAGTGTATCTCCATGTGAGTTAAACAGAGACCAAATTCTACCTCTTTACATGATTTCTGAAGTCCCACTTAAGTTTCTTCAGACTCTGAATTGTGTAAAATAAATATGTATGCAGTGAAAGTGAGGGACATTAATCTCTTATTTGCTAGAAAATGGACCTGTTTATTTGATGAGTTAAGCAGGATGTGTAGAAAAGCATGTGCTTGTTCTTCTGGCTCATCTGTTTTCCTCTTAACCCTATAGAAAGTAGGAATATATAGGAGAAGGGATGGGAAATAGTTTTACCTGCAATCCAGGGAATCTATGACACTATGAGTATCACCTGCTGGTGACACATTTTTCACTCCTCTATGCCACCTGGTAGGTTCAGACAGAGAGAAGTAGATGAGAAGCCAGACCCCTAACTGCAAAACTGTAAAATGTTGTTCTCATTTCAAACATGTGCAAAGCATCAGAGAATTGAGCTTTATTTTAAGGAACTGAAGGAATACTGTGTGAAAGGACTGTGTCATTAAATCTGGTGATAATTATGGACTTGAAATGTAAATTGTGTTTCTCAAGCTTTTTTTTTTTTTTCATTTCATTTCCATTGTAAATACTTTGAACAATGAAGCCTCATTTACTGCAGAGAATGTGTGAAATGACATGCAGTATGCTGTGCAACATCTGTCTGCACACATCACATTTCATTCACTAGCAGTAAAATAAATAGTGGTTTTTAAATTATATTGGCTGACCATAACCTTCCCCTTCTAGTGAAAAGCATGGCATTATGCATTGCCCAGCTGCAAGTTTCAGTTTTTAGTTTACCACTGTGCTGATGGAAATTATGTTCAGTTATACTGAAAAATAATATTCAAGCCACATACTCAGATTACAGAGTAGATCACATGTTAATAATTGCATTATATTCCTCTCTATACATTTGTGAGTAGGAATATTTTTCCAGAGAGTAAAGGTCATTAGCTTAACAATATTTGCTTTTATAGTAGATTGAACAGCCTATTCTTTCCATTGTGTTCTGAAAGCACTGGCACGGGGCAGAGAGCCTCCTGCACTTAACACAGTGTCAAGATTAGCTATTGCAGATGTGGACTAACAGTTACTGTCCAGAAATGGCTCTTTGGAAATCTTTGAGGCTGGTGGCTAAGCTTTCAGTGTGCATTGTCATGCATTGTATCCATATATGAATATACAAACACAGCGAACATGACTGTGAGCACTCTTGGCAGCACATGAGATACACACTTGAGATATGATGAAAACATGACAACATTTTTCCTGAACATCACGATGACAGAGAAACTCTTGTGTTGTACTGTGCAGAAGCAGCTAGATTCTCAGACAGTTTCTAACCAATATATCTGTCCATTTTGTGCACCATTCTCTGTCCAGTCAGCATTATCTCTAGCCAAGTTCATTAACTATGAATGCTGGGTTGAAGACCCAAATAAGGATTTCTTATTGCTTAAATTTTCTTGTTTCTCAAAATACACTTGGGATACATCTCAGGTCTGGCAAAATGTTGCTGAAGCCAGAATCTTTTCCTATGTAGGAGTGAACCCTTTCAAAAAAGATTTCAAGGATCTTGAAAGGATCCAGAGTGTATGTCTCTGTATGCAAACTGAAGAATAAACAGATACAATTTCCTGCCTGCTCCTTGGCTCCAGTTATGCTGCAGAGGACACATGGCAGTGAATTCAATAGGAGGAAAGTCTGAACTTTCATCAGTATCAGACTCAACATCAAATAACATCTTATTTGTTGCTGAATGGTCTAAAACATAATTGCAAAGTGCTCTTCTAATTAGTTATCTTTAAAATTTTGCCTTTAGCATGTTACATTCGGCAGCTTTGTGAAGTGTAAAAAATGCAAAATAAGTGGATACTGTCTGGGGAAACAGCTACCTTTTTCTAATCCTAAAAAAACCAACAGCTTGTAAGGGTCAATCTTTTAAAGTGTGTGCTTCACTGAATGCAATTATTAATAATTTTCCTTCAGGAAAAATATTAAATTAAGTGTTAAAGTACAGATCTAAACAGTGTTAAGTGCCCAGAGCTACTGAGTTCATAGTTTCAGCTATATTTCAGTGTGAGATAATTGACCTTCCACAATGCAAGTAGAGCTGGCACTGACTGATACAAAATGACTCATCCTGTCTCAGTATTTTATCTCCTTGTATTTATTTATTTATTTCTGTGTCCATCCTCAGTTGCCATGAAGGTCTCTGTGGGTGTGCTTCAGATTGAGTCCTTAGCTTTCTACATTTTTAGTAAGCACACAGCTTTCAGGATGATTTCCTCTGATAGGACACCAAATAATATGGTAAAGTCTTTTTTTTTTTTTTCCTAATGGCTTTACTACCTTCTAAGACAGTTGAATTTATTGAGAAATAAAACTGTAAGCTATGGTTAAGATGATTTTCATAGGTAAATGAATGAAATCCTCAAACTGTATCAATCAGGCACAAAACCAAAAAAGAAAGATGGTAACAGGCTTTTTTCACTGTGCTTATGGTACTGTAAAAGACCTGTAATATTCATTCTAGTGTTTTATTATTAAAGTGCTTTCTGTAATTACATTTTAATAAGCTGACTGACGTCACTAATTACAGATTATGGCTTTTCTGAAGCAATACCCAATTGCAGATGCCTTCTCAAAGTATCATGCTGGTAACATCTAAACCAGAAAAGATACTGCTGGTTTGCTGATCAGAAACAGCAGATCTGAAAAGCATTTACTGTTGAAAGCAGACAGAACCAGTGCAATTGGTAGGATCTAAAGCAGTAGCATCCATTATATTTACCTTAAATGTAGTGGTTTTGTATGTGTGTATGTATAAATCTGGGTACATAAACATGTGCACATAAACACGTATACATATCTATTGCTCTCCAAGTACACATGTATGTATTTATCTTTGTCGAACTAGTCTGAGAAAGAGAGCTGCTCTGTTCCTATCAAAATATGCTAGCATGAATTTGCATTGTTGTCTATCCCTGGCAGCATTTCACAGTGGAAGACATGTTGCTGAAAAACAGACTTTGAAAAGTGTGATTAGGAAAGAAAGACTGCTCTGGTGGGAAAGATCATGTTCTGTGTGATCAGAGCTTACAGGTTGAATTATTACTCTTTCACAAGACAGAAAAATTTAGACAAGTCAGTTATTCCTATCTTATACAATGGCAAACAAATACTTTATGTGAAAAAAATCCTTCTATCCTAGCTTGCAAGAAAATTACAAAAATGTCTAATATTCGTCCATATACAATTTTTTTGTCAATTTAAAGGCTTCATTCTAAATATTGGTGTGGATTTTCTACACAGAAATCTCAAGTATATTCCAGACCAATTTAAAAATATGAAAGGCATCTTTCTACCAGCAAATACTCCTTGCTATAGTGCTTTGAAAGGTAGCCACAGGAAGGGAGAGAGGTAGGAACTAAAACCAATTCAGGATCTGTGTTTCTTCAGATCAGAGCTGATATTTCAAATGCATTTTTGCTATCTAGGTCCCAGCCATCTTAGTGAAAACAGATTCTTATGTAATTAGTTATACAGTATAGAAACTGGCATCTGAAGGGACTGATCACAATTTTTTACATCATCTGCTGCCACATCTCCTTCCATACAACAGCCTAACAGCAGAAGTCCTCAATGGAAACATGGGACGTTTTTGTCCTAACTTTAAGTCAGTGACCTCTTCTGCAGAGAGAGCGGGAGCTTCAACACGTGTCTGTGACATCAAAAATTGGGTTGTAGGGCTGTGGAATCTCCTTCTCTGATGTAGTCCTTTGATGTAGAAGAGTTCTAACAAATGACCTCCTTTAAGTCAATGACTTGAAAATCCATTTTTCTGTATGTAAGGTGGCTGCACTGATGACTAGCACAATTGTCTGTTCCAGACTTATTTCTGCTGTCTGGTACTTACTCAGGTCTAGATACAAGGAACCAGTCCAATGAAACCCAAATCAAATCCAGTAGATGTATGCAGAAAATTCCAGTTTTGACAACAGACATGTACATATGAGATGATATTCTGCTGAGGAATAATGGTGAATATATACAACCATTTTAACATTCTTGAATGTTAAATGTGGATAGCCTCCCTAGAAAAATCATAGAACCAGAGAATCATAGAACCTATACTGACAAAAGCACAGTCTAGAAAAGATGGCCAAGCACCCTGACTAGCTGAATCTTAAAATGTCCAACGTTGGAGAATCCACCACTTCTGTGGGGAGATTATTCCAATGGCTGATTGTTCTTACTGTGAAAAATTTACATCCTATGTCCGTTAAGAATCTCTTCAGGAGTAACTTATACCTGTTGCCACTCATCTTTTCTATGTGACTCCTTATGAAAAGGGAGTCTCCATCTTCTTTGTAGCTACCCCTTAAATACAGAAACATGGTGCTAAGGCTGCTCTGAAGTCTTCTTTCAAGACTGAACAAACACAGCTCTCTCACCATTTCTTGTTCTGGCAGGCTTCCTGGTCCTTTATTCTCCTTTGTGGCCCTTCTCTGGACCCTCTCCAGCCTATCCACTTTTCTTTTTTTCTTTATAATGGGGACCAAAACTAAACACAGGATTTGAGGTGTGGTCTGACAAGTGCTGTTTTAGCTTCTGGAGGGCATCTGTTTATTTTTTTCTACTTTTTTTTATGTTAAGACACTCAAGATATATTAATTGTTCTCAGAGAGCAGATCAGAATCTGTCTGACTAAAATACTGAGTTTCTGTCTATTTAAATTTCATTTCTGAAAAATAGAAGTGCAAAATTTGTTAATGTGTATTTGGAGAGCTCATGGAGGAAGTTAATCCTATTTAATTTTACTCACATACCTCACCTCGAGTTCAGACTCTGTGTCCTTGCCTTGAAAGACCCTCAAAGTTTTGCCCCAAGCTACCTCTCTAACCTTATTCCCTGTTGCATTCCTCTTCTTTATGCCACCAACACCTGTCTTCATTTGTCCTCGATCACTCTCTCTAGGCTTTTTTCCATGCCTATACATTCCAGCTTGCACTTCTTTGCCAAGTCACAATCCTACTTTCATTAAAGCCCAAAAGCCCATTAGCCAAAACAAAAGTAATGCATTTCTTTCACCAGATTTAAAGTGGGTAAAGAAAGACAAATGAAAAGCCCACCCAAATCCTGGTCTGAAGTAGTAAGTCAGTGTTCCATTTCCTTGAGTCAAAACTACTTGCCCATGAACATGATCAGGCAGATAAAACTGCAGGACTTGGGAGATGATCCTTCTCACAAAAAGAAATTAGAGCAGATTTATTTAAAGTCTTCTACATTGCATAGTCAGTATCACACCAGTAAGTAATTTCAGTATTTAAGTGTTTTATGTGGCTGTCTTTTTAATATTATTTCCATGACCCCTACATAAAGATATCAATGCAGCCTGCTGAAATTGCTATTCAATGAGAACAGTAATTCTCATCTATCTTTAGCAACGTCTCATTAACACAGAGCTAATGAGGGCTAAATTCTGCCATGAGGAAAGTTGACAAAGCAGTAAAAACTTCACCAAGAAAATAGAGGATTTTTATAAGGGCTTAGGTTTACTGCCTTTTAAAAAGAGACAGGCAAAGCTTGAGTCTGATCTGTGTTTCTCCCTCAATCCGGGAAGCAGTTGGCACTGCTCCTTTTGCTGGAGTTGCTGGCTCCATTTCTGCTCCATATAAGGTTGCCCAGTGCTCATCCACCTCAAATCTAGACATCTTGCAACAGTACCTGATGTGGCTGATATCTATCCCACGTGATCCTGTCTGATCCAGGCAAGGGGGAGATGTTTCAATTTGTTTGAGTTCTTCCTAAAATGTAAGCTTAGTAGAAAGAAAAGGAAGAAAAAAAAAGTCAAGCAAGCAAGCATTTCCTAGCCACAACTTTTTGAACTGCTGAATTTGAGAGTTTTTTTTAATTTTTGAATTTTACTAGAGGTTGGAAATGGTCTCTGTTGACTCTTTGCCCCTTTCTACTCAGGAAAACATCAGCAGTGGTGACAGAAAGAGCAGGTCTCTACCTGCCCCTGCCCCATGGACACAGGCAGGGTGTGTTCCACCCGCTGCAAGTGCTACCCAGGCACACTGCAGGGCTCACAACCTACTCTTTAAATGTTTAATTTCTCTTTTAATTATTTACCTATAAAAGTATCACGGAATTTAAAAACATGCTTCACTGAAAATCCATCCTAAACTTTATTTGTTCTGAGATGTGAAAGTAGACACATAATGCATAACCTTTAAAAGATTAAAAAATTTTTGTTGGGTTTCACTTAAGAAGACACTCTTCCTTGCATCTTAATACTGCAGAGTAGGTTGGCAGAGAAACAGAGAAAGCACTGCACCAGAAAGTTTGTTTCCTAATCCTTTGACAGGCCTCCTATTTTTTTTTCCTCCAGTGTTCTAGAAAATAGACCAAAAAAAAAAATCTCAAACAATGTAAGTGCTAAACTTAGCACTGTCAGACAGTGAAAGATCAGAGCTATGTGTTGTAGTCTGGACCTGGAACTGCTGTCAAGGATCTTCTAACTAACTCTGCTTAACAGCATGAAAAGATTCAAGGGGAAAATAGGGGGTTTTTTCTGTTTGCTTTTTAAAGTTGATTAGTCTAGTGGGCATTAAATCTTTCATTATGAAGTTTCCTTTCAGGCTAAAATGTTTATTTTCAATCTTGAAAAAAACCACTTTTAATCTTTAAAAAAAATCCCTTGACTTTTCTAGATTTGGATTGCATATGTTATCTTTTAATGATACACAGGAAGGTCCCCTAGGAATTGTAGTGTCGTTTTCCAGTATTCCTTGAGGGATTTACAGGAATGCTCACAGCTATTCCTGCCTCATCAATTATTTTCCTCACAGATAAAAATTTATCTGTATAAAGATTTCTTATTTTTTCCATGCTGTTATCCATTTTCTAATTTGTCCTTATTTCCCTGGTTCATGAAATGATCATGAAGAAAGCAACAGCTGTGCTGAAAGCAGCAGGGTTGGGGGGAAGAAGTACATTCTTGTCTAAGTTTATCACTAAAAATGGGAAGTAAGGAAAAAAGAAGCTGTCAAAAAAGGAATAAACAGGAATTCTGCGTTTCAAAACTGACCTGTTTTGTAAAGACCCAACATTATTGTCTGCATATATATAGAAGAATTTTAACACAAATGACATCACCTTCTGGATTGGTTTCAAGGGCATTTAGCAATGCTACACTTCTTTTATTTTCTCCATAGTGCTAGAATTTTTTTATGATCACTCAGTCTGACTCTAGCTGAAGTCAACTGACAAAGCACAATTTCTCCTCAACAAATGGAAGACTTTTCAGCCTTTCAAATATCCAAGTCAAACGAAAGCTTACTAGCAGAGAAGCGCATGTTTCAAGGGAGGCTTAAATGGTGTCTGTAGTCCTGTCAAAATTAAGAGAAATTTATAGCTGAAGTGTGAAGGATGCTGAATAATGGTTTCTAATCAATGTTTAATCATTACATGCATTCATTGTTTTAGTGTTTATGTACAGGGAAGATTTACTATTCCATGTTAGAGCTGTTCTTCATTATAGGTGAATGCCCTCACTGTTCCAATTTCTGCTTGTTGCTTCTTGCCCTGTCATTGGACACCATTCAGAAGAGTCTGCGTCCATGTTCTTAACTTCTACACCACCAGGTATTTATACACATGCATAAGATGCCTGCAATCTGTTATGTCTCCAGGTTGAACAATACCATCTCTCTCGGCCTCTCTGCATAGCTCCCATGTTCCAATACCTTAATCATCTTTGTGGCTCTTTGCTGGATTTGTTCCACTGTGTCCAAGTTCTGCTTATACCAGGAAGCTCAGGACTGCATTCAGCATTCCCTGTGTGACCTCTCTAGTGCTGAGGACAGGCAAACCTGCAGGCAATGTGATGCTGTTCCTGATGCAGCCCTGGCCGGGCTGTTTGCCCTCCTTGCCACAAGGGCATGTTGCGGGCTCATTGTCCATTCAGACCACCAGAGCCTTCTTTGCAAAGCTGCTTCCCAACCAGTCAGCAGTTGTGCAGGTGTAATGCCTGTAGGAGTACAGGCCATTATTTCTTCCCTGTTTCTTCAGGTTACTGCCATCCCTCTGAATGTCAGCATAAGCATGTGGTTCATCAACAATTCCCCCTCAGTTTTGTATCATCTACAAACTTGCTGAAGGTGCACTCTGTCCTGTGGTCCAGGTCATCAGGGAAGATAATGAATTGTGTTGGCCCCAGTATCAGCCACTGAAGTACACCATTTATGCCTGGGCTTTGTCTGGACTTCGTCTGGACTTCATGCTCCTGACCACAACTCTTTGAGCCTAACAGTTTAGCCAGTTTTCAAAGCACCTCACCATTCATTTATCTAGCCTATATCTCGTGAGTTTGTGTAGGAGGATTTTATGGGATACACCGCTGTAAGCCCTACTGAGGTCCAATCAAACCCCTCTACCTGTGTGCACCAAACCAGTCATCTCATTGCAGATTTTTGGTCAACCAAGAATACTCCCCAATTTCCATACTGGCAATTCCCACCCACCCTCTTGTCCTTCCTATAGATGGTTTCCTGGATTATTTACTCCATCACTTTTGCAGGGATCAAGGTGAGGCTAACTGACCTGTAGTTCTGCCAATTGCATTTCTGTTCTTCCTAAAGACAGGAGTGACATTTGCTGTCTGTCCTCAGAAGTCTCCAACATTTGCCAATACCTGTCAAAAATTATTACAGGTGATCCTGCAATGACACCAAGTATCCCTCTCACACTTCCTGGGTGCATCCCATCAGCTTCTGTGGATTTTCAGTATTTCCTGAGCAGATTCTCCTCCTCTGAGGGTGAGCCTTTGCTGCAGACTTACCCTCTCTTCTTAGGGACTTGGAATTCCTGAAGTCTCACCTTTGCTTCAATAGGCACTGAAGGAAAGGCCTTGAGTTGTTGGACTTTTCCATGCCCTTTATCAGTCAGAACCATCCAGCAGCTTCTTTGTTTTCTCTAGTCTTTCTTTTTGCTTCTAGTGCACTTGTAGATGCCATGTGAGGCTTACTTAATTTTCACTTTTACATTTCTGTCTTTCTTTACCAAAAAAATCGCAAAACAGGAAAGAGAAAAAAAAAGAAAGGGGAAAAAAAAAGGGGGAAAAAAAAGAAAAAATAGGTGGTATGTATTAAATAAAATACAAAATTCTGTAGTGAACCTTGTATTAGCTCTTTTATGCATGATATAATATTACTGCACTGGCTTTACTGTGGATAATCCTCAATACTTGTTAAAATGTAGTTCTTTGCCCTGCTATAATTTAGCACTGCATGCAAAGACTTCACATATATGTAGAGAGAATTCTGGAATTCCTGAAATTATTTTTAAGTTGCTATACTACACAACCCAATTCTTTTTTATATTAGTGTGAATAAAAGCATTGTATTGTTGTACTGTAGGCACATAATTTGTCTTACTAGCATCCAGGATCCCAGACACAGAGTCTCACATAGCTTCTTAAAACAGAATAAGAGCTTTACTGACTCTAGTATAAATGTTGTCTGCTTGGATGATATAATTTAAGCAAGCAAATCACACATTTTGGTATCTCCACTCAGAACTGTAAGGTTCTTGTTAGAAACATTATGAATTTTATCTCAGACACAGCTTTCACAGTCAGTACCCTGTTCCAGTCTCACCAATCTACTTTTCACATCCCAAACACTGTACACCATTTATCCATTCCCATCTTTTACCCATATTTCCTATAAGAGAGAGTATGGTCTTTCTCTCTTTTTTTCATCTCCACCTTTTTCCTTTTCTTTTTCTGTGTTAACCTTTCATTTTCAGAGATAACAGCTCAACTCGAATGGAAATACTTTCTTTCACCATAGAAAAGTAGGCAGAGACACGAACAACATAGGATTTCAACAGAAATGTTTCCATTTCTGTAAAGTTAAAGCAGCTTTATTACCCAATGTTCTATGTGCGCAGTCATCAGCAGTCTAATTTCCAGAAGATCCAGTGATATTTTACTTTGTTATACTTCCATTGAAATCAAGGGAAGAAGGCTGTTGGAGGGCACTTTTATGTTATAATTTCCTAGAATTTCCTCTGCTTATATAGAGAGAATTCTTCAGTGTAGTGTAGTGGTGTCAATTCAAATGCAATTTCAGCTGGAAATTTGTCCTGATTGAGAGTAGTTTCACTGGCAAATGCAGGGGTTCTGTCTTTTCAGGCCTTTCAGTGATGAACTTGTTTGTGACACAAGCACACCACTTTTTTTTTTTTTTTTTTTTAATGGGGAAAAACTTCTCTGTGGTTCACTAAACTACTGAAATATTTGAGTCACGTATTGCTAAAGTGTAATGAAATAGGATATTCTTTTCTCCCCTGCCTTCCTATACTCCTTGTTGTGCCTCATACAACTATGTTGATTGTTAGTGTTTTGTATTATACGCAGTTGGCAATTCATTTTGCACAGAAGTTATTTTCTGTACAAAAAGCAAGACATGAAAGATGAAGCTTTGTATCCAGATTATTTGTTCTCAGAAGATGACAGACTGTTCAGAAGGATTTTAGGAAATGGATGGTAGAATAGAAACAATTATGTCATCTTTCCTAGAATGACTGAGCTTGCAGGTACAAGGCTAAGAAGTTAGGACTGGCTTGTGAGCTGGTGTAAATCATTATAAATCCTCCTTAGTCGAAGCTATGCTTAAGTAAGGGTCATTCTTCTGACTGGGTGGCAGCATAATAATGAATTTCTACATCAGATCTCACTATTAAAAAAAAAAAAAAAAAAAAAGAAAATAAAACGCGCATGAAGAGTTTCAAAAGGGGGGGGAAGATTGGCTCAAAAACCCCCAAAAATGAGGGTTTGGGTCCCGTTTGAACCCAAAATATAAAAAAAAAAAAAAAAAAAAAGGAAATATCAGCTGCATGAAGAGTTTCAATGGCATTTGAACTAACCAGTACCTTTCAAAAGTCACTATCAAGGTGATGTGCCAAACCAGACTATAACAACACATTTATAAATTAACTTGAATACACAGATCATGCCAGGACCAAATAAATTAATATAAGTCGATACATTTTCACCTTGACATAATGCCACAGGAAGGAAATAAAACAAAGTTAATCTTAAAATGAATTCAGCCCAGCCTACCAATTAATCAATTGTAACATCAAGTAGGCTTTTGGCCTCACACAGAGTATCCTGTTTCTTATCTAATTCTAAAAATAAATGTCCAATCACATACCTTCGATATCCAACAAGTGGATTAAAGGCAGATCCTCTAATTTAGATATAGGTTGGAAAGCAAGACTCTAGAAGAAAGCCCAAGGTACCTGAAGGTCCTTTTTTGTACTCATTTTTTATCTTCTTACTCCCCTGTTGCAGTAACTTCAAGTCCTTTCCTTTCCCTTTTCACTAACTCCTTCATTGCCTCCTCTATGTCAGTGTAAAGATTTAGAGCTGGGCCCAGACTTCACTGTAAAAGCAAAAGAATTACCTTCCTTCTGAATTCCCCACCTTTCCAAAGTAGGAACCCATTCTTGTGCCTCAGTATCCCTTCTATCCTCCTGCATACTTCAACTCCCTTAAAGCAAAATCCCCATCTTGTACCTTTTCCCAACCTTTCTGGTACACTTTGTTACATTCTCTTTGCTCCCTTTTCCCCTCTTTCCTTGCAACCACCTTAAGCTTCAGAAATTAGCTTGAACTTGTTATTGCTCAGGGTGATGGCTGAGTCCTTTCTATGAAGGGGGACAGCATCAAGAGGAGGGAGTAAGATGAGAGATACAGGAGTCAAAAGGTGATGCTTAAGCCATCAAACCATAGCTGTTCTTACTGTAAAAGCAGTGAGCAGATGCCAGGTGGAAATACGAGGAGCAAGTACATTACACATTAGAAGAAATTTTCAAGTGTGAGAAAACTGCGTAAATCCATAAAAGTCTTAATTTGTCAATGTTGAAACACATTCTTCTGTGGTAATATCTTGCTAATTTTTTAGTAGTGAAGACTGTGTTACTTAGTATGCTTAACTCATTCCCTTCCATAGCACCTCAGTTTTGAATGTCTAGTTGAAACATGTATTTTCACAGGAAAGAAAAAGCATGAATATTTTACTAAAGATCAAATGTAGATAAGCTTTGAACCTGGCTGTGCTCTTCCTGTGATGTATAGGTCTTGTAGTATTTCTTCATTAAGATACAAGTGAAGTATATCACCACATCTTACTTGCTTTTACTAAAGAAAAATACTTAAGAAAATTATTCCAACATCAATAAAGGAAAAAAAAAGTTACATCATCATAAAATGTATTCAAAGTTCATTCTTTTATTTTTGCTTTAAAGCTAGGCCTAGAAGTCCTGTCATCCTTATTCACTCTTTCATCTGCAACTGAATTTTATGAGAGAAATAAGAAAAGAGGCTGTTTAAACCATAACCCTAAAGTGAGTAAATCAGTTTTACCCAATGCCTTAAGGTTTTATTTTTATAGCTAAGACATCCAACCCTTCAATTTTTAAATTTTTTTTCAATTTACCAAGCAATTTACAGAATGCCACGGAATCCAGGCTTTCCAGCTGGCCACCTAAAGAGAAACATAGAGCAGTAACACCATTTCTGTGAGTACTGTCACACCATGTAATATTTTGAAATAATGCTCATATATCAAGAATCTAAAGTGGGCTTTGGTCATGGCCAAAAGTGGAAAGGAAAAATGTAGGCCTTACATGTGCATTCAAAAAGAAATAAACTAAACCCAGAAATAGTTATTTTCTTTACCTAATAATTATACAAACACATCTTTTATTTATAAAAGTGTTCTCTTCTTGACTCCTTAGACTTCTATATAAATGCTCAGAACAAAAATGTTGGAAAGAGGCCAGATGGAAAAACAAAATGTCCATCAGAGGTAGAACAAACAAGAACAGTGTACTTTAAACTAACACTGCTCTTCAATTCAAAAACTGAATTTGCACTCGGAAGTACAGTTCTGCTTTATGGACCTGTTTGGATTTTCACAGGTTTATTTTCAACAAGCTGTCTCATATTTGATCACAGAAAGCTAATTCTCAGAACCGGGTTACAATACAAAGTTAACTTGTTGTTAAAGATAAACTGAGTATATGTAAATTAGGGATTGGGGATAAACTATGCAGGAATTCCAGACAGGAAATCTTCACTGTTTTGGGAGTCCTTGTTGAATCCATGGGGATTGTTTGTTTTATAATTAGCTGGGAATAAAGGTGAGAAAAGTTGGGAGGGTTGGAGGCAGCTTTCCCTCCCATAGTAGAAAACTTACATTCTGTGCTATGTAAATCACTGGGATCATGAAATTAGGCTGTCTGTAAATTTTTGTCCATGGCTGATAGCTTACCTGTTGCTTCATCCACTGCACAAGCCCCTTTCTAGTAATCTTCTCACCTCAGCATGTTCCTTCAGGATCCTATTTGGTGTGCTCTGCTCAGGACCATGTGGCTTTACTGCTCTGAGCCCAGCAAATATCACAAGTTGAGAGTCAAGGACCTAGGCCTGCTGAATATCCATAGCATGCCAAACAGCTTCAGCTGGCTGTAATTAAATGCAAATTATAATGGTGGAGAGGAAATATGTGTAGCCAAGTCAGCTCAGTAATGCTTCCAGCCTCTCAGCAACTTCAGCCATGAGTTGTGTTTGTCACAACCATCATCCTAGCACCTAGAGGAAATGTGCCCTTCCTCTATTTAAAAAGCTACAGTGGGAGGAATATCTAAAGGAATGTAGGACACATGAGCTCTTCCCCGATTACCTGACCTAAAAGAGGGTCTTGAACAAAGATAGTCCAAGATGGATGCAGGTGCCTTGGACTCAACAAACTGTGGTTTATTGCTTAGTGGAACTGTTCCTTTATTAAAGAGTGAAGGGCAGGCTTATGGCTCATCTGTAGAGAATTTCTCCAGGGAGTGGCTGCCCAAGTTCAAACCTCTGTGTCAATTGTTAGATAATTACTTAGACAAAACAGAACTGCTCCAGGAAGATAAATCTAAGCACGTCCTCAAAGAACAGAAAATCAGAGGGGAGAGAACATACACAAAAAGGCAGGAAATTGGAGTTTAGGACTGCAGCAAAGCAGTTCTGCTGGGATTTAAGGTGACTCTGTTGAAGCCAAGCCAAGTGGCATCACTGAGCAGGCAGCCTGTCTACCTGCCCCTCCTGCACTGCCCTCAGACATGCTGCTGCCCAGCTGTGTGAGTGGGGAGACCCAGTGCCTGCATCGGGGGCAACAGGAATACACACACCAGGACTAACTGGGTTTTAATGACACTGACCTACAGAGGCACAAGATGCTCCCCATGATGTCCTTTAATATAAGGTAACTGGTTTTCTTAGAGAATTTAGGCTTTAGCTACTATTTGAGCTAGAGCCAGGATGGCTTTGTCAAACTTTGTTAAGCTGGTTTGCTTTTATTTTTTTAGCAGTGTTTAATGATTATTAATTAAAAACGTCCCTTTTCAAATGTTATTTTTAGGAAGGAGCAACAAAACAAAAATCATAAATTTTTTTCCAGAATCAATGGTTACAAGTAAATTGCATTTAGTTATAGTAATTATTAAAGCTTTGGATTCTTACACTCTAAGACTAGAACAGCATAGGCTGTTAAAATTTCTCACAGAAAATATAGATTTTTTTTCTATCACTTTAAATTTTAGCTAGATCATCAAAGTGTTGGCTGTTATTTGAAGTTGTCTTAAAACTTCCTAAATTCTATGTTCCCATGTCTTTTCTTTGAAATCACCATTATCAAGTTTAGCTGTCATAACTGTATGACCTACTGTAAGTCTTTAAGCATCAAGGAATGATTAAACATGTCTTTCAGTTGGTAATGTTGGTTTAAAGCATTACTAAAACACAATGTCCATAAAACTTTCTGTAAAATATTGGAACTGAATTGATGAAAGGAGGTGGGGTTTTTATCCACCCAAAAATGGCTGAACAATATTTTGTGTTGGCTAAGATTACCCCGTGTATGACATGGGTAGTTAAATTAAACCTAATGAACTATGGGCTAACATTTGAAAATGCAGTTAAGAAGTTTTTTCCCATCAGAAGATTGCTCACAGTTAATTAAATCATTACCTTTTTTTTTTGTGCTGTACGCATAATGGAATTATTTCTATATATTAGGGAAATATTTTGCCGTATTAGAGTCAATGAATCATGTTGAGAGATTAATATGTAAAAAGAGGTGGTTATTCACTTAGATGAGGTCACTTCAGATTAAAAGTCTGAGGCAAGTTATGCTATACTTGTGGGAGGAACAGATTCTCATAATAATCTTTCATATTAAATATTTTTGTATCAGTTATGTACTACTGGGTTTTGAAAAAGATTTGCAGGCAGTTGTTACATTCTTCACAGATTTATCATTGCTCAATAAGATGGAGAAAGGCCTATGAATTTTTTTCTCTATTTTGTACTATGTACACTGTACAGTATTTAAGCAATCCAAGAGTACTTTAACTGAGTTATCTACCTTTTATAACAGAAATGTAGGTCGTTGATTTTCAAATCCTCTGTCAAGAGAGGCAATTGTTTTTTGTTATTCCTTGTCCTTTTACAGGATGTTGATCTGTATGGTTGACCATGGTCTTCATGTGAGTCCACATCTTCAGATTAGCTCTAAGACATTTGCCTTCATGCAGACAAACTTTACCCTTTTTCTTCTAAATTTTCTACAATTTTTCTTACTTTACCTTTTTTAAAAAATGTATTTTGCCTGTGAAACAAAGCAATCTACTACAGCCACAAATGGTTGAGTAATGCCATGGTTTACATATACATAGTATAGATATATCCACTGCAATTAATTTTTGTTTTAAAAATGCCTAAGGTAAGGCTAGAACCATACTGTACTGTACATGTTGTGGATTGTTAACTTTGCTGTAATGGGAGATACATTAAAATTGGAGGCAGAATTGGTTGGACTATTTTTCATATTAGCTAGGCCAGCCAGGGCTGGGTAAGTCTGAGGTACTGAGGTTTTAGGTAATAAGCTGGCTAGTGAAAGTCCACTAAGAAATCCCACAGCTACTCTTGACAAAAGTGAGAGTTAACTCTGCGTCTGAAATCTTGATGTATATGAGATCACAGAAATGGAAAGAGTTGAAGAAATGTATAAGTTCTAGCATAACAGCTGAAATGAAACAAGAAAGCTTACATAAAAGTAGAAACTACAGAAAGATAAAATCTGTATGCCCTAGTAACTATTTCTGCTGTGATACAATATGTTTTCCAAGTTACTGTGAGGTCTTCATAGGTCTAGATAATGCAAAGTAGACAGACTATGAAATTGGCTAGCATGGGACTGGACTTGCTTACAGAAAGAATGTCTCCAACATTTTCGTCATGTTTCCATAAATTTTACCTTTATAAAACTATAGCTGTTTTTTAAAACTAATTTTAGCCGTTAGATGATGAAAAAACCCTCCTAATTCTGTATTTATTAATATTCAGCGCTGAGTTTTGAAACATGCAGAATCCCAGGGCCAACATACAAAACGACTGAACTTTTAAATCTGCATGATCTACTTACAATAATTGTCTCTATGAACTTGAACATTTTATCACAAAAAGCGCAGCTTGCCTAACTACTTACGGTAATTCTGCGTTTGTATCAGGGGCTATGATTCTGCATAACAGTTTTACATTGATTTCAAAATCAGATATTTGGTATTTATGTCACACAGAAAATAGAATTTGTTTCAGTAAAAACATAAAAATAACATTTAGAACTCACAATACGCTTTAAAGAGTCACTACAACAGTGCTGAAATAATCCAGTGACCTAGCAACTAAACAGAGTGCCAAAAAAAAATCCAAAGTCAATGTCATAGAAAGACCATAACATAAAGCCAATTAAACTAACCACTGGTTATTCTTTTAACCTCTTTAGCAGCTATAAAATCAGATTTCTTTTTCTTTTCATAACTTCCCTGTTCATAACAAAACAAAGAACACAAGAGGCTCCTAAACAGATTGAGTCAGTGTCTCTGTCATTCTCAAGATCAAATCAAGTTTCAGACTTTAATATTCCTAGCAGTCTTGAAGAAAATCTTCACTTGTCTCAAAAAAGAAATTGTGATAGAAGTTTGTGTCAAAGCCACATCCATACAAGCAGGCACAGGTTTGTCAGTAGAACTGGCACGTGATTCACAGTACATGAATTGGTACATGATTTATGCCTATAACTCATTTGAAGTTTGACTTTTCAGTCTATACATCAGAAATCTATAAAAAGAAATTTAAATACACCCAGTAATATACAATTTCATGGCATACTCAAGTATTTAGCTTCAGGTTTTAGCTTGAGGTTAATCTCAAGATTATAGATAAAGGTGTAGATATTTTACGTAAATCATGAAAGTTTTCAATCACTGAAGATGGGAAAAGGCATCTTATGAGGGTGCATATTGTTTTCATTACCCTCTGGGAGTATCTCTTTCTCTCTCTTGTTTATAACGGGAGGAAAGATAACTGAAGTTTATGAAGTAACTAACTTTAGGATGATTAAAATGCTGTGAAATGGATCCAGCCCTTAGGGTCTGATAGCCTCTTGCATTAAGGAGCAGTAGGCTTACATTGTATTAAATTCCAAGAAGGACAATAGGAGCTGTCTCACATCATCTTCCTTTCTATTTACCAACCAGAACTTTTTGGCCTTTTTGAATTACTGAGTGTTGAACTTAGGAAAATACAATGAAGTAATGAAAGCTGTCAAGACAGTAGAAGAAACCAAAATGGACAGACAGTCAATTTAAATCTAGACTTTTTAAATTTTTTTTCAGTGCTCTGAAAAAAAAAATCAAGAATGCAGGAATCAGAGATCGGTGGAGGCAGAAATTCTTTATTTGTTCATTTGGTTTTTAATCTACATACTATCATGATTTTACTCTAACATGGAAACAGCTACATTTAAGTTTGATGTGAAAACAGATTTCAGTGAAGGACTTTCTATTTCAAATCGTTTAAATCCATCAAGAAGAGTTTGCATGGTACAGGTCATTTTAAGATTTTTCTCCAAGTCCTGAAAAATGCAGACTTATTACTGATATTGACTTTCTTTGTTTTGTATTGCAATGTGAAAGTTCTTCTAAGGATGGAAAAACAATCTCTGTCATAATCCTTTTTGTAGCTTCACACTTGAAGGAGTTTGATTTCCTGATTTTGAACAAATTTTGTTTAGCTCATAAGTCATATTTCTTACGCTCAGTAAAACACAGCACATGAACCCATATGTTAGTGTTGCCTGAAGATTTCTAGATTGAAAACAGCAGAACTACTTCAGTGCTACACAAGCAAATAACTAATCTGATGTGCAGTTCAAGGCCAGCTAACTAGATACCCCTTCATGGTGCAGAAACACACCATGGTTGCTTACCATCATGGTTCCTAGCTGTGCTCTTGTGTAGCATTCATCCAAGTACACCTAAAATGGCAGTGACACTGGCAGTGGCATTTAGAAATGCTAGAAAAGTTAACTTGCATCCTGAACTAGGCATCTGCATGGGATTGAAATCCATATCCTGGTAACCATCACATGGATGTATAAAAGTCTGTGATCCATTTTGAGCGTGGATAATTGAATCGCTCTTTCCTTTTAAAGCATTGGAGCACAGAAAGAATGAAGACAGTCTGTATGCTTTTGACTAATGCTCTGAATTTGGTCATCCAAGGAATAAGGCTTGGACTCCCAGGTTTGAGGACTTTCTCATCCTTTATATCTAGCCTGGCACAGCAGAATAGAGTGTTTCTAAAGCTAAAAAAAGAGTGAATTACAGGAATGTCCATCTTTTGAGACATTATCATATATCTTCTGTTGTCAGGTACAGTGAAATTCAAACCAAGTGTACTTCTTCCTGGACAATGCCTATTTTCTCCTCTCAAAGACTGGTGTTAGCTGAGTGTTATTTGGATAAACATGTAAAATTAATAATTTTGGCACATTAAAAGGCTTTTTAGAGACTGACGGGGTGACATAATCATAGTTTAATATTACATTTTTCTGAAATAAATGGTTCATGTCTTCCACTTAGTCTGTGCAGAAAATATATGTCAGTTTAGGTGAACAGCTCATTTGTAGCTGAAAGTAAAGTAAAGCTGAAATAAATGGCTAGTAAATTGTTATTGTCACTTACAGAAAATAAGACAGACTCTTCTAAATGGAAAATATTTAATTCCAATAATATTCAGAAGGTTCAGCACCATAAGGTTAACTGGTTTACCAGGGGCTAAAACAGTCAAGCCAACTGTGTTTCATTGTAAACTGGATCATTGGTGGAGCAACTGAGATGCATGATATAAATGTAGATTTGAGCATTTTCCAACATTCATTATTTCTGGTTAAAGAGTTTTTCTTGAGGTCGTGCTGAGTTTTGCAGAACCTTAGCAGAAGAATACAGGCAAAACTATTCCTCTGATTATATAAACATGGACTCAAAATGGATCTGAAGATTACTTGCAGTGAAATCTGTCTGAAGTCCAGAGTATAGATACTTGTGGTTCTAAATTAAAGTGTTGTTCTGAAAACACTGATGTGAAAGCTACACAACAGCAGCAGTCCTAGGTATTCATAAATATACATCTCTGTGTGCAAATAAAGGTGTTAAATAGTTCTGTTAGAAATGAGTAGCCATGTATATTGTTCATTACTAATCTGCTATTAGTTCTTTTTTTTTTTTTCCTCTCCCACAGGTCATGAAATTTATTCCCTGTTCTATCTTACTGCTACAATCATTAATCATGTGTATTTCCTGGAAAATATGGTCCTATCAGACTCTATAGCAAAACTCTGTTGATATTTCTGGATCAGAATTTTGTTCTGAGACACATGCAGAGTTATGTTTTATAATGTGAAAGGAATACAGAGTTGGACTGTAGAACAAAACCATCTGCTGAATGTTTACATGTTCTCCCACACCCTGGAATCTAACAATACGGTGTGAATCAAATAAATGATAAACTGAAGTTAACAAATGTTTCGTTTACTAGTACCACCAAAATAACCTTAAAACCTGTAACTTTCTTATTAGTAAAAGCACTAAGCTATAAATGGTGCACACTTAGTCTAGTGATCTAAATGGCAGAAGATATATAAAATTGCACTCTCATTTAAAACATATTAGAGCTTTCTGTGGGAATCATTTTTGAATATAAACCAATGTATCTGTAATCTCAGATTGAAGTTACATCTTGAAGAAATACATTTTCCTTTAATGAATTAGCAACTCTACAAAGTTAATAATATTGTGAAATTATACATGCAGTGCTGCTGTTTTCAATCGCTATAACTATTTTTATATATATAATTACAGAAAACCTATGTGGTTAACTAGCCATGAACTGGGTATGTTTCTTCAAACTGAACAATCAGTACTTTATGAGTAGTTGGCCTGTGGAGACATATTACCTTGACAGCCCCAAAGTCTAGCTGGCCTAAAAAGCTCATGAGCTAAGCACTCTGGTGAGTCACTGTCTTTCCAGCCTCAGACCTGCCATGGGCTTCACCTGCTTCACCTTCAAACTGCCTCTGACTGCTCACTGAAGCCAGCAGGTGTGTGCACGCATGTGGCATCCCACCAGGCTCTGGCTATGCCTGCCACCACAATCATTACATAATTATTGACACTGCAAATCTGGTCTTTCAGAAGGTCTCAAGATGGCCCTCAAAATGCACTGAAATCAGTGAGAATATTGTAGCCAATAACTCCCAGCTGTGACATTTTCTAAGGTGTTCCGAAATACAGATGAGGATTTTTTCTGTGTTGTTTCTACATTTTCCTCTATCAGGATGTAGGTGTTTTCAGGCAATCAAGAAAATATTTTAGGTATTTAAAAGTAGCATGATGTCCCACCAAAATTTTAAAACTGTCAATATATGAAAGCAGAGCTGCAAATGTGATTAACATTTGAAGAATAATCTGAGTCTGGAAAGAAAAAATTAGGTTACTATTCCCATGTCTCTTAAATTTAATACTTCTGCAAAGTATAAACAAAAGAGCTGTGAATAAAACCAATTTAAAACATAAAGTTTATTCTTTCACTATTTCCATGTTTGTTAAAAAATACTAGTTTTTATAAACAACAAAATTTCCAGTGATAACTTGTTTGTTTTCCAAAGCATGTACACATTTCCTTAATGAGTACCAAAGCCAGAAGTACTCAGGAGTAAACAGATTTTCAATCAGGCTATTAATGATGAATCAAAATTTAAAGGAACTATGGTGTGGCTGAAGGTTATCTTCAATCAAACTTATCTCTGATAAAGTGTTTAAATCTCTGACATAAACTTTTAAATCTCCTTGAAAATTTAGAGTTGGATAAACATCAAGCTACATAAAAAAATCTTACTGTTTATTTTAGGACAATTAATACATATGGAGTTCAGTTAAAAGTAACATTCTACTCTTGAATTTCTGACTTTTCAAACTAATGAAGTTTATCATCACAAGTGCTTGGCAAAAAATGAATTCCTTGTAGTTTATTACCAAAACTGCAAAATGAAAAAAAAAAATTATTTTCAGCTTTTCTGAAATTTTTATATAACAATAATTGGAAGTTTCATTTTGGGTGAGGTTCATACCATCTTTAGCTAGTTTTGTTTGTCATAAAAAAAATCACAGGGAATGCCAAGAAAATATTTTGGTTAATAATATATTGTTAAAAGATATTTACGGTCAACAGGTAATATATAATCAATTGATTGAACATAATCAATAGATTATGGATTTGAAACATTTTGCTCAACTTCACTCACAACCGACCTGAGGGACAATTAAAAAGTACAATTTCTTGTTTACAGATGGAGACATGAAATACAAAATTGGATGGTCTTACTCCAAATTTGATGATATGCCGGTTGATATCATATGAGGTACACCAGTTGATCATGTTCAAATTTTCAGAATACAGAAAAAATCCAAACAATCCACACAAAACCAAGATTAAAAACCCACAAAAACAAACAGAAAAAACCAAACAAAAAACCCCCAACCTTAACATTTATATTCAGGATTTTGTCTTGCCCAATAGAAGTGGGAGGAAAGATCAGCATACCAACATCTGAGAAACTGGCAATTTACTTCCTCTCTTACCCATTATGAAAAGTTCCAGGTCAGAATCTTGAGCAAAGCAGAAGTACCTGCCCCTTTCAGGTGTGGCAGCTGGGAAAAGGGTGCATTGTTCAAAGGCACTCCCCTCCCCTTATATTTCATCTTAATTAATTTATCCAGTGAGGAAAAAGCTTTTATGCTTGGTGGCCAAGCCTTTGCTGTGTAGGGAGAGCAATGCAAACAGACCTCCTGCCCCAGTTGTGGTGTTGTGCAAACCTCCTCCAGCCTCTTCAGGCTGAAACAGCAACAGCCTTTAATGGCAGATATTCGTGCCCTTCTTGGAATTATTCACCTGTCACTTCAAAAAACACGCATAGGAGACTCATTAAGATTAGTTCTATTTGTCTCAGTAGTTACTGACTCTGTTCCTCTTTATGATGATGTAAATCACTTTTCTGAAGGGACTTATATTAGTGTAAAAGAGCTTGAACAGGAAAATCACGGTTGTTCCATTTCTGGAAAATGAACAATATCATGTCTCTCTAAATGAGTAGGCAGGTTTTTTTGCATTTATCCAAACTTCTGTAAGTCTCATCTTTCTATATTATTGTAAATGTAAAAAAAAAAAAAGGCAATACAGGACTAATCTAAAGAAACTGATGCAGACCTGCCTCTCCAAAGCAGGTGCTGTCCACAAACAATCCTTTTCTTTAAGGAGTTTTGGTTTAAGCCCTTTAGGCATGAGACAGCCCTATTAGAGAGATGCTTAAGATCCTTTTCTGTCCTAAAAATATTTAAATCATGTATGTGCAAAAGACTATATCATGTAAACAGATTAATCCAGCTAAACCCATACCCACGCTATATAGATTTGTTTATTCAAGTTTTACGTACAGTTTCTACATTTCAGGATAGGTGAACAGCTGGAAAAACAGCAGGTTGCCACAGACATGTGAGGAAAGAACAACTTCATGGTTTTTTTATTACATACAGGGTTCAGCTGAGATGCAATGCTAGATGGGACACCTGAACTTTATGACCAGTAAGACAGAATGGGTGTTAGGACTGAGGACTGGCCCCTTTGGGCATGGGCTGGGAAATGTTACTGTCCATTTCATCAGCAATCTCTCACTATTTTCAGTAATCTCGTCTGGGCTATTTATGTGAATAATGTGAGAGGCTATCACCTTAACTTGATTAGTTTGCACCTTCAAGGTAATTAGCTCCTTATGTTCCTTTGCTAGAGGCAATCTGTGTTATATTCCAGGCGGCTACACAGTTGTCATCCCTTCTGTCCATATACCCTTTTAGGCTACTCGGGAAGGTAAATTGTGCTGTAGAATTATTGCTCCTCTGCTCTGTAGAGAAATAGGTTAATCAAAGTATACTTTTGGGGGGAACAAGAGGTATCTGAAGTACAAGAACAGCTGTGAGTCTCTTTGCTCAAGGTTGTGTTTTTGAGATTTTGTTTGGTTGCTTGGGTTGGTGTTTTTGTTTTGGTTTTTTGGGGGGGATTTTGGTTTTGGTTTTGGTTTTTTTTTGAGGTCTACTTCTCATTTAAATTGGCTGAGAGTATAAAATTGTAGGTTGGTAAATATTAGAACTCAGTTTCAAGACCTAAGGATTTAGAAAGTTAGGACATTGCTTCTAATTGGGTTTTGACTTCAATAAAAAAATTTAAAATTCACTTACATAGCTGCATGTTTATTCTACTATACTCTAAAGAGTTTTTCACTTCATATATTTCAGGTATGGAATGTTCTAATGTAGAGCTGAGGCTATTTAAAATAGTTGTGCTGTGGTTGCTGTGGCAAAGAATTGGAAAACTTGTTACAATAAAAATTGCTGGAGGAAGGTCACTTCATTTTGCTCTCAAGAGTAAGCCATGTGAGCAGGTCACCTATAGATGCATAAAGGAAGCTTTACAGCTATTATAACAGTCATTGGGTTACAATGTCTCAAAGATTACATTAAGAAGCAAATGAGGGAGTGTCTTCTAAAATGATATGATTTAATAAGATATCTCAGAGTGAGGTCATTCACACTGGGAATGATAATACCAGTAAATTAAAGAGAAGGTTGCTTTTATGTAATGTTAATCATATAAATTCCTCAAATATGACTGTTATGGTAAGGCATTTTATGGATCTTAGCATTCTATGACCTTTATTTGTGTTTGCATTATAACTAAAAATCCATTAATATATGAGACCAGAAAAGGTTCATCTTCTATCCTTTTATTTTATTATTTAAGGGTTTGGGGGGTTTACCGCATGTTGTATACCATAGACTCATTGTAAAACATGTCTTACATGTAAAATGTCCTACAGGATATTTTCTTCATGGGAATGCCTTTCGTAGTACAGTCAGGTTAAAATTGGAATTTCTAGATTTGGTTTTGGAGTAAAAATATTTTTAAGGAAAAATATTCAATTCCCTGCATGATTGTTATCCCATATTATGCCAAGTAGGCATAATACATCCATTCCTCTAAATTGTTTTGAAAAGACCTTAAATCCTTGCAGTAGTTTTTCTGTGGGGTTTTATTATGGACCAGTTATAAAAACAGCATGAAAGCATAACTGATTTATAAGGAATGATTGGGGAGGGTTTTTTTTTCCCTCAAGATTACTTTGTTGACATGACTACATAAGCACAGATGTTCTTCAAAATGCTGTAATAACATGAGAAGGACAAAAGCAATTTTAAACTATACTTTTCACACAAATTTCCTAGAATTTTCTTAATATATCTCTGTGGATTTTTCACAGAGAACAGAAAGTCCAGAACACCATCAGATGTTTTGACAGTAGACTTTTAAATGGGAGGTCTTCTAGGAAAATTACTCAAGACACATATCTAAACATTGGTAAAGATCAAGTCTAAATGACTGCATGTTTTTCACTGTTTTTCAAGAATGCAAAAATACATTTTTTTAAAAAAATAGTATATCTCCACTATTTCCACCATGTAGATTTTTTTTTTTTCCTCCTGAACTCTTAATGACAGTTACTGTTGTAGTACCCTGCAGAGTGTTAGGCAGTATACAAAAAACATGACCAGTTATTAGTAGTGCCATTGAAACAGAAGTGCTGCTGGAGTCAAGGGGTTTCCAACATTTATCCTATCTGGAAATCTGGCCCTCAATTTTAGTCCTTAGGGAACCCATACTCTCAAACTAAAAAGACCACAACAGATGAGAGGGATAAATATCCCTACATCATAGAGGAAATTAAGGATTATAATAAGGCACCACAATTTACCACATGGCTTATTTAACAGTCCTGCAAGCTTATGGGAAAAACTCATGATGGATTTTAAGATGTTTTTCCAAGGATACATTTTTCTTACCATGGCAAGACATACTGTTTCAATTGGCTTAAATAATTTTTCTTTAGATGTATGCAGTTCTTTTTTTTTTTCAGTCTGTCCTCTATTTTTTTCTTGTAGTTTCACCCCATTCCTTATCCTCCTATCTCTTCCTGTGTCCACCATTGTCTCTTTCCTCATAACACCTGAGATGAACTAGAAGGGTGAGTCAGGGTAGGGAGCATGTCAAGGCTCTGCATTCACAGCCAGGAGAGCCAAGTGCTTCTTGAATAGAGTACAAAGAACTGGCTGTGTCTCATGTCTGATATGAGCTATTGTAACACTTCATTTTCCTCTTCTTTACGTGAGAAAAGATGCGTCAATAGTTTATTACATTATTTAGTCATTAGGCATCATTCCAGATGACCATGTCTTTTTTTTTGCCCTCAAAAGTAATCAGCACAACCTTCTGCTGTAAATAGAGAGTATAAATTGGTGATTATAGCTATTTTCCCTCACAGCAGAACAAATAATAAGGCATAAGTCTTTTCTACCCCTGTCCCCTTATTGGAACAATAACAAGATGAGCCTTCAGGCTTCTGAGGTTATAAATCATCTAAATAGGAAACAAGACCCATGTTTTTCCTAATTTATCATATTGTCATTTATTATAGATACCCCTTCATCTAAACTCTCCTAGCACTGTATCTTGTTCATCTTCTTAAGGAAGCTCTCTCAACTGCTGTTATGCATCTTGCATTTCTGCATTTACTCATGGCTATTCTCACATCTACTTCCCCAGCTTTGTCACTCCCACTACCCCCTCTCACCTCCTGCCTGCTGCTCCAGTGTTTCCCTTCTGCCAGTCCCACCTCCATATTTGAGTCAAATAATGTCTTAGAATACTTTCAGATACTGAAATTTTTGTGGTGGAATGCATTTCTCAGCAAAAGTCAGCCCTTCTTATCTTACCTAACATTTAAGCCAGTATTGCATTTTTAATAATTGATGCAGATTACCTGTCACAGTCTGAGTTACTCATCTCTGTTCTTTGTAGCTTTATTTTCTTCTAGAGATCATTTTTCTTTTCTTTTTCACTAGGCTAAAATTTACTTAAATCATTTATGTAAAATTTGATTGTGTGAACATCTGAAGATTTAAATACAGAAGGTTTCAAGATGATTGCTTGACTTTATTTCAGGTTACTGATAAACTGAGCTCCTCTGTTTCTTACTGGAATGTTTACAGAAAGATACTAAATGATTGCCTTGTGAATGCACAATCTTCTATTTTTGTTTCTTGAAACAAACTATGCCAGGTCATCATTCATTTTTTACAATGATGAAAATTTCTGACTAAAAACTGATATGTGATAGGGTTAAATAATTTCATAAATGAGCTCGAATTTAAAAAAAAACCATGAAAGCTAGGACACTGAGTGAATTGATAGGTTTTACATTTGTCAAGTTTTTTCTGTAAGGAATATTAGGAATACCTTGAAATTTAAAACTTTTTTAACATTGTGATGGTCATTTCTAGATGCAAGATGAAAACCTGAAAAAGAAGTAAAATTAAAGTTCTCTTTCTCTGTCAAAATAAACAGCACAATCCTTAATGTCAAAAACTTACTTCCTAAATATGAGATATAATTAATTACATTTTTAAAAACATTTTATGAATCATAATTCTTACACTATGTAATCTAAAACTTTGAATTCTCTACCTATCTAGAAATCATTAAAAATCACTGAAAATAGCTTAGTATCAAAATACCGTTTTTAAAATTCAAATATGTTCTCCATGGTGTGCCGTACATTGAGAGCAAATGTTTTCAGGTTTTAGTGTTTGTTCTAATGTAAGAAAAAAATGCATAAATGCTGCAGAACTAGGACAAATATGGGTCTATAAATAGCAATCAGTCTCAGTGAAGCACAGCAATTCAATCTCCATTTGCAGCTATTCTGAGCACAAAGTTAGGTTGAAGGACATGAAACTTGTTTTGGTTCCCACTGTCTTCCCATCACTGTTGTCACTCCAAGCATTGCCCTGTTCTCCACTTGTCTTGTACTTCTCTAATCTCTCAAATTTATCTCTCTATATTTTTCTCATCCTTGACATCTCAGGTTAATCTGTTACTTTCCTTCCTCTGATGCTCAACAGAGTAGAGTTCTCCTTGAATTTTCATCCTTCACATCTACTGAGAACCAGATCTGTTATCCTTAGGCTTCTTGAAAGAAGCACAGAGAATACACTTTTTGAAAGGGTAAGAATATCTTTATACTTGCTGAATCTTTCAGAATAAAATTAAATAGGTTTAGCTGGAAGAACAGCTGTTACTTTTTCCTAATCCTGCTAAACCAGGTAGAGCTTCTTTATGACATATAGGAACAAAACATATAGGAATATAATTGAATATAGGACAGAGATTATAGGAATATAATATATATAATAGCACATAGGAGCATAAATCAAACTATGATTGGGAGCTATTAGGTAGGCATGCCACCCTTGATCAATATAGCTCTCATATGAAGCTTCAGTCTAGTACAGTTTTCTGGGGTTGAGTCACATTATTTATCAGAAAAACAGTAGAAAAGAGTGGAAAGAAAAGGGGCCTCCTCAGAGTTGCTTTTTGTGTCATTCCAAACCATTTTCTTGAAAGGTAGCAGAGCTTATTCTCAAAATAGAATTGGCTAGAGTCCTCAGCTTAGACCTCATAAACACTCTGATATCTCTCAGAGCTTAATACCCCCTAGAATATGATTTAAGTCTTCTCTCGGAAGCAATTGGACTTAGGATGTATGAACCAGTCTCTGGGGGATTTAGGATGATGCATTATTATTTTCCACAGTCACCTACACAGCACCCCGAGGTAAGATGCTGATATGTCTAGTGTCATACAGGCAAGCAGTGTCAGAGCTAAGATTCAAATTGTTTCCAGACATATTTCTGATCCCTTCAGATGCAGAAGGCTGTCAGTCTCAAAGACTGTTACTCAAAGTGGCCAGAGCTCCACCAGTCACTAAGCAAGAGATTTCTGTATGCATTCTGTCAGAAGCAGATAAGGAGCCAAGCAGCATTAATGGGATCTGTGGTAGCCTACAGCTCTGAGGTGCTGGTTTCTGCCTGGGATGGCATAGAAAGGAAGGGAGTGGGAGTGGGTTTCTCAGTCTGTAAATTCTGTCTGGGTACAATGTCTATGCTGCATCTTGAACTGATGTTCTCTTCTGACATTTTCAAGTCCAAGCACATTGAATAGTTTGGTGTGCAAGTGGGCATGACTAGACTGACTGCAGATTGTCCTTCAGACAAAGCCTGGGCAGTCCACAGAGCATGCAAGGATTTGAGGAACCCCTGCACTCACCTATCCAGTGAAGGATAGGCAAACTAACACTGCAGAACCAGCTGTCTTTGTTCAAGGCAGCAAACTTGTACTTGTTTCCTTTTACATGCATCTAGAACAGCAGCTGCCAACCTTATCTGCATCATAGAAAAGTCCTGGAGTACAAGATCAGCCTGGTTTGTTATAATGGAGTCCATACTACTGCACAGAGCCAACTAAAATGATTATGAGAACAGGAAGGCATTCTCCTTCCCAAGACACCAGTACTTAATCTGATACTCTCTGTATTGTTGTTTCATGGTTTGCTGTGGATTTTTACTGCACTTCCTTTAGGACTCAGGGCTGCTGGGTGGCCAGCGGTAGAAGAAAGCAGACCTGCAGCCAGAATTAGAAAGCTGACAGGGAATAAAGACTTCACAGAGGCAATTGCAGGGTTGGACAGTGAGGAAAAAAGAACTCATCAGCTACAAGGTTTATAAAAGAGAAGTGTTGGGGAGACAGTGTCCCAGAACAAGCTGACTGATCGAGTTCTGAAGGGAAGTCATTAATTTATAACAGGGATAAGCCTAGTTCTTGCATTTTCTTCATGTAGGATCCTGGTTAGACACTGCTTTGCCCTAATCTAAGTAAGTTTCTTGTACCCAGTCTCTCTCATAGCCCTTTACCCAGAACCCTTCATAAGGAGAAGAAATGGGCTGAGAATGGGTGCACCAAATGCACCTCACCAATGTAAATGTTAATGTTGCCATGTGTTCAGTTTGACAGCATAGTCAAGAATTCTCAAAGCCTTAAGTAATACTTTGTTAGTAGTAGAATTCATTCATTTTTCTTCTATATGTATGTTCCCCAGCTTCATGGTTTCCTGTAAGGAAACGGGCTCTAATTTGTATGCTGCTTCTGAAGCATGACCTTGGTGTGTCTTGTGTATTGATTAAGACAGAAGAGATACCTGAGTGTTTCAGCTCTAGCAGATCATTTCAGTATTATGTCCACTTTAAACAGCTTTAATTTGGTTCTTATATAAATATCACACCGCCAAATAAGGTTTTTTGTCTGTCAGTGCAGTTTAGCCACACAGGACAGTTTGCAATTAGCTCATGGGCTGTTCTGGAGCTCTAAAGGCACAGCTGGCATACACAAACAACCTTTCTTTCTATCCTTGCCTTCTCCAGTTCTGTCTGCCAGAAAATTTGGCTGTGCACACAGACCTCATGTTCACTTTGCCACCCTCTCCTCCCCTTCCCTCTCAAGACCTGCTGGTCTATGAAGGGGGAGCTGTGGTTTTGCCTTGTTTGTTGTACACTGTGTAGCAGTGGCAGATGAAAAAATTAATTGTAGATGAAGATACAAAAGCCCATGAGCTCTTCTCTCTGAAACCTTGTGCTATGGCCCTTTTTCTTTCTTAAGTTTAGAACTCTATACTAACCCAAGAAATGACTGCACCTTGTGGATACAATCAAACCTTTACTAAATAACCTTCAGCCGTTCCCACCATGTAATTCCTTTACGTTTAATTATTATTTTTGCTGTTGTGAAAAAATACTGTGCTGCACTCTCAATGACAGGATTTATTTCTGTTTAACCAGTCAACCTGAGTTTTGGAAGGAAAGGGTTATACATGATCAGAAACATCACTCTGATGTACAAAGTTGTCTTTGCCCTTCTTAGAGGCATTAATAGAGTGATTCTGGTGTGGGCACAGTTTCCCTCTGAACAACATGGAGGTACACACTAAGATAAGTGACATCTGCAGTAAGGGAGCAGCATCAGAACTGCTGTCCTTGATGTGCTTGTGTTTCTTAAGGCAGAGATAACTGAATAGAGGCTATTGTTTTGGTGCGTTATAAACCTGTGAAAGAGAAGGTTGAGAGAAGGGGGGGGAAACCTGCTTGTAAATGCCACTGTCTCCCAAATGTCCCAAATGTACAAGGACATTCTAAAAGAACACTAATCCCGTGACTAGTCTTCAAGATTTTAGTGGGACCACTGATGCTCAAAATTAAACATGCCCTTAGGAGCATGTCTTCATGAAGTAATGCTAAGAAGCAGCATCTCCCATTGGCTGCTGACAGTCATCTCTTTCTCACCCTGTATGCCTCCTGATCATGCAGAAAAATGCTTTCTGTGAAGCAATGATGTAATTCAGTCTCATAAAAAAAACAGCACTTGAGAAAACAGCCACAACGATTTTACATCCCACAAAAGTGATATATAACAACCTCATCAGTCAACATTTTAACTAATTTACACCATCCTGTTGCAGCAACAGTGAGGATTTTAGGCTTTAAAATAAACTAAAAAGATGCTATATCACATCATTAAAGCTGTCACTAAATCATTGCTAAAATATTGTTTTTATTTTGTCTCTTGAAAATCCATAATGTAAAAAGGAATGAGCAGTAGGTTAATAAAGAGAATAAAGCAAGCTCCCACAAAGAGAAGGGAGGGTTATGTAAGGGAACCCTGTGCACCCCTTGAAATGTCTGTGCATCTAAGATATCAATCTGTCACAGGCAGTATAGGCTGACCTTGTTCACTGGGTAAAGCTGAAATGGAAAATTGAACTGCAGCTTTGGGATCATAGGGGCAGCCAAAGGTCATCTGCCACTCAGGAACTGCCAATGCATATTCCCTGCTGACTTCGTCTAATCCATGGCTAGCTGCTTTCAGTCACCTAGATAGGATCTTTACACTGTACCAATGGCCTCCTTCAGGGGAGCATCTCCCTGAGTAATTTTCTGCAAAATACTGTTTCATTTGGGCACATCTTAAATGTTGCTTAAAATAATGAAAGGAAATAAAGTGTTTTGAATATTAAACATGTTTTTCCGGTTCATAAAGATCATGTATATCTGACTGTGCCCTATTCTGAATTCCTGCTAAGGATTAAATGCACCATTACAAGCAGACTTGAGGAAAAAAGACACAGGATGAGGGCTTGAACTTCAGGTTTTCTTTAAGATCCTGTGCTGATCTCATCACTGCTCACAGAGCGGTATGGCATCAAAACATCTAGCAGTGCTTTTCACAAAACTACAAGACAGTCAAGATGTAGAAGTCTGATTTCATTTTTATCAGGATAAATGAATTTTAAGAATTTTCCAGTAACAGTCTTATATCCTCATTAAACAGGATTCTATCAAATCAATACAAAAGAGTAAAACTGTGAAGTCATATCTGCCCTAAGTGTGGGCTATCTGTTGGTCTAGACAACACACAGATTTTATATATACAGCCATGCCATTAAAGAAAGTAGAAATACGTGGTATCCAGCATTAGACACGTTGCCAGAGTTCCTTCCTCTGAGCACTGCAGCCTGTTAGAGGTTTATCCCCTTGTGCGTCAGAAGGACTTGCATCTTCATAAACTGAAACCACATGCACAAATACACATACACACTTTTTTTTTCTCTCTTCCTATTTATACCTCTTAGATTCTTTGAAGTAAAAGATCTGGTCTTTTATTATATCAAGCATGAATGTATCTCCTATATTTAGCAACCTGAAAAAAACTCTTTGCACAGGTGCATCCTAAACCATTCTGGCTTCTAGCTATTGTTATCTATCCTAGTTTCTTCTAAATTGTATGGCATTGTGTTTCCTAGAGACATTTGTATGTTGTCTGTTTCTTATTTTGTTCTTATTTCAAGTTAATTTTGGGTGTTTCTTTGATAAATGTGTTGATGCTTCCTATATATCCTGAATAGAATAATTTGTTTTTCATATTGCAGTATCTCTAGGGCCCTGCACTTCATGTAATCCTTTACACGTGTCTATTGCAAATGCAATACTACTTTAAAATCATAATAATAACTATGAATATTTGCATTAGGTGCTATATACCTATGAATTTAACTTTAATTATTCACATCTCCCCAGTATATGGAAGGAAAATGGGGACACCTCTGTACTTCTTGTAAGAACTTCTAAGCTCTTTGAAGTCTTTTGAAAGATATTTTTAGGTGAAGGCTCAGTTTCTGTCAGTCACAGGTATAAAAGGAAAGTGACTGTGCACGTGTTGTGTGTATGCATGTGTATCTGTAAACAAACTTATTTAAGAGTTCCTTGACTATTTCCCAGGAATATTGATTGCTGAGATACTGATTATCAATTAGGATTGTCTGTCATACAGAGAATATTCATTACTTCACAAAGATGCACAGAGCTTCATGGGGTTTGACTCGAAATATCTGAAACTGGTTTGCATAACTTCATGAATTAACATAAATAACTCAAGACTGTAGTTTAATTATGATACAGGTATGATTTTAGAGTATACATCACTCAAAATGGAAACTGTTTAGCATAGTTATAATTCTCAAGAAGATAAAAAGCAGTTCAATAAGTATTTCTGTTCTGGGGAAAAAGCAAAATGCTCTAGTGACATCACAGGATAAGGAAAAGCATTTTCTGCTTCAATTGTAGCTGGAGGTTAAACAGAAGCTACTGAAGTTAAACAAATTCAAGTTACCATCTGTAGTTACCTTGCATCTAAAAGCCTTGAAATCAAGGATCTCTTTGGATTATTGCTAGTAATTTTTTATTTTCCTTGGAACAACTAGAGAAATTCTGTGAGCATGGAAGACAATTCTTGTTATATCATTATCTAAGGAGAGTAAATAAGCCAACCTGGGAAATATAAACTTACAGGAAAAGCAATACAACAATAAATGGACCTCAATTAAGAAAGTATTAACCAAGGTTAGTATAATAAAAGACAATCAGAAAGAGAAAAGAAAAATTATTCCCTTCAAACACAGTTTCATTTTAATAAGAAGAAAATTTCTTATGATAAATATTGTTCATATTTTATATTGAAAATAATGTAAGACAAATATTTAGCATTATTTTTTATTTTTATATGAAAAATGGGGAAATAAAAATTTACCAATAAATCAAAAGGGCTAAGTACTAGCTAGATAACACTTCTCAAACAAAAATGTAGAAGGAATCTTCTGCTATTCTGAAGAGGTCAGTTTCCTTTTAGTTAGTATATAGTGAATAAATATATATATACAACAATACATATATAAAAAAAGTTTTCAGTTGACACAGAAATTAGAGTACTGATAAATGCTGAAATAGTAAATTTTATAGAAAGTAAAGTGGCAAAATCCAAAAAAGGTCCTCAGACTTTATGCACAGACCTATATCAATCCATAGGTAAAGTCCTTCCATTGCTTCAGCCTGTAGTGTTGATAAAATTCCCCACTGATCCTGTACCCATTTGAAAATGACGTGAAGAATATTGATACAGAAAGAGTACAGAGAAATTCCACAAGGTGTTTAAGCAAGTGAAAAGAAAAATATATGTTAAAAGACTGAGGAAACTCTATGTATTTCTTTATAAAATAAAAACCTAAAGTAAAATTGTCCGTGGCAGTTCTGAGGTTGTAGCTAACAATCATTTGTTCTGAACGACATTTGAACAAGAACTAACCTCAGGGAAGCCCTGAAATCTGTATTATATAAGCAGTAATGATTGCTGAGATTGTTTTGGGTTTATTAACTAGGAATTTATGAAAACCTGCATCTTGGCCAAGATACCATCACAGAAAAAATTTCTAAAGCTAATACCTGAAAAAACCTAGAAGATGATACTGAGCACCAGGTAAGGGTGAACTGTTCATTTTGTTGGACATCATTAAGGAAAGAAAAATATATCCCATTTAGTTTAATTCATTGATGCTGAAATCTCATCATGTTTTGAGAAATCCTGTATATCTTAAATATTTTATTTTCTGTTTCTTTTACTAACAAGAAGAAAAAATTCTGATTTAATTTTTTAAAAAATGTTTTCCTGAGAAATGGGAGACACAGAATGGAGATCCTCTTCTCAGGGTGGATGGTGAGAGATTAACTCAGTCCAGAGAATGACACTTCACTGGAAGTATTCAAATTGGCATTTCTTATAAACATCAACAATACACAACACAGAAACCAGATACAACCTTTGTCTTAGGTTAAACCTTTATCAAACCCTGCAACTAGGAAACAACTTCTCTCTGTGTACTGGTATACAATTAAACATTTTTAGAACTTTGTATAAATGGATCTGAGAATATTTTACAAAAATATTCTTCTGACATTAGAGAGATATGTATAACTGTCAACTCATTTTACATGAGAGAATACCAAGTGTGAGAGAAATTAAGTCATTTTCTTGATATCTTGGAGGAAGGCAATGAGAAATATGGGACTAAATAGCAGTGCCTGTGATACTGGTGTGAACTGCTGCTGCTGGCTGAAAATCCTGTGTATCTGACCAGCGCAACGAGGAAACTATGGCTTATCCTCCTCACAGATCTGGTAGTTTCCTTGATTTCCTTCTGGTTAGTCAGAATTACAAGTAATTCGTTTCTTAACTCAGTCCAAAACTGCACACACCATTTATGGACCTGCACCTTATTGCATTTATTATTTTCTCTTTCAAGAGGATTCAGACCAATTCAAAGGTTACACTCTTTTTAGGTAAGTCTTCCAAAACAAATGCTTTTATATATGGCCTCTGATTTATGGCATCAGTCCCTAAATATTGAATCAAAAGCCACTTTAAAATTGATAATCTCAATTGAACCCAAATAATAGGGTCCTGTCCTGAAATTCTAGGACTAATGCTGGAATAAATTGGCTTTAAATTAGCATCACAAGCTCATTTGTTCTTTTGTATATCCTGTTTAGACTGCATTCTTGCCTTGAAAATATATGTTGAAAGACATGGTAAGGTTTGTTTGTTAAGCAATTGAAATTTCTGAACATCAGAAAGCAATAATTAACTTAAAGTAAATGTTTCAGTTTTAAAAGAAATAATTGTAAGTAGAATAAATCATACAGTGGAATTAAAAATCTTTTTTTAAAGATAAAAATATATTACTTTTACTATCAAAATACTCTTTCAACTGTTCTATGAATAGTAGTATGGTTTGTAGAATTAAAAATTGAAAATGGTCCCTAATGTTTATGGTGAAAGACAAGAACTGTAATGATACTGTTAGAATAAGAAAAAGGTGGGCATCCTTTTTTGCAATTGTTTTACTTTAGAAATCTCATTTTGAGTTCATAATCGAAATATCCATTGCAACATTAATAACAATGTTGAGACACAGCATAGAAGCTAAAAATTCTGGGAAATTTTGTCTGGCCAGTAAAACTCTTTTGTATTTATCTTCCTGACAGTTGTAATGACAGATGCGTAGTATCAGATGTAGCTGGATCCTCTCTTACCGTACCTGCCAGCAGGAAGTGAGTGAGCTGTTCCAAAATTTACTAACAGCAGTGTGATCAACATGACATCATAATGAAACTTGGGAGCATATTAGAATAATATGTCAGATGTCAGACCAGGAACCGTCATTTTTGCAGTGGCTCTAAGCAGAATATGGCGTTTTTCTGAGAATACAGCAGGGCTCTTTGTTCCTCCAAGGATTGCTCATGTAACAGTGCAATCTTCTGATTTAAACCCTCACAAGCATGGCTTGTGGAATAGCTTGTGGAATAAAGCACATTGATTAAATAATTCAAAATACTGTAGAGGGAAGTGATGTGTAATCCCTGTTCTTGTAATTACTCTGCTTGAGATCAGGCAAGGTGGAGCATGGCAGCAGATAGAAATGCTCAATCTATTAAGGCCCACTGCTGGGAGGTGCAGAGCTCCTCTTGAAGCTCTCACTGGAGTTGCAGTGCGTGAGCAAGTCCCTGGAACAAGCTTTCATTTGCCAAATATAGACACAGAGCATTTTTGTTCAGGACATTTATATTAGTCTTCTCTGCATTCTATACATAGCTGCTGTTCCTTTTTATGGCTTGTTCTCTGAGGGGGGTATTCACACCATCTAACTTCTGGCATCTAACTTGGGGACCTAAATTAAGATTGTGGGCTTCACACTTAGTGTTGCTTCAACAGGCAATTCAGAGCTAGTCAGCCCTAAATATCTGCTGTTTCAAAAAGGCGACAAGCAACTACAGTAAATTGTAGTAGACAGTCTTTATTATCGTAGCAGAGATTGTATCAAAATACCATACCTCGATGAACATACACATTTTAATCAAGGTATAAAATCACAAATAGCGGGCGTCAAATACTGCAGACAGCTCACTTTGCTAAAGGTAGATGATGGAAACATATACATGTATATACATGTTTGTATGTGGTATGTCTGTGGTAATTAAGGTTTTACGCACTCACTGCTTAACTTCAAAACACACATTTTATTTCAGAAAATTAAGTTTAAATCATTTGATAGTATTGTCATTATTTTTACTTATTTTGCTGTGTTTTTTAAGGCTACTCATTTTTAAATGTTGTCTTGTCTGTTTGGCTTTAAAAGTGTGTTGTGCACGTCTTTTAACGAAAAAGCATCACTGAGGTCAATGAGAGCTGCTGAAGTGCAGTGTCTCTAAAAATTGGTCCACCTTTATGTGAACCTTTAGATTATGGGGTTTCTCATTACCAGTCTACATGCAGATCTACAGTTTTTAATAAGCAGTGATAGTGAGCTCATGGCATGCATGACAGAATTAGGACACAGGGCTGTCCTCAACAGCAGACAAACAGAGCCCTGGGGTCTACCTACTTCTTCTGTCTGCCAGGTGACAAGTGGCAGCAAAGGGCTGGGTAGACTGTGGGGAACAGCAGTGGGGGCATGAGAGATGAGAGGGAATTCGGAGGCCGAATGGGAAAGGTAATGCACAAGAAGTTAAAACAAACAAACAAGCAAACCAAACAAACAAAAACCCAACCCAAAAAAAGAAAACAGCCCCACCCTCACCCCCAACTTTTTGTAAATCCTATAAGCTGGGAATATAAAGGATTTTATATAAATATTAAGGTCAAAAGTTATTCTTACTCTAATTTCAGCCTTCTTACATGAGCAGAAGAGGGTCACATATAGGTAAGCTGTAGTTACTAAGGAAAATTCCCGGTCAGACTGGAAGACATCTGGTGAATTTAAGTGGTCTGGATCCCATCCTTACTACTGAGAGTTTTAAATGCAGAAATGAGAAATGATATGAGGTACTATTCTCACATGGCGTCACAGATGGTTGAGGTCAGAAGGGACCTCTGGAAGTCACTTGGTGCAAGCCACTTTTTAAAAAAAGGCCAGTTGTCCAGAACCATGTCCAGATGGCTTTTTAATTTCTCTGTGGATAAAGACACCACTATCTCTCTGGGCAAACTCTGCTGGTGCTTGCTCACTCTCACAGATAAAAAGTCTTTGCTGATGTTCAAAGGGAGCTTCCTGTGTTTCAGTTTGTGCCCATTGCCTTTTTTCCTGTCACTGGGCACCACTGGAGAGAGCCTGGCTCCATCTCCTTCACTTCCTTTCTTTGGATATTTGTACATATTTATGAGACCCCCCACCAAGACTTCTTTTCTCCAGGCTAAACAGCCTTTCCAGGTCCCTTAGCCTTTCCTCATACCAGAGGTGCTGCAGTCATCCTTGTGGCCCTTTAGAGGACTTTCTTTAGTATCTTCACATGTCTCTTGTCTTGGGGGGCTCAGAAGTGGACACAGTACTACAGGTGTGTCCCTGCCAGTGCTGAGTAGCAGTTCACAAGAATGCTGTGAAGATAGGAATCTGAAAGATTATGAAGATATCCAGTACCCCAATGACTGGAAAACAAAATAGATTACAAAAATAAACACAGAAAGAATCTGAGCTAAAGTAGTAAGTTCAGTCTTAATTATGTTGTTACATAAGCCTTGTGTATTTGACTTTCAGAAGACAATAACATTACTTTAAGGGAGCATAAGTTTCTTTTGTCTCAGATTTCGCAAGCTTAAAAACTAAAGTAGAGTTTAAAAAATCCTGTGAGGAATAACACTGGCACACCTATGATTTATTCAGGAGGTTTTGAAGGTGTTCAAGAACATGGGAAAGATGTCATTAGGATTTCTTGTTTCTCTTAAGAATACCGAAAGAGGAATCCTGCCTCAGCAGGGATCTCTGTTGCATCTATTCCCTTATGCTAAAAGCCCTACAACCACTGCTCCTCCTTTATGTTCCTCTCCCAGACTGCTTCATCTGCTCATGCTGTGTATTTTCCCTCTCAAGCTATTCCTCTTGATGCAGGCAATCAGACACAGCACCCATCGTCATGTTTCCACGTATCTGCTCTCCACCTTATATCCCAAGGAACTGCTTGACTTCCCATCTCTAGTCAACACTTCTTACAAAACGACCTCTCAAACAACCTCTCCCTCTTATTCTTCCCTCCATGTTCCTTCCCTCTTGTTCTTTCAATAACAGTCATTATGAAACAAACATGCAGCATGAAAACTGTTAACCAGTATTTTTGCCTCAAATTTTGTTAAAAAACCACTAGAATCTTAGAAAACTCACTATTATCATTGTACCAGAAACATGTGTTTCTGCATGTAGCCATATAAATTTCTTGTTTAAAATCTACACTGTGATATAATATTTTTTTTAATATTCAGAGTATCTGGACAAACACAGGTCACAAATGCAGAGAATAACTTAAAATCATCTAAATTCCATCAGACAGTTACAAAAATGGTTTGCCGTTTTATGGATATATTCTCTTTCTAGAGGCAGATCATGACATATCTATTAAATTGCAAATGGAAATAGAATATGCAGTATTTTTTCACTGTAAAATTTTAAAATTCAGGGAACAACTTCAATACAAGGAATAAAAGTTGCATTCAGTCTTAATTGGTTATTTTCCAGGCTTTGTAGATATTGACTTTGGATTCAAAGAGGGCCCATGCATTTGTTTTCTGGCTTTATTCATTTTTTAATCACAGATGTTCATTTGGGTACATTTGTCTTCTAAAATGCAAGAGGTTTTGTCACATCTGGCTGCCCCAAAAAAGAGCATCCCTAAATGAGAAAAAGAAGAGTAGAAGTCATAATGTGATTGAATACCAGTTTAATTATTTCAGATCTATTCAGGGATGTAAGGGCAGGAACTACTATAAAGTGCTAAAATAAGTGTATCCTACAGAAATCTGTCTTAGTCATTGCACAATACTGCCTTGCACAAATCTTCATTATTTGCAATATGCTTAAATAAGGATTGATCAAATACTTAATCGTTCATAGATCTGTGTGGTCATCTGACTTTGAAATTTGAATGAAACGAAGTTCTGTCCTTGCTACTAACAGAGAGGATTTCATTTGTGGACTTGTGGATGAAAGTGGCTCACTGAATCATCATGGATCAAATATAGGAGGGAAAAACGTCTGCCTAGAAATTTCTAAATCCAGAGTTTTATAATTAAGGTACAATATGCTTGCAATGGGAAAATGTATTTTCCTTTTTATATTTTATCTGTATTTTTGATAGACTGGGGAAAGGAGGGTTCATATCAGTCATTTAATGGAATTGACAAAGTAAATTATGGTTTTTTTCATTTGGTTCCTTAGTGCAATGTTCTGTTTTCTGTACTACTGTCATAGTGGTCTAGTGATCACTGAGAGAAGAATGATAGTGAAGTGTTCAGCTCTACATTTACATATGTTAAGAATTTTTATGGTCCAAATTTTTCTCAGTGATGTTTATTTCTAGGGAGAAGCTTCCCACTCAGTAGCTATTATGTAAATCTTCCTGGTTAATCACCACCTGACATTTTGCCTTGACTGATGGGCTAATGCCTTTGCTCAGCTGATATCTGTAACTTGCCTTCTCAGTGTCACTGTGTTTGGACAACTTTTACCATGAACAAAGACACTGCAGGAAGGATGTACACGTTGGAAGAGTATAAACCAGTTATTTTTGGCTATTACGCACAACAGAAAATGTGGACCAAAAAAAAAAAGAAAGAAAGAAAAGAAAGTAGAATAAGTACTAATATGCTTACAATCCCCTGTAAATCATGCAGCAAGTCTGTGGTGGCCAGACAGCCTCCATTGCTAATCCTCAGTGCTGCTGATATGCCATCTTTATGCCTTCTCATGTCAGTCTTTTTGTCTTGGAATCATAGAGACGCCAACTATCCCTGACTCAAACTTACCTCTGCCTATCATTTTACTCTTCTTTTCTAGCTTAGTACTTTTTCACAGCTCTTTCTCACAACTTACCTGTTTTCTCAGAAGTTGGAGGCAAGATTATACAACCATGTTATGTCAAAATGTGTTGGGGTCCCTCCCCTGCCGTGTAGCCCTGGGAGAGGGGCCCTGAGGGCACAGACACGGGGCTTCCCTGTCCCTGCTCAGCCTCGTTCCCATTGGTTGGTTTGTGTTCCCTGCGCGGGCAGAAGGACCCTTGGTCCCGTGACTGGAACAGTTCCTGGGCAGAGCTCCGGCCATGCGGCTGGAGAAATAAACATCTCTCTGAAACAGCTAGCAAGAATCTGTCTGTCCATATATATTTCCTTTCCACGGGACTCCTGGTTTGATATATGCATGTTGCAGGATCCCCACTGCAACAAACCAACACAATCCTTATTGGGCTGATACCCAGTTACTGCTTGATGCTCTACCTGAATCAGAAAAGCAATTAGTTATAAAGACACCTGTGAATATGGCTGAAGATGATTGCAGGATAACACAGGAGGATGTTAAAAAGGTACTTCCTCTTCAGGATCCAGAGTGGGGCCCTAATGAGCCAGATGAAATGGCACAGTTAAAAAGGTACTGGGGATTCATAATAAAAGGGCTAGAAAGAGCAATCCCTAAAGCCATAGACTGCTCAGCCCCGTATGCTATGAAGCTGGGTCCCTCTCAAACACCTTCTGAATTTTTAGACAACTTGCGAGATGCGATGCGTTGCCATGCCACCTCGGATCCTGGACCGGAAGAAGGAGTGCAGCAATTGGTAAATTTATTTTTAGGACAATCCACAGGAGACATCCGGCAGAAGCTTCAGAAGATGCAAGGTCCAACAACCCGGAATCTAGAGACTTTGCTTAGTGTGGCACGGAGCATTTATAGCAATTGGGGAGAGGGAATGCAAAAATTAATAAGGGTGGTAGTATCTGGACAAACACAGGTCACAAATGCAGAGAATAACTTAAAATCATCTAAATTCCATCAGACAGTTACAAAAATGGTTTGCCGTTTTATGGATATATTCTCTTTCTAGAGGCAGATCATGACATATCTATTAAATTGCAAATGGAAATAGAATATGCAGTATTTTTTCACTGTAAAATTTTAAAATTCAGGGAACAACTTCAATACAAGGAATAAAAGTTGCATTCAGTCTTAATTGGTTATTTTCCAGGCTTTGTAGATATTGACTTTGGATTCAAAGAGGGCCCATGCATTTGTTTTCTGGCTTTATTCATTTTTTAATCACAGATGTTCATTTGGGTACATTTGTCTTCTAAAATGCAAGAGGTTTTGTCACATCTGGCTGCCCCAAAAAAGAGCATCCCTAAATGAGAAAAAGAAGAGTAGAAGTCATAATGTGATTGAATACCAGTTTAATTATTTCAGATCTATTCAGGGATGTAAGGGCAGGAACTACTATAAAGTGCTAAAATAAGTGTATCCTACAGAAATCTGTCTTAGTCATTGCACAATACTGCCTTGCACAAATCTTCATTATTTGCAATATGCTTAAATAAGGATTGATCAAATACTTAATCGTTCATAGATCTGTGTGGTCATCTGACTTTGAAATTTGAATGAAACGAAGTTCTGTCCTTGCTACTAACAGAGAGGATTTCATTTGTGGACTTGTGGATGAAAGTGGCTCACTGAATCATCATGGATCAAATATAGGAGGGAAAAACGTCTGCCTAGAAATTTCTAAATCCAGAGTTTTATAATTAAGGTACAATATGCTTGCAATGGGAAAATGTATTTTCCTTTTTATATTTTATCTGTATTTTTGATAGACTGGGGAAAGGAGGGTTCATATCAGTCATTTAATGGAATTGACAAAGTAAATTATGGTTTTTTTCATTTGGTTCCTTAGTGCAATGTTCTGTTTTCTGTACTACTGTCATAGTGGTCTAGTGATCACTGAGAGAAGAATGATAGTGAAGTGTTCAGCTCTACATTTACATATGTTAAGAATTTTTATGGTCCAAATTTTTCTCAGTGATGTTTATTTCTAGGGAGAAGCTTCCCACTCAGTAGCTATTATGTAAATCTTCCTGGTTAATCACCACCTGACATTTTGCCTTGACTGATGGGCTAATGCCTTTGCTCAGCTGATATCTGTAACTTGCCTTCTCAGTGTCACTGTGTTTGGACAACTTTTACCATGAACAAAGACACTGCAGGAAGGATGTACACGTTGGAAGAGTATAAACCAGTTATTTTTGGCTATTACGCACAACAGAAAATGTGGACCAAAAAAAAAAAGAAAGAAAGAAAAGAAAGTAGAATAAGTACTAATATGCTTACAATCCCCTGTAAATCATGCAGCAAGTCTGTGGTGGCCAGACAGCCTCCATTGCTAATCCTCAGTGCTGCTGATATGCCATCTTTATGCCTTCTCATGTCAGTCTTTTTGTCTTGGAATCATAGAGACGCCAACTATCCCTGACTCAAACTTACCTCTGCCTATCATTTTACTCTTCTTTTCTAGCTTAGTACTTTTTCACAGCTCTTTCTCACAACTTACCTGTTTTCTCAGAAGTTGGAGGCAAGATTATACAACCATGTTATGTCAAAATGTCCCTGATGAGAGGAACCCTAGGAGAAAGATTATGCACCAGTGACATTAGGAGATGGACACTATTTAGTGAGGAGAGCTTTTGGGACTCTAAGTAGGAAGGATGAAGTGCTAGTCATCCTGAACATACAATAGTCAGGCTTATGTGAAATTAAAATGGCCGAAGCCTCACCTTTGTAGCAGCTAAATTTTAGGGTGAAGCTCCAAAGAAATGGAGGAATAAAAGTAAAAGAGTCTCTCAGCTTCCCCTCAAAACATTTCCCTCAGTGCGCCATGTATTTCAGAACCCTCCATTTTTCTACAAATTCACCTCAAAAAATTTAACTATCACACATTTGAGCCTCCCCTTCCTAGGAGATTAGAAGACCATCTGCTCAGGTTTAGACAACACAGTAGTTAAAATGCTGGCATCCTTTCTGCTCTAGCACTTTCATGGCTGTTGCAATCAAAGGAGGCGAATAAGAGATAACACCTCCACGTGTGTGAGGTGAGGGAGGAATGCTGAACACCAACAACATGGTAATGAGTAGGAGAATGTGTAGATGGAGAAAGGAAAGACTCGATTGCTGTAGCAGAATATCAAGTCAGAGGCAAATGAAAATAGTCTGCCCAAAAATTAAAGAAAAATAATTCAAATTCCATCAAGAAAATGAGAAAGTGGAAAAATGGAATACGTCGAAAAGAAAGGGTCTGAATGCTGTAACTGTACCAAGGATTCTTCTGAGAGGATCCAGAGGGATGAGGGGTGTTCACCTAGAAGAACAGAAATGTCCAGAGAGGTCACAGATTGTGCCTAGAAATAAAAGGAAAAAAAAAAAAAAAAAAAACCCAGTAAGAAATAAAGTGTCCTAGTATAAATTATTTGTGCTGTATCATCATTATCATGCCAGAAGAGTAGGTCTTTTACATGCAGTATAATTCAAGATATTCAAGATAAGGGTAGATAGGCTAAGATATGTATGTAGAAGCACATAGAAATAGGTATCAGAGATTTAAATAATCAGTGAATATACAGCAGATAAAATTCACATCAGGCAGGCTGGATGCCATCTGTCGCAGTTAGGTTTCCATGAGATGATTGGAAATAGATGTCAACAGCTTCCTGGTTAAAACTATCTATTTGAATATTCAAGAAAAAGTGTTTCTCTGCTATTATAATCACTATTTCTGTTTACATTTTTTGCATGTAGACAGTAGGAATACATCAGTATATCCTTACGAAGCTTTGTGGCAGAGCAATAAAGGATTCTGCTTTATTCTTGAAACTGATTTATTAAGTTTCAAATCCTTCCTAAGGCAATTTCCTTTTTCTGAATAAAGAGTATGTTAATCTACTAGTCTCAAGCTCTGTTTCTTTCTCTGTGCACTAAACCTAATATTGAGGCTATCATTCTCCTTTAGTTCCAGGAGAAACAAAAATTTAAATACAGAGGGTTTTTTAAATAAACTCCTCAACCTTTATGCAGGAAAAAATAAGATAAATACTGGAAAGCACTTTAGTGGACTAATATCACAAATGTTTTATTACATTCATTAAGCATTTAGACAAAACATGTTATTGTTCCTAGCTTTGTGTAGTCAAAAAAAATAAACTCAAAAGCCTGTGTTGCTCTAATAGGTTGCTCTCCAGAAAAATCTTTCCCATTAGCAAACAGTGCTTTGATTGATTTATGAATGAGGTGATGTGGTGTGATACATGAATTAAATCATAATATACTGCATTATTTTTGTGGCAACTTTTGGTTTCATCCTGTGCTATGTATTTCAATAGGAATTGTGTACACTATTTCAAATAGAATAAAGCAAATTAAAATTAGGAAAGGGTTGTTTCTGATGCATGTGTATTTTTACATTAAATATTAGCCAATACATAAGCCAAACATACTGCATTTCTTTGGTTTTCTGTCAACAACAAAAATTACTAGAGCTTTTAGTTTACTCTTTTACTCAAGCAACAATATATTACAGGATACTTTCTGCAATACAGTAAACACAGAACTCCCCACTGATTGCAATTTTAAGACAGAAGATGTGGTTAGTTTGATTTAAAATTTCATGTTTTCATTTAAAAAGGAAAAAAGAAAATTCTGCAAACCATTGCTACCAGGATAGCAGTGTATATTGAAAAAACTGTTCCATTTTACTTTTTGTGTCTTTTTACTGTTAGTCTGACACTATTGTTTGTTCTGATAACCATAAATATACACTCATGCCTAAAGATGGCACATCTTACATATTCTAGCTGACCACCCAGTAATTTGGCTGATCTATTTGTATATGAGAGTATATTTTATATGTATATCATTTTTTATACATTATGTATTCATCAGGTCTAGTGGAAGGTGTTCCTGTCAATGGCAGAGGGGTTGGGACTTCAAGGTGATCTTTAAGGACCCTTCCAAAGCTTAATGTTCTTTGATTCTATGTAAGAATAATACTTAGTGGTGTACTTGGATTCCACATTACTGTTGTAGGATGAACTCTCCAAAACCATGGAAAATTCAAGGTCTTCTGCAGTTATAGTCCAAACTTTTTTTGATCTAGCAAGCAAACTTTAAAAAAGCAAAAGCTGTGCTGTGCTGTAATTCCTGAAATTATAGATACAAGTCAAATTTAATTCCTGTTTGGACTATAGTGTCATATTCAGAATAGAGGCTCAGTATTCTCTATGAGTGTTTGAATGATACCACTGTACTGATATCAAGAACTTTTGGTCTGTTGGCTGTCTTGGAAGGTACAAAATGGGAAAAAAAAGACTAAAAGTGTGTATGTGTGTGTAGTGTGTATATATATATATGTGTATATAATTTTTTAAGTCTAAAATTTACCAACTAAATTCAGAGCAGCTATAACATGAAAATGCACAGAAATTACAGCATAGAAGGTGATTCCTGTAATAGTAAAATATTATGAAATGGGACTATAAGACAAAGGAGAATGTTAGCACATCACAGTATTCAGTAAATTCATAAAAGTAGAAATCAACACACATCTAAGTGGAAGAAAATTAAAACTACATGTCTTGATTGACTACAAGATAAATACAAATCCAAATGGTTAACAGTAAACATTATCTTTAATAGGAAAAAGTTAAAATGTAGCTTTAAATTTCGTCCCATTTTTTTACAGTTTAGTACCCAGAAAAATATATAACAGCTATTAATAAGAAAACAGTCTAAGCAAGTGATACACATGGAAGTTTTAGAAAACACAGTTACATTTTATTTTGTGTGGTCAAGGTCTTGTGTGATATGATCTGGAAGATAACTGCTGTAAAAAGAAAACAGTATTTTTTTATTTTCTCATGGAACCTTTAATGCTGACTTTTTATAGACTCATAGGAAGGCCTGGGTTGGAAAGGACCTTAAAGATCATTTATTTCCTACTCCCCCCCCACAGCTATGACCATCATGGGCAGGGATGACTCCCACTAGACCAGGTTGCTCAGGACCCCATCCGCTCTGGCCTTGAACCTTTCAATGGTTGGAGTGGCTACAACTCCTCTTCTTCTTGTCCAGCTTTTCATCCACAAAAACCCCAAAGTCCTTCTCTGCAGGGCTGCTCTCAATGAGTTCTTCTCCCAGTCTGTGCTCATGTCTGGAATTGACATGAGTACATCATTTGTCATCAGGTTCTTGTAGGCCCACTTCTCAAGTGTGTCCATGTTTCTCTGGATGGCATCCCATCCTTCTGTTTTGTCAACTGCACCACTCAGCTTCATGTCATTTGCAAACTAGCTGATTTTGCACTCAATCTCAATGTCTATGTGATTGATATTAAAGAGCACCATTCCCAAGAAGCACCACTCATCACTGGCCTCCATCTGGGTATAGAGCCATTGGCCACAAATCTCTGGCTGTATTCATCCAGCACATTCCTTATCCACTGAGTAGTCCACCCTTCAAATCCATATCTCTCCAATTTGGAGATAAGGATGTCATGTGGGACCATGCTGAAGGCTGAAGTCCAGGTAGACCATCAGTTGGTCTTACTTTGTCAGTTGACTTTTAACCACTTCACATTGATTTTTCTTCAGGATTCTGGGAAAGTTAGAACAGAAAATGGTAGGACAGACTCTCTAAACATGATTCTTGTTTTCCAGCTGCAGTACATTAGCGCTCTTTGGCAGGTGATTTCTTGATGTCACATAAATACTAATGTTTATGCTGTTATGGAACCAGTATGTACTTTCAATAGTTTGGATCATAAAACTGGTCACACATGTGAGTGTGGACAAGGTCGTCCTATATTCCCTTCATTCTTTCTCCTCAGACTGAGTGAAATTAGTGTTGGGCTATTTCTTCACACTAAAGAAGATTTGAGCTTCTGTCATCTTTTTTAAATCTGAGGATATGTTAGATTGCTAGGATTTGGTGTGGAGATGTCAGTTAAAATATGAGTAGCATCTTGATGATGCACAGTTTTACATCATTGTGTTATATTAAATATTCTACTGACATCAGTCAGGACACTTATGAAAGAAAATTGCTTTTTCATGTCTGAAGGAGATAAAAAGTGAGGAGATAATGATGGCATGTGGGTATTTTGGCAGTCTTCCTGATCTAGACCATTTGCCAGACATTTGGACAATAAAAAAAAAATAAATTATGCTTCCCTACATTTTCAGGTGTTTTGAGAAAATCTAATGGAAACTTTCCCAAATAAAAAAGATGAAGTCTAAAGTTCTTCTTGTGAAATACCATGCTCTTTGCATATCTTTTCAGATATGAAACTTAGTAGCATAGCCCATGCTTTTGCTATCTTTAGACAAAACTAGTTAAATATTTTGTTGTGTGTTAGACTGAAGAGATATTTGGTGAAGAACCCTGTCATGACTTGCTATTGAGAGTATTAGACAGAAAACTCCACAATGCATATATTGAATGATAATGTTGCCTTTGATGACTAAAGAGCTAAATAATCTCTCCTACTTGGAAGAAAACTTCCTTCTTTCTACAATTGCTCTCTCAAATTTAATTTCTTGTTCCTTTCTGCATTACAGGATACAGACAGGTTCCACAGTTAAGGGAATTCTTCTCTAATATGTAAGTAATTGGCTATTACAGTGGTTTTCTTTAAATCCATTTTAATAAAACAAACATACAGAGAAACAATCTAAACAAAAAAAGTCAATCTTAAACCCCCTAAAACATCATCTCCTTAAACGTCACCTACATTCAAGAAAATATTTCTTCCATATAAACAGGATCAATAGTTTTTAATTGCAAAATAGTATAATAAAGAATAGGGCAAGAGGCTCTGAACCATATGAATATCTTTTTCTTTCACAGCTCTTAGGACTCATGTGAGATTTTTTTTCCCCTGTTGTCATGGTTTAACTCCAGACAGCAATTCCAGGAATTCATCAAAGGAATTGCCAGCTGTGATCCAGTTAAGATGTGTTTGTATGAAATGATCAGTGGAGCCTAGATACTTCATTAGGACCTGTCCATACGTACAGCAATAACCTAGGGAGGAGTCAGTATTAAATGCAGAAAGCCCACAGAAGACACAGATAGAAATTTTGTGAAAACTAATGTTCTTTCTCCTGAACTAAAATATCATACACTAGACAGTCCCATGATAATATCTGCTCTATTATATCTGCTATTTCTTCAAACTAAACACAAGCAAAAGTAAACTAAATATACCTAGGCACCTCTAGACTCATAACTGAAGAAGTAAATGGCCACATTCCTAGAGTACTGAACCACACAACTCTGACCTAGCTCATTACTAGAAAAAAAAAATAGTTTAAGTCAAATCCTGACAAACTAAAGCTGTTGAGCAATTTAAACCTGCTTCATACTCCAGTTCAATTGTACCATAAAATCATAGTCACCACTTGCCAAGTCATTTCACCCTATGATAACTGCACAGCATGGGAGAACTGCAATTTCCAGCAATGGGCTGTCATCTGCTGCACTCCACCAAGCACACTCTGCTGTACCATGTCCCTGGCTGGCTGCCAGACTGCTTCAGCACTCCACAACACTCCATGTCCAGCTCATAACTCAGCCTGCTAGTATCAGGACACCATAATGGACATCATTGTGTAAAGAAGGATTTAGCACGGCTGTAACATGATGCAGTTGACACTCATTGTGATACATTACCTTATAAAACCAGGAACATCCACAAGAGGAGAAATAGAATTGGCTGGTCAGATGAGAGTGCAGCCCTATTGTTCTCCAAACCTCTGTATCATATTAAGATACCAGACTTCAAACTGGGTTATGGAAGCAAAATATGTAATGCAACATTTCATATATATAAACACCATAAGATTCCTAGACCAAAGTTTGTCGTATCTTATACCAGTGTAATACTGTTGAATTTACTCTGTGGTTAATGCCCAGCAGGTGTGCTTATTTCAGTAAAATGTTCTGTGTCAGGTTATGCAGCCCTCCACATGGGCTACACTGTCACACTGCATGGGAGGAGACAAAATCCACTATGCACTGAGAAGTCTGTTTTGGTTCTCAATTCAATCTGATGGTCTAAATGAATTCAAAATAGGAGGCCCACAAGAAAGTAAACAGAACCCAACCAAACACATATTTTTTAAATCTGCTTTGTGTGAAGAATGAAAATGGAGAGTTATCAGGTGAAAAAAGCTGAAGACTACATGAGCGAGTTCATGGCCAATGTGGCTTAACTAAGCAATTGGCACCCAGACAACTAGATGAGGTTTCACAGCCTAATAAATCCAGAACCATCACTAGCAGATGAGCAGCTCCAGCCTCCCTTTGGCATGGGACTAGGTTTTACACTCTGCTCAATCTATGGCACTGGTTGACCTCTAAGGACAGGACTGGATTTTTACTTTTATCATCAGTGGAGGAGGGTAGGATTTTCTTCCTTTCTAAGAGTAAGGCTGGAACCTCCATGAGGTAGGTTGTTTCAAGGTGATGTCTGTGTTTCATACATACCATTGTTTCTGGGTATCCACAGATGGAAGTAGAGATAGAGGAGTCATCATCCTAAAGGGCAGGAAAAGGTAAAAAATGTTATGATGAATGCAGTTCTGCATTCAGATTAAGAGGATTAAGAGGAACTTGGTGAAGGCTGTGATGTTTTTAGCTGGAATCGAAGATAAGGAACAAATGGGGCATGCTTCTCTTCTTAAGGAAGGGCTGTGCAGACATATATTTATTATATCTTTTGAGAGCGTGAGCCTCACTGGATCGAATGAATGTGAGAAGAAAGAGGACATTCTGCACATTCGCCTTAGAACCCTCAGCGAATCTCTACTTGGAGCAGAGATGGTAGCCTCCTGTCATTCTTCTCATACATTAAGGACAATTCTTACCTTTCTTTGACATTTGCTCTCCTATGATCTTCATCTGCTCCAGATTCAGGGTGTGACTAAAAGCTAGAATCTTATTTGGATGGGCAGCAGCATATTCAAGTACCACCCCCATAGACAGGTATATATTATAAAGCTTAGAGAGCACTCAGGAGCCAGGTAGTCTATACAAGAGTAAAAAGCATTTTTATTAACTCAACAAGTGTTCATTTAAAGCAAATGAGTTTTGGCTCTGGGAAACCTCAAAATTATGATTCAAGGAGGTATTTAAGAAGGATACTTAACTCAAAGTCTAGAATTGCATCCTACTGCTGAACAGTCTAAGAGAGTCTTTAATAAGCCAAGAAATGATGTTATAAAATTCTGTCCCTTAGCTAACATATACATTGAATTAGGGCACAAAATGGGTGTCCCAGAATGTTAACAATATTTGTTGTAATATCGCACTCTTCTACTAACACAGTGCCTCCTCAGTTTACAGTGTGACTATCCTTTCTTGCATAATCTGTCATTTTGTGAGGTTTTTAGGAAGTTTATCAATACTCTGAATGTAGAAACTGAAAATTCTAGATTGTATCTTAAAATAGTGATTTCTAAAAGTACCAAAATCATCTTTCATCCTTCAGGCTCTTCCCAATATTCTCTACATTTTTTACATTTAGAAAGCATAATTTCCCCTTTCAAAATGCAGGTATAAATTTGTAGAAGTTTAAACCTCATTTCTATTTCATGTACAAACTGAAAGTTAGACTGAATGGTGTAATTATAGCTGTCTCTGTATATTTTGTAAGCAGTTAAACATTAGGCTAAGACAATGATGATCAGTGTTGAAATCTAAAGGGATTAGGAAATAATCATCCAGGAAATGATTAGGTGGTACATACTTAGCCAGATCCTGCTGTACAACATCTTTGGATTTGCAACTGTTAAAAAAAATAGTAAAAAAAAGTAATAAACTGTGTCTCTTTTGTTGTTGCTGCTGCTTACATTTTCAAACAGTATTTAAACAGCTAAAATAACAACAAGACATAACATCCCCTCAATGGTCCAGGTAATTACTCTTCTTTATGTGGTCAGAGTTACTTATGTTAAAGTAACTGCTATAACTGCTTTTTCCAGGCAGGATAATGAAAGACAGGAAAGCGAAAATGTGTTTGCAAAGGATGGCTGGAAAGGGTTGTTTTGAAATAAAAGCATTGTATTTGGATGGCAGCTGATCCTGACATTTCATCATACTGGCCCTGGGATATGGAAATCCAAAGCTGCAAGGAAAATAATTCCTCAGTTCTGTTAGGTAACAAGGAAGTCATGCCAATAGATGAGGAGTTGACGGTTTCCACTAAACAAATGATTGTGGAAAAATAGTGAACACTCTAGTTCCTTTAGGTATTTGCTGTCAGGCTGAAGAGATCTTGATAGCGAGAGTCATTGAACATACAGTTCGATTCCCTTCCTCAATAAGGGCAGAGGCACCTTTGTGCAAGGGAAATCTTTGTCAAGGACAAGTAGGAACAGAAAGAGAAAACTTAAAAAAAAAAAAAAAAAATTAAGTACAAATTTTATTAACCGTATTTTATCCTTTCATAGATGTGATATCTGATTGAGTAACAATTTATGATAATCCCTGTCATACTCATGCAACATTTATATATCAGAACACAGGAAATACTGTGAGATAAAATTGTTCATCCTTAATAAAAATGGAGATATCATTTGATTGTCAGACGTATAAATGGATATTAAATATTATGTTAGGTTATGAATATTAGGAAAATTTAAATAGCTACAGCTCTTGCTTCTTTCATGCAGTTGATTTGACTTTAATCTCCAGGAAATTCAGTTTGTAATACTGAATATGCATTTTTGCAGAAAGTGTATGACAGCAGCATCTGAAAACAGCCATTTAAGTTGTACACAGTATTAACAGGAGGGAAATCTTAGAGTAGAAAAAAATACTGAAATTTTTTAAAATTTTCCTAATGAAAATGTGCACAAAAATACTATATCAATATGAATAATAATCATTATATCCCCACATTATTGTTTGATTTCAACAATTGTTGAAATAGATTGTTTAAATAGATTTTCTTCTGTGTGTGCAGTAGGGATTTCTGCCAGGAACATGATATTTAAGGCAATAATAAATGAGCAGAAAAAAATGAGAAGGCAAAAGAGTAATTGGGAGGTGTTTACACTTTCAACTACTCAAGGTAAGTAAAATTACAACTGAAGAATTGCAGAAGAATTCCAAAACACTGAGTGACTAGACAATAAAAACAAAGATTCAATTATGTGATGGTAAGTGCAAAGTGATATATACAGAACTGTCAGTAAGCATCTAAGAACAATTATATAGTGATGTGATCTAAATCAACTTTTGCCACTCTGGAAAGAGTTATCATAAACAAATTTCTAAAAATATAACTCAGTGATTAGAAGTCAACAAAAACAAAGTGGCATCATGTATAAATGTAGATGTAATGCTATGCATTTAGGTAGAATTTGTGAAGAAATACATAAGATATCTGTAGTGCGTCTTTATTATGAATACTGCAAGTACCTATATATATCCAAAAGATTGTCACATTAAAATTGACATGTAATTTAACTTGAAATCTTTAGAACAGTCCATAAAAGATATCATGAACTTAGCCTGATATTTTGAGCAGGACACAGAAAAGTCTTGGAGAAGTTCTGGGACCTACTATCAAGAGGGCAGTCCAAAACTACTGGGAGGTCAACAAGTTTTATCAGAGACAAGGAAAATATTTTGAATGGGGTAAGAGAATAGTTTATGGCTATTCATCTTGGAAAAGGGACACAATAGCTGTCTTGAAAATTGTGAATGGCATGATGGTGAGGTAGAAATATTTCTCTAAGTTTCTTGCAATAGAGGAACTAGGGAAAAAATGGTTAAAACATCAAGCAACAGATCTATATTGATCAGAGAAAAAGGGTTGTTTTCATCCAGTATGTGTGATTAGGAGATTGTTCATATATATAAGTTGAAACAATAAATTAATGAAGAATGTGTCTTGGGTTGCATATTAATGCTTTAGATGCAATTTGTGACTCAGGCTATTGCTACTTACTGCAGGAATCTGGAAGGATACACCAGAAGGAACTCAATATTCATAACCTCTTCTTACTGTGTATCTGTTCTTTTACTGAAGCCTGTATTCTTGGCAGCTATCAGAGACAGGCTAATGGGCTAAGAGGGACTTCATGAGAATTTGTATGCCCATCTTAGATCAGGTCTCCTTAGAGTGGCTTGTTTCAAAGAATTTGAAAGGTGCAACCATTAATTTATGTTTAATACTCTAAGTTTCCAAATTCTAGCATAGCGGAAGAATAGGTACACAGACAATAAATTAAGGAATTTTTTTTTACAATTGCAACACATGACTTGCTGCAGGGCTGTTAAAGATGAAAAATTTTCAATTTACCCTTACAGAAGAAAAAAACTTCTTGTTTGTCCAAAAAAACCATTTTGGATGCCATGTAAATATTTAGGCATAGCATAAAAAGCTGCATTTTAATGCAGTTTGAGTGAGTATAGGATACTTACGTGGAAATGGTTACATTCTTACATGGAAACGGTTGCTTCTTAACCTTTTCTCCATTCAGTGCAAATATCCCTTGCAGTTTTGTCAGAACAAGCCTTTTGCCTTCTTACCTCTATAATTTTGAAACCCTGCTTTTCAACTATGTCCGCTTTAGCAGAGGACATGTGTTCTCTCAGTAAAGTGCTTACATTCTAATTAGTCAAATTCCATTCAATCCTTTGCTAATTCAGAGTATTAGAGTCTCAGCCATCTCAGCTGATCAGCCTCTAATTACCAGGATGTTTGTGCTTTTTGCCTTCTGACAATTGGCAGCAATGCTTTTTGTCAAACATCATGCTTGTTGGGAGGACTTTAGCTGCATTTCCACTGCAAACACAAACATTAAGCAACTGTAAGGAGTTGGTAATCCACAGTTTTGTTGATAGTCTTCACATATTTACATGCTGGGCATCCTGCCAGATGTCTGGCAACCAAGGATGCCTAGCCCTTGCTCTACTCCCTGGGCAGATAAGCAAATGGGCAATCATATTGGGCCAAGAAGTGTTGACACTTCGTTTCCAAACCAAACCAAACCATTATTGGAATACCATACTTTGACAGAAAATGGAGTTTGTGAGCATTTGTTCCAATGCAGGGAAATAGCATTCCCAAGTGAGTCAAATCAAGTCCTCGTCACCAAGAGGAGCGTATACTGGGCACTCTTCATGGACAATAGCCTTTCTTCATTAAGCTGATGTTAACCTTCCATCTTCACCTCAGCTTGCACATCTTCTGCACACACTTACACAGCTGTGAATTCTTGACTATAATAGTGATCTATTATGCCCTGAAGAGAGGTTTCCATCATACTTTATACTTACCTCTTTCCTGTCACCCTCCTGGAAATTACCAGCTGTCAAAGAGGAAAAAGAATTCCACAACCTGCAATTTTTTTCTCCTGAAGTCACTTCAACATCTGTCTACTTTATCTTCATTCTGTGTCTAGCTCAGGAAGTTAGGGTAGTGGAGATGTTTTGAAGGGAATTTTCATTTTCAAGCATAGAGAAGACCGATAAGTATTTCCTCTTTCATCGTAGCTCCTTAATACCCATTCCCGCCACCCCTGTGCCCCGCCTCTCCCCAGCCCAGCCCCAGGATATTCAATTACTTTCTCCCACCAATTTCATAATGACTCTTAATATGGATAGAATGCATCTCACCAATTTTGGTATCCATAACATGCATGTTTACATCTAGCTTAGACGTTACTTGTGGTCAAGAGAAAACAGTACTCAGCAATGAATTTCTTTGCTGGTCGCTCTGTCCTGGGTTAGTCACAACTGTACCTCTGGGTAACATTCCTCTCACCACCTACAGGGAGTGTAGATGTCTTGATCTGTTGTAGATCTCCCACATGGTAAATGTGTAAATTTAGGTGGGAAGGATCTCACCCTTCCCATCTAAATTATTTAATTCTTTTGAGTCTGGGAAACAGAAAGAAATCATGTAAGTGAACACCTAGTTTTACAGATGCAATATGGGATCTTTTGCTTGCAGTAGACTTACGTATAATCCCTCAATGCCTGAAATGGGGGAAACTTCATTTATGCTGCTAACATGAAAGTTTTCATTGTTACAAAACTGAATTTTTGCACTGGTGGATTTGTTTATTTGCTTAAGATCCCACTTAATCAGTGTTACAATTTTGATAGTGTTGGAAGAGTACAATTTTTTCTCAATAGAATTCCCTAGAGTAGACAGAGACTAGTTCAACATTTAGGGACTGTGTTTTCCATACAACTTTTCTGTTGTATGTATAGTGTTCATGCTATTTTTACTGAAAATGAGGATGAAGACACAAATGACATGATTTATGACATATGTATGTATAATTTTTTTTTTTTGAGAGAGAATATACTGACAATTCATTTCTGTACTTGGTAGTCAAATGATTTCTATTGGGCTGTGTTCAGCTGTCACCAAAATTCCAGAAAGGCTTTCAAAATTCATGAGCTTTGCTGAAATGATAAACGAACAATTAAATTAATGGGAAACAAGCACAGAAAGAAAAGAAAGGGTCTTAGTCCATTAATGTTATGCTTTGATCACAGAAATTCAAAGAAATTTGATAGTGGGGAGTATTTCAGTCCAGAAGAAAAATTTATAATCTGAGAAGTGAAGACTCACAAATTTAAATGCCAAATAAGACTGCCTGAGGTTTGGATTTTTTGTTTGTTTGCTTGTTTGTCTCCTTTTGTAATGTGAGTTATGGGGGCTGGTTGGAAGTTCACCTGAAAACTTGCAAAAGCTAAATCAAGACAACTCCTAAGAGGCCTTTTTATTCTCAGTGTGCTGGTGAAGGCACAAAGCCACAGGAGATCTAAGTTCAATCAAAACTTTTAGGTACCAAATTGTAAATGTGACCATGAGTTGAGTTCATAGGGAGCCAGTCTGGTTATTATTTTAACTTGGTGTTTACTACATGACTTTTCACAGGCATTTTTTCAAATAGTCCAGAAACTAACTTTAGAATTACTTAGCAAAGTGTGTAATTTATGTAACAAAATTTGAAATAATGAAATGAGATTCTCATTTTTTAAAATGCATCTATTTCCACCATGGCTACTGTAAATACTAGTAATAATAACGACATAATCTAGATTAGTTGTGTCATTATATTAGGCAGGATGTAGGACTAAATGTTCACAGTTTTCTCTTTGCCTTGAATTCTTTGAACTCATGAACATGCAGCAATATTTCTTTATTTTAGCATATTTACCATGTGATTGAAAAAAAGAAGAAAAGCACTGTTGTAAAAATCAGATTAAATCAGAAATTAGGGCTTACTTCCTGGCTGACCTTTCAATTGTATAGTCCCAGTGGTTATTATCAAGGTGCACAGTTAGAAAATCAGTACAGAATTTAATTTGGAATAAGTTAATATTTTAAGCATTTTTAAAGATCTTTAGTGTTCTTTGTTTGGCTCAGAATCTTATACTGCTAACAAATAATCATGCTATTAAGTCAATGATACTGTAACAAAGAAGATTGCACTATTGTAGCATTGCTGACACGCTCTTGATTCTTTACTAGCTGCTGATTCTTTCTTTGTTGCTGATTCAGCTTCTACTACTTCTGCTGGTATCAAGGAGAAAAAGCTCAACTTTAGTGCCCAAGAGTCACAAATTGTCTAATACTTGACATCCAAAGTGGAATTCTACAAAGAAACACTGATTTCACTTTCTCTGTGGCTGTACAGCAGGCTGAACCTGATCGCGTTAATACTCAGTAATGAAACTAGAAAAAAAACCTAGGAAAACAGGCTGCAGAAAGTGTTTTGAATCCCCTTAGGAAGAGAAGGAACCCACATGTCCCTTAAAGGCTGCTTTAATACAGAAAAGATCACAGGGTTCTTAAAAAGTATAAAGAAATCTCAGCTGGAAGTTGACCTTCTGTAAAGATATCACCTTGGAGATAAAGATGTCACAGTCAGCGAAACAGTGACTCTGAAATTTGCCCTTAACTGCAACCTCCCTTACCAACAGGAAACTTCACGGAAAGGTATTTTGAAATAGTGTGTTTAAAATAGGAATTCATAGTAGCAGTCATAGGCAAATGTATTCTTCTATAAGTAAAGCAAAAAGCAGCAAAGACAGAAATGGAAATCCCATTTCACTATTGAACTTCCATTTGCTTATTACATGCCCAGTGATGTTGTACAGGCATCATATTCTCTAAATCTCTCCAAAATGGTGTAGCAGTCAAGCACTGACTTTCTTGGGTCACCACAACTCACCACTACTCAGATCCCTCCCTACTGCTAACCTTAAGAGTTAAGGGATACTTCCCACCATTTCCCACCCATTATTCATGGTATAGTGGCCACATCCCACCCGCACTGTCTCAACCACAGCAGCATCCTGTCCATCACACCAGTACATGTGTTGCATCCCACTCCTAAACAGAACGGAACACCCAAGATTTATAGATGCTCATTATCGAAAAAGAATAGCAAAAGCCAGAAGGATCCAAAACATGTCTCAAAGCTACCCACTTGGCATGGAAATCAATATATGTTTTGTCCTATCTTCTAATAGTGAGAGAAATAAAAGAAGTTTTCCCTGCCCTGGAGCAAGTTGTCTTAACTTCACATGCAAATGACTTAGCATGCAGAGTTCATTCTCCTGGATCCTTCAGAGAGCCTTGAGGGTGTTTGGTATTCTTGATCCCCCACTAGACTGATCCTCAGCCCACAGTTCATGCCTCTTGACACCACGCCTGCACTGTCCTTTATGCTGGGTGGTTACCATGGACCAGAATGGGGAAGTGGGCCCCAAAAAGGTCCTATCTACTTCTGTACAGCCATATCCTGTTTTAGCTTAACTATTTGAGTATCTACCAGTGTTTGAGACATAGCAACTCATTAACTGTGCAAACTTCTATACTGGCAAGATGTTGTATCTTCAGATTCTGCTTAATGGTAATAATTTGCTGTTTATCCTCTCTTTTAATGTTTGACAAATGCAAATTCTAATCATATATTGTTCTTTCTTAACATCTGATATTGATTTTAGACCCTGGTACCTGAGAAACATGCTAGAGATTTTATAGTACAGAAAAACAGCACAACATATCTGTTACAGACTCAGATGCTCAAGTTTATTGTCAGATCTCAAACATGAAGCAGTAACACCTCAGCAAAGGAGTGGGAGTTTGCTATTGCACAAAGGTTCAGTGTATTCTGTAACTGCATCAGCAAAGGTGAATAATGATGATGAACTGGCTTTGCAAGATGGTTCGGTACATGAGTGTGTGATACTGAATACTTTTATACAATAATTTCTTCACCTGGCATGAAATTGGTCATAGCTAGATGTGGTGGATTACCCAACATTGGACACTTTAAAGATTCAGCTTTACAGACTGCTGGGCTATCTTGTCTAGGCCATGCTTTTGCCAGGAAGGGTTGAACCTTGAAGTCCCTTCCAACCTGATATTCTATGGTTCTATGATTCAATATTTTAAACATTTTGGCATCATTTAAGTTCCACTAATTACTAAAGTGAAGGGAAAAGGGAACAAACAAATATGATCAGTACATTTCGGATGAAACAATGAGCTTTACATATAATAAGATATACTATATAATGGTATTATTTCAATTATTTTTGAGTACAATAATTCTGCAATCCTTTTCCAAAGACAGTCATGGTACTTTGACCCAGCTTCAGATCACACGAGATTCAGAACTCCATCTGTACCAAATCTGATGTATTGTATTCTACCTTCTGTAATTATTTGTGTACAAACTTTAAGAGAGAATAGACCACTTTGTTTAAAGAGTACTTCACCAATTTATTTGGCTTTGAGTGATTCTGCACTTCACTCTGTAAATCCTTTAGATGTTGAGCAGGTATAGAGCAGAGAAGTAAACGAATCTTTCATTTGTGGAGCTCAGTGTTTCATCTCTGTCATACCCCTGTTATAAAGAAGACGTGGTTATTAATCTTCAAATAATTTATCAGATGTGTGTTACACACTAAAATACATTAAACTGCTGTATAATCACATTGTGGTTTTGTTATTGCATCAGATGTTTTATTTCAGTTCTGTTAGCAGCTCCTGTAAAATCAGACATCATAATTTCTGTCTTTTTTAAGTACATGATTTGTTAAAGAAAAAGAGCCCAATACAACTCTTCTGAAAGATAATGGCAGTCTTTCACTCAAGGTGTCTCATTAGTTGTCTGATGTGAGGAATGGCTCTCACCACTTCAGGCATTATATACACAGGATTTAATTTATATATGGAACACAGTTCATCAGAGTGCTTCATGGATTTAAAATAAAATAAATTAAATAAAGCAGCACTAGATATTATGTAAATAGCCAAAGTATAAAATAAAATGGTACAAAAATAAGGTGAACCCCTTACAAATAAGTGCACAGCATACAAAAATGTCTTATTTAATGAACATATCTGTGGCAAAGGTTTAATGTTTAATTATATTTATAAATCATAGCTCAATATCTAAATTCAGTTCTATTTTAGAACTTTTTTGCTGCTATTGGAATTTCACAAATGCAATTTTGTATCTTGATCTCCATAAACATACATAGCTGTAGCTGGTTTGGGGTTTTTTACTTACTGTGTTCTATTTAAAAAATATTTATGAAACTGGATGATAGAACAAAAAGCAGGCAAACAACAGTATGATACAGCTTTGGAAATGTTAGAAAACTGAATTCTGTTCCCATGCACTACAGAGGTCATTGTCATTCCATTCACCCTAAGGTGCTTCAAGTTAGACATTTATTCAGACAAAATCAATTTGTTGAGTACTGCAAATGTCCAGAGACTCCTGGTTACTATCTGATTTCATGTGAGTTCTGAGTTATATGAAAGTTTTTAACATATCACTAAAATTATTTTCCAAGTCGTAAAATGAAAAATAGAAAGAAGGAAAGGCAGACTAATAAAAACAGCTATGCAATAATTTTTAATTATGTTATTCCAGATCAAAAAACAGACTCCTTTACCAATTTTGCTTTGCTATTTCACCTCAAAACAAGCTAAATCCTCTCTTTCTACTTAGTACTGTTGAAGGATCAATACAGCATGTCAATGCTTCACAATCTTTTATCAATCTACCTGCCATACTCTTGAAAAAAGACATCTTTATTTTCCTGTGACAGTCTGATTTAAAATGAGATAAAGGTATTTGATCTTGGCAGATGGACAAATAAGTGCTATTTTTCTTGACTGGAATAAAAATATGACATATTAAAAGTGTGGAAAAGTGTTGCTTTAGGGTTTTGGTGGGGCTTGGTTTTTAAGAAGAAGACATCAAAGACAAGGAAAGAGGAGAAGGGAGAGAAGGAAAGGAGAAATATTTTGACATGAAATAACAATAATGTTTAGAATCAAGGCATTACCTAGAAGTCTATCAAAATTTCTTTCCTATTCACAGAATGCATAGAAAGTTTTTTAAAAGTCTGAAAACATTTTAGTGAAACATAAGAGGCCATTTTCAGACATTTGTATCAAAAATCTGTAAAAAGATATTACAAGATTTTATCTGGATGTTAAAAAGATAATAATTCCAGTCTGGGTGAGTTTAAAATACAAGATATATACTTTCTCCTTCCTGTGCTTGTGAACTAGGTTTAAAGAGGGCTAAGATGGATATCAACCATTTGGTACCTCTATCCCTGAGGTTACCCTGCAGAAGGATATGAAATGCAAAGATTGCATTGCAAGACAAAATGCAGAAAAGGCAGCTGCCAGGGTACTCATCTGGAAGCAGCAAGCCACAGATTCTTGTTTCAGATGGGTGAAAAGGGAGATGAAAGGTCCTAATATTTTTTCTCTCAGGAATATTTGTGAAAAATGGACCTTTTGACAACTCTTGGATAACCACGGCTTTGTGGTGCAAATACCTGTTCAAACAAAACCCAGTAGAATTGTTTCTTAAATCCATATTTTATTAGAAAATAAACTGCAATGAGGTAACTGAAATATGGAAAGTTCTAGTAAGTAAGTCTGAAATAAAATGTTTATGAAACCTTCCTCCTCTTTAAACCTATCTAAACACCAACCTTACCCACTGACTGCTTGGACAGCAATATCTTTCACACCACCTCCTTAAAAGCCCAGAGAGACTTTCCTCTTGGATCACCAGAGACTCATGGGGGAACCTGTGCTGTAGGTAATGTGTGCCAGTGAGCGCTACCAAAGCTTCTCATAAGTTGCCTCCAGGAAAAGAACAATTCCTTGCAAGTTTTAGTGTCTTCTTCCTAACCTAGGACAAAGAAAATGGGTAGCTGCCTCCTCCTTGCTGATGGTTCTTTCAGAAAATACTGTTCATGGCGCATGTGCCATAAGCAGAGAGAAAACTAACACATCTCATCTACCTCATAGTCCCACCTGACTAGAAATATTCCTGACACCTGAAATACAGAAAACAGTTTGGACCTGAGATAGTATAGGTTTCCTCATGCTTATGAAATCTTAAGTTGTACCACTTGGGTCATTGCAAAGCAAATCTTATGAAATTCCATGAACCTCCCAGAATGTGTGATTCAGACTCTGTCCCAGCATAGAACAAATTAGGCAAGACCACAGCACATTCTTGGTTTGTTATATATGCTTACTGATTCCTTCAACTGAAATTGATCAAACCTGTCCACATTCCATTTTGGTTTCTCTTTTCTAGTGACACTTAGAATTAAGGCTTCTTATGGTTATCTTCTTTGAGTTTAAATTTATTGTAACAGAGAAGAAAGATACACAACTCTCACTCCTACAATGAAGATCTGCAATTATATAATGTAAAAAGCAAAAGGCGAAAACATATTCTTTAAAGATAATGGAAGTTTTTCTATTCGTGCCATAGCCAGAATGTCAATCAGCAATGACTGTGGAAGGAAGTCACACAGACATTCATGTGTTGGACCACAGCAGAGATGAGTATCACAAGGGTCTTTTTTCCCTGTAAGATTTGCATAGGCCACCTCTTCTTTCAGCTGTAATTGAAATGGTTTTGTAGCAGCAGCTGCAGCAATTAGTGAGGTGGAGGAATAAGCTGTAGAAAAGTATTTAATAAATTTCAAGTGTTTGCTGATGGCTTTGCTCTCCACAGAATGGCCTGTTTATTCTCAGGAAAAGGAGTCTGAATCATAGGGCTGTAAGCATTCCTTTCAATGTTTTAACAGCCGTCTAGGCTTTTTGTTGCAATTCAGAGCCTGAACATCAATAAGCAAGCGCAGTTTGGAAGCCCCTTACATTAACTGGATAGGTGTTTGATCACTGGTGGCAACCACACCACTTTATGACCGTCATCTTTCCCTACCTGCAATGATAGCAGAAAGCAGGATTTTCAAAACAGTTTCTATTTCTTCATCCACGAAAAGAATTATATATGTACCCAGTTTCCTTATTTATATCTAAATGTAGACATTTTGAGTATCTGTTCGTATGTTCTAAAGTCAGAGGGTTGCAAATGGAATATTAGTAAGCATGTAACAATTGTTTTGGATGTAAAAACTATAAATCACTCATTTTTACCTATATATACCACAGATCAACCAGCACAATTTTTCCAGCACTGCATTCACCTGTCTCTGTTTTTCTCTATCATCTAAATTTCTGTCAAATCTCTAAGACTTATGTGCTTTCAACCATGTAGAAGTCGAATACATCTTCACACTTTACCACTTATCGGCCTTCCATTCTGAGGTTTATTTAAAATTTTCACCTCATTGCTCAGCAATACCTTCCCCAATGGAATCAGAGACCTTAGATTAAGTATGCTTGTTGGCCAGTCATCTGACACAATTAGCTCTAATTAGCAGATCTGTTTACTCATAAATATACTTTACAGGTACATCATAACTCACATGACTGGCAGTGCATTTCAGTAAGTCTCATAATCTTTTACCTTTATACTCAGTGTCAGAATAGTTCACTAACACTTAAGAACAAATCACTCTCTTCTACTTCATCTTAATGCTGATTACAGCGTTATGTACTAAAGTTTAAGAGCAAACTCAGGCTAGAGTTCCTGTTTCCCTGCTCCCCTTTTTTTGATTCACTACGCTAACTTTCAAGACCTACCATAAGAATAAGAAGCTTAAACTTTATCATATTGTTCATATAATTTTATTTTAAGTATCATGATGAACAGTGTTCCTTAATGGGATTTGGATAATTAATTGGTATATTCTAGGCAGAATAATAAGATCAAGAATAACGAGATTCGTGTACAGCAATTAGGAATAGTGAATGTGCAATGAATTGCACAACACTTCAGTACAAACTGATGCTATTTTCTCCCAGTATAGATTTGTCCATTATGGGATTTCATGCTCTGGGATATCCAGGAGTTTAAATGTACCCAAAATTAAGAGATCACCCTTTAAATGGAAATACTACTTTTTAAAAACTATGTTTATTAAGTTATATAAATTATTCAATTCTTATTTTCCTAAATATTATGGTAAGTATTAAGTATCTGACGTTTTTCCATCCTGTACCTGTGTAGGTACTTCCTAATAAAGACTTCATGAACATCAGCCCAACCTAACTTCTGATGTGAAAGACATGACATTGACATATGAAGTCTTGTATTATGTACACTGTTACCTTACAGTATACGCACAAGAAAGAAATAGTTAACACCTTTGACTTAGAAATTCATAACAATATAGTTTTGGAATTTGTGTCAGTCCTATGTTTGCTGCAGGTTTGAAGCTGCACTGTGGTTCCTTTCTCCTCTGTAGCTCACTTGATCTCTGTAGCACAGGCACAGGTCACTGCAAACAACATGTGCAAATGCTGAGCCATGGAAACCCTCATTCTTGGCTGTGACTTGTAGCCCTGCAACCACTCTTTTCACACAAGCTGAATCTTCAAATGCCCTCTTAAGTTCCCAGCTCAATCAAAGTTTTTGGGAATAGGCAGCTGTTAAATACAGCAGATGTAGAAGTAGAGGTGAGACATTCTCTGATTTTTTGTCTTGAACTAGAACAGACTTCTTGAAATATAGTTCTAGCCAGATGTTCAATAATTTACCTTTTAATTTCATTGACAAGTGTAGTCTGGAGAGAGCGATATATATTGACATTTAGCATCTAGTTACTTTTTTATTCATGGCAAGGCCAGTTGGCAGATATTATTCCCTTAAGAAATGCTAAGCAAATACAGCAAAACATATTCATGAGCATTTATTTGAACAAAAAAAAAAAAACAAAAAAACCCAAAAAAACTTGGCTGTGTCTGTGGCCCCAGTGGATTCACTTTCTGAAAATATTCTAGCAAACAATTTTAAGAGGAGGCATGTTCACTGAACAACCCAGCTGAGCAGCTCATGCATATTCAAGAAAATATTTAAGCATATGCTTAACTTTGAACTTCAAATTGTATTGAGTCTCAGAAGGATTCAAGCATGTGCTTAAAATTCTTCCTGTGATTACTTACGTCAAGAAGTTTGCCAAACTGTGTCCTGAGGTAAGACCGTATGAACAGACAGCTATCCAAAATCAGCTGATGCATGGTAATTTGCACAATCAGATCACCTGCGGTCTTGATAAAATCTTTGCATTAGTGTAAATTTGTCTCTTGAGTCTCTTTAGGGCAACTATTGCTTAAAAACTTGACATCAAGCTCTTAACGTGCTTTACCTTAATCCACTTCTAAAGTGTATGGTTATTCCTTGTAAATTAGGGATGAGAACATCTCATGGTTTTATAAGTAGACAGACAACTGAAGCATAGCTATGTCAAATTATATTTCAAAGCAGAAAAGTCCATGGATCTAGAATTTTTCCCATTTAGCTCCATTGAGATACAGTGGAGCCTAGATAGCATAGTCATCTAGGGGTTCCTATGTCTTTCCTTTGGTTAGAAACAGGAAATACATGGAAGATAAGTTTTTCGTGTAGTGCAAATAAGGTGAATCTGTTCCTTAGTATTATAACATGAAATAAGAAGGTTCTTTGGTTAGGGACTATACTATGGTATCCATTATTCTTGTCATTGAAAATACATTCCCTGGAGCTTTAGCAAACACTTAAAATCCCAATAAAATTTCTTGATACTTTCAAATGGAGTTCATCTCTTCATGCATAGGTAGTGTTTTGTTTATTCCAAAACTATATGCTTCAAAGTAGTCAATTTAATTATTTTTTATAATGACCATCAAACTTTATTTTTTATTCTGCAGAAGGAGTTACCTAAGACATTATCCAATTTGTCTGTCTGTGATGGCTTGAACTCCGCTATTCCCCATTTTTATATTATCTACCCTAGTATACCTTCTGTCTTGGCTTTGATAGTTTTCTGCAGTATGAGGATGTCACCACTGGATTATAATTCTTTAAAATTTCTAGACAACTTAATTCATCTTCAGCTGTTGTAATAAACACTTGATAATGATCTTTCCTTAATTGCTCAATTTATAGTTCCACTCCCTCTCTTTTGAATTTCCTACTTGATAATCTGTTTTCCCTCAGTGGACTTTACAGAAAGCAGAGAAGGAGAGAACATTTCTTAAATGAATGCAGGCAATATATCTCCAAAAGAAAAAGACACAAAAAATTGATCACTCAGGTTAGTTAAAATCTCCAAGTGTTCCAGTAACAATGAAATAAAAATGATAATAATTTTAAAAAGTTGTTCATGTACATTGCAACTGTTGTTTCTACTGCAAAAATTAAATCATTAGTCAAATGCAAATCTTTAGCCAAAATTGCACTGCTTTCAAGATTTAATTTAAATATGTTTCAATGTTTCACAGAAAAGACAGAATAAGACCCTCATACAAACCCTGAAGTTTAGAAATCCATTCTCCCTACTTAAAAATACAATTTCCCGAAATGAACTCAAAGGAAACCTGAAAATCTGGTTGTTCATTAGAGTGGTTTCTTAACCTGCATGAACTAATGGCAAATCCTTTAGCAGTTCGTTTAGTGGTATTTTCACTTCTTTCTCCCATAGTCACTTGAAAATAAGAAATGGTAGATCATGTTGACAAGTTGTTGATTACAGTTAAATGTTGCTAGCAAATGCCATTAAGTGCCCTAATTAAAACTTCCACAGCTCTTTTAAAAGCTAACAATATGTGTCCTTAAGAGTATGCTAATATTTCTTAGTACAGAAAAAAAAGAAAGTATGAATCTGTATTTTAAGGACTCACTGTCATGACACATGTATGCATGAAATTCCTTAAGAAAAGAAACCCTGAAACTATAAGTAATTTGGAATAGATAAATCATATTTCACCATGAATTGCGGTTTCTTTCTTTAAACTGTTATGGACAATATAGCTTAAAAGTGATCTCTTTGTGCCCTGTGTTGCCTGTACAGCCAAAAGACATGGAAAAAAGTCACTGTCTTACACTGGCATGGGAAACAGTGTTCTGAACGAGGGGTCCGCAGACTTCAAGCATTCTGTCTAACATGTTCCTGAACAAGTATCACCAATTTTTATTGGAACAATCTGTAAGCTGTCAAGGCAGAGAGATGACTTAGTGAAGAGAATAATTTTCATTTCCCTACATCAATCCAAATTCAGTAGTAGTCTTTGTTCTGGAGAAAGGGAGGAAAAAGTATGTTTAACTCACTACAAGTAATTCCTCAAATAGGACACATTAAGCCAAAATCTTAGTTGTAATGACACTGGAATATATACATCACGACAGCACTGACATATTTTCTTAATGCAGATTGGGGTTTTTCTCTTACAGAAACAGAAGTTCTAAGTCCATCAGGCACCAAAAAAATGGGTGGGGGTTCTACCAGGAGGAAAACACATTGGAAAGGATTGTAAATTGGCTTACATTACCTACATACAGTGAAACAATTCTGAGGTTGATTTTGTGTGGGAAATATGACCTTTAGTTGAATGATGAATTAAGGTTAAATTGAAGTATTTGATTAGTCATTTTTCTTATTTAAATGTTTACTGGTATGTTTACATGGAATTCTTGAAACACAACATCCCACATACACTAACAAGAGATGTAAGAAAAACAACAAATTGAATAAGGCTTCACCGATGGAAAGTGACAACACTCTTATGTATTCATGGTACAGATGGCACCTGAAAAAAAAACTGGAAGGAGTA